>NW_026927632.1:0-315183 GCF_032062105.1 Saccostrea cuccullata | reverse complement strand
TTTGAAAAATTTTCTCAAACTTTGGAAATTGTTGAAACAATAATAGTGTAAGCACTTCAATCAAACATTCAGGGAAGCTTACTTCTAAAACGTATTTCTGTCAAGTTGTGGGATAACCATGCAAAGATTTGTTAATTCTTTTTCAGTTATGCAGTACTGGGAGATTTCCAGCAGGACCTGTAAACATCTCCCTCCAGAAGAACAAGAAGTTTATGATGCTGTCAAACAAACCATGACTGTCAAGGTAACTCTATATTAAATAGAAAAAGTAATCTTAATAGTATTATCATATTAATAAAGTCTTTTGAAGTTTATTCAAAACTATAATTTCAAGACAAATTAAGTATTACTGTCTATAGTACCGTGATAATGTGCATTGTATGAGAAGGGGGTATATCTTTTAAACATTATTTTATCATACACAACACATATATTCTTTAGGTGTGTGATACATATGCAGAAAATAAGTATGATAAAACCAGGAGCCGTAGAAGAAAAAGAGCTACAAAGGAGACAAACAGTTACCTTCACAAAGAAACCATGTTTATATTATCTGTAACTAAGGCCTCCATTTACAATTCTCCTCCCCTGTTAGACTGCCAAACTGAGGTTAACATCATGGAAGACTCAGGTAGTACTAAGTTTTCAATGAAAAGGATTTTTTTATCATAACTACATGGTTTGATATTTTTTTATTTTCAAGAGAAGCAATTGCTCTTTAGATATACTGAAAATTCATACCTTGATATAAACAAAACAAGCCATAAATCAGCATCTAATACATTAATTTAATCTAAATTCTTTTGATTTGGTGTAATAACAATTCTGATTCAAATCTTATTGATTTGGTGTGAGATCATTACTATGGTCAATCAACAAAGTTGATAAAAATTTACAGGAACTTTACACTACCAGTTATCAGCACTAGATGAAGAGGGAGATCCAATCATCTTTAATCTCTTAAACCAATCCGTAAAAGGACAGCTCTCTTTGTCAAGTGATGGGTTGTAAGTGTTTTTAACCCTACCTAAGAGAAATTACTATTTGGATAAAGTGTGTAAGTTGTTAATTCCCAGATGCAAAAATACCTAGATTTCTAAGTTTCCCATAGTGTGTGGTTTTTATGCACTTTAAGTATGCTGCAACAAATATTTATGGTACATTTGATGATCATGCATGTAAATAGCATAAATTAAACCCATGCTAAAAAAGCTAAGGTTCATTGACTGATGTATTACTAGTTTTTTTCATGGTTTTCTTGCAGCTTGGTCTATACTCCATGTTTGGACTGTTCTGGTAATGAAACAATAGGCATAATGCTTACAGAGAATCAGACCAACCCAGAAATTCCAGCAGCCAGTACAAAGATAGCCATCAACATCCACATCCAGTCCATCAACGATCCTCCGTCTGTGTTCTTGACAGTGAATGGTTCATCACTGCTGAACAAAGATCCAACAGAGGATGTTGTTGTATGTCTCATTATTTACTACATGTACAAGTTTATTATTATACTAAATTGTGGCAAGGATTAACATCCATTTTTTCAATTTTGTCAAAGGGTTAGTCTCTCATTCCTTATTAGGATTGAAACTCATGTTGGTCTGTAATACATTATTGAAATCAGGAATGAAAAATAAAGAACAATATCTGCAAAAAGAAAGTCTGAAAAAATGATGGTGTATGAGAGAATACTGGACACAAGTCAATTTTGTTAGGAAGGAGTTTTTGAAGAAATAGTTTTTATTTCCATGTTTTTTTTCTCTTGTAGATCTTACTTGAAGCTGTGAATGACTTCATTTCCAATGAAACAAGGCACTGGAAGGCCAGACTTGGTGCTTATGATGTTGAAAAAACTGATACACTGAAATTTGTCATGTCTAATCCCCTCAATCTAAATATATCTATAACTGAAGAAAGTAATCAATTGCCACAACTCTTGAAATATTGCAATATTTCCGACAAACTTTGGGTAAGTCTGATTTTTTTTATTTAGAATAAACATACAAGTCTTCTGACCCTTGTAGCTTTTGTGTATGACTTCTTTCTGATTCATCTCTTTTGCAGCCCACAATGATGCCTTGTGCAGAAAACTTCAGTGACAGTCTCCCACACGCAGCTTCTGATTTGACCTGGTTGACATATGTTGTCCAGTTTACACAGCCCAGGAATCAGTTTGGCAATTACACTTTTAATTTCTATTTTGAGGACAGCTCTAATGGAACCTCTTCTCCTGTGAACATTAAATTTGGTATAATGGAGATGCCTTGTCACAACAGTGGAACTTGTCAAGGTTTGTCTTGCCCATATACTCCTGAGAAGTGTGACTAAAGCTTTGCATGAAATGTGTTCTCCTTTTAGAAATTGTTGAGAATAAGATATATTTAGGTTCTTTAACTTTATATAAAAAGAAGTATTTATAAGAAATCATGCTGAACTTTTGCACAGGCCTTATACTGCTGATTGTCAGCTTCCTTGCAATTAAGACTACAGCAAGTTTAATTAATTCCATTTATTCTAGCTAAAGGAATCTTCCCCTGTAATGATACCCACAGGACCCACAGCTTTGATGCCTACTACAGATGTCAGTGTAGTGGAGGGTACCAGGGAAGATACTGTAGGGAGGACATCAATGAGTGTCTCAGTGATCCCTGTGAACCTCCCTTTGTCTGTTACAATAACCAGAACAGCTACCACTGTGCCTGTCCCCCAGAAAACCCAAACTGTGAAATAGTTACATGGATGATAGTCGTCAGTGTGTTCATTGTGATATTTATCCTGGTACTGATTGGTGTAGCTGTCTACAGATACAGGACACAAAGAGGGTAACAGATAACAATTAAATAAGATGTCAAATATATAGATTATCCTGACAATTTTTTTTTTGTTTGTTCAACTGTAAAAATTTGTTTTATGTTTGGAACTTAACCAGCTGGATTAGAGTATATTAAACTGCTGATTATGAGCTCAGAAAAATTTAAAATTTATATGAAAGATTTCTGATTTTCTTTCTTTAACAATTTCAGCAAGGAGTATCTTATAAGGTAAGTATCATAATCATATGTAGCAATTTAAAATAAAAAAAAAATATGGCATTTTTTTTAGCTTGGATCACTCAATTTTGTGAAATATAAAACTTTTTTTTTATTAAAATAGAAACATACCTTTTCTTCTTTCTTTCTCTTTAAAATTTTTAAAGATAAAATTAGCATATATGCATGATACTTCTTGTATTGATTACCATTGATTTTCTGGTTTTATTGTAGAAGAAACACTTCAACAACATCGATTCCATCTCTACTAGACTTTACTGACTCACATCAGGAACATGTAAGTTTGGTTTTGTGACAACTGTCCATTCCAAATTTTATTTATTGAATAAATGTATTATTGTTGTTTTCATTCTTTTAAAACAATTTTTAATGAAGCATTTTCAAAATATGTTATTGATATGCATGTATGTTGTTGTTAATTATGATGCAATTAGAACAAATGAAGAGTTTTTCTAAAGAATTTGGAATGGTCACAAATTATGATCAGTGGGCAGTTGAATTTAATTTACATGTGTTGAGGAATTTTACTTAATATTCCTCGACTGATAAACACTGGCATAGAATGTACTTAAAAAAGCAACAACAAAAAACTTCTTTTATTATGCTTTTTCAAGCATACAGTCCATAAAAAAAATCAGAAATTAAAGATCTCAGCACTAGTATATTGAAGTAGGTCAACATTAGAATAGATAACTAATAATCAAGCATCAATGCAAAACAGTTCTGCTGACTTGTGTGTATTCATTTAAGATTCAGTTGTGAATTTCTATTTGCATTTAAGGACCACAACTATCCAGAAGAGGGGGAGGAGTTTTTCAACATGAAGCTTCGTTATGTTGTAAGAAAAGAAATTATATTTTGATACTTTTTTTGGTTGTTTGAAAAGCAGATTTATTTCTGTTGGCATCAATTTAAAACTCTGTTTTTACAATACAGGACCAAGAAAAGACTATTCCTTGGGCATTTCTTCAAAGCAAAAGTAATTCCCAGCCCTTTGTTGAAGATGAATATGACCATGAGGATTTTTCTGAAGATGGTGATGATGATGATGATTTACCTTGTGATGAAGATGATTACAATGAATCTTTTGACATGGAACATGATGATGATGATCAGTCGTTCATACATCCTCCACCAGTAAGTAAAAACAAGTCTTGAAGATACAAGATTTCCATCACTACCTTGCACCAAGACCACATTACATTCTTCATTTAAAAAAAGAATTTAAAATTCCATGATATAAAGAGATGAAATTCATGCTTGGCACAAAGACGACATATAATTCAAGGTTATGCTATAATGTACAGTTACTGCGAAGCAAATTTTTTAATACTATGAATATTTGAAGGATTGACTTTCAAATCAAATTACTTTTGAATATGAATGTATTGAAAATTTGTTTGTAAGATGTGCAAATCATTATTTTTTAACCTCTATGGAACACATAATCAGTTTGCTTTATCCTTAAATTCTTTATATAAGATGAGATTTTATCATAAACATAATATTTCCCCAGGGTTTTTAAAAATTTTGTCAAGAATTCAAAAAACTTTATCCATATTCGGTATTATAATAGGCTCTAGGATCAACTCCACATGATAAATTCCTAAATGTAGTGAGGAAAGTCTTTAAACTATGCTCTTTGCTCTTTTTGATTACTAGTATTCAATTGAGGCAAATTAGGTAAAAGTGTGCTATATGTATTTCAGAATTTGAGCTATCCGTCATTCATTGAAATGCAGAACTTGAAATATTACCAGAGCCATAGAAAAACAACATTTGAACCACTGGTACCAACAGCATCTGATCAAGACCAGCCTTTAACCACAACAGAGAGGAGACATTCTTTGAGAAATAGAAGAGTGAGTCCAAGTCCGCATTCGGTATCTACTATTGTATCAGCTGGTCCACATAAAAGAAAATACATCAATGAATCTGTCCAATGTTTACAAGACATCCAAGATGAAAAGGATACTAGCAATGATGAAACGAATGAAATGTCACCAACTCCCAAGAAAGATTCGATGGATAATGGCATAGTGATTGATCCAGACCACCTTACACCCAAACCTGCATGGAATACAACATTGGATACCAGTGAAGAACAATCAGAGGTCTGAAAATAGAGGATTGTAACTTGTGACCATGACAGGATTTTACAATTCTTGTGTTTATATGACTGATCACATATTCTGTTGATATAATTCTTTGATACATGTACATAGTTAAATGTTTTTTTATTTTTTTTGTTTTGAAGACATTTTCTCTTAAAACTAAAAAATTTATAGTGGTTCAGTTATGTTACTTACATTTGAGTTATATTTATACTCTATATGGTATTACTCTTTCTTTTAATTCTTTTCTTTTTTTTGTATGTAGTTTTTCGGCCTTGCAAGATTAAACTTTCTTACAAATTGGTTGTTTGTTTTTCATAATTTAGATTAACATATTAATTGCATACATTTAACTTTCTTTGGGCCTGATGTGCGATCAAAACTTGAGTTTCAAATAAGGCTAAGACTAAATAGTGGGGCTTAATTGATCTGCATAAAAAGGCCTCTTGCACCTCATCACAGAATTTTATGGCACTGTCACACTATAAATGCAAGCATCTTGGCCATTATGGACTACATCACCATGTATGATATGGTCTCAACGGTACATCTAATATTTCTAGATAGAAAAGATTCCTATTCACGTTTGCTCTACTTTCCAAGTCTATTAAACAAGATTTTCATCCTTTCTTATTCTCAGATTTTCAATCTTCCCAGATGATATCTGACATCTTGTCCCTGTCCCCCCTCCCCCGCCTTCTTTTTCTTATTCTGCCCTTTACCAAATCATCCAGTTCCCTATATTTGGACTTCATCATGTCTCCATCAGTATTGGTCTTGTGTAAGTGCTACCAAACACGATGTGTACGATAGCTAGTATTTTCAGTGCTAATGAGTCCTCACTGTTGTAGATTAGTACATATGTATGTGAGATAGTGTATCGTACATCAGTCGCACTAAAATGCAATTCTGAATTAGTCTATCTTCCATATAGCTGTAACATTAGCTTGTAGCTCTCTGAATCCGAACAGACAAACCAGTTTGTTTTCACAAAATTTCTCTTCCATATATCTTGGGATGGTAGCTCTGTTTGAATTCGAACAGACAAACCAATTTGTGTTTATGAAATATCTGCCTTACTTGTCCGAGAGGTATAGTTCTGCAGCTATCTTCTATAGATCTGATCTATAGAGTTGTGTTCTGAAACTCTGGTCGAAGTTCTTATCTTATGGAGCTCTGCCCATAAACTGACATCAACTATTTACTCACCTTTCCTGGAACAATTTTACTCCTCCTTTTCTTGTCAATCTTAGTCTATTGTTGGAAATTTGACACATCAATCCCTTCTTTGCCCTTTCACGTTTTGCAAAATATGTCCCGCAATTCCAGGTTGCTCTCTTTGGTTTACTGCTGTAATTGTCGACCTCTTGTGTACTGACCTTGTCTCAAGCATGATAAACCTTTTAATTTGATCTTATGAGTCTCATAAGGTCACCACTTGTTTACATGTAGACCTTTGAACTCTTTAACAACTAGTGATAGTTGTAATAGGAGCGGGAATGTATTGCATTGCTGCAAGAGTCCAATTGGATTGAAGTTTGATGGAACTCCTAACATCTTGCATACCGGTACATGTAGCTGCTGACTGCTTATCCAAGCTTTACCAATGTTATCTCAAGATTCATAATGCACCAGCATCCACATTTGTCTCGGCAAGTATCTCAAGAATGTCGTTTCTTGTATTAACATCATTTATTAAGATGTCCCATCTGTGACGTCCTCCATCGTAGGCCATGCCAACCTCTCTCGTCTTTCTTGAAGCATGTAGTCTAGTACATCACAAACTTTCCATTTTTGTCCATATTAAGAATACAGTTTTAAAATTTGAAAATGTTGATTCTCGTGAAAATTGTAAACTTGATAATGAAATTTCTTAACACGCCTTATTTAAATTTAATTTTTCGGTCTGAAACGCCCTCTTAAGTCGTGAAACTCTATACAAAATTTTGAAGGATTTATAAACTTCCAATTTATTATTGCTAATCTCAACAGTTATAGGCAGGGGTTTGTGCGATACTGTTGATGGCGGCGTACTAGGTTTAAGTTTTTGAAGCAATTTTCCTTTTAAATACTTCTGTGCCCTCCATTTCATAGATGCATAGAACATGCTTCTATTTTGTTACAGTCAAGGTTACAGATGCTGCAATTTCAGGTAAGAAATGGTCTGTTTAATGTTTAAGTTCAGGTTAAGATTTTTAAAAGAAGCAGTTTAAAGTGTTAGGAGCAGGTCTTATTTCTTATCGACTGTAAGTCCTATGTTAACCATACATGATACATCTAATGATGCACACTACCAGGCTTGCTTCGGGAATTTGATCTACATTTTCCTGGCGAATGACCAGGTTAAAGTTTGTTTTTTTTTTTACTTTAGTCCATTACCAAGAAACCGTAAGGCCTATCTAAACCAAACTTGCACAAAATGATGCATCAAGGGATGAAAACTCTCAGACTTGCTTCAAATGCTGGATTTGACTTGCATTTTGTGAAAGAGATACCGGGATAACAGTTTGAAATTTTTGGCTATTTCTATTCCCAAGTAACTGCAAGCCCTATTAGAACAAAATCACAGGCACCTTGTATTTTGGGATGTACACTACTACATTGCACATTATTAGTTTGATATGTTTTACTCTAAGATAAGGTTCGGTAAGATGATCTCATTACCACCTATGTTTATGTCTCTGTCAAGCACAAATAGCAGGAAATAGGCCAATCATTTCCATCAAGGGAGTCGCCCGGGTGGCGCTGTGATTAGAGCGTCTGCTCTAGAGTCGCGAAGTAAGGAGTTCATCCTTACTTCGCGGGTTCGAATCCCACTGTGGGATGTGGAGGCCGGTACTTCGAATGAGGCCGTATAAGCCGAGATCCTGTGTACTGGCACGAAAATGATCCCTCCCTGCTCAATGGCGCCGAGTATAGATTAAAATTTGCAGGTCTCCATCGGCAAGTGGTGGCATCTCGATATGAGTGAAAGATTCTCGAGAAGGACGTTAAAACAATATACAATCCATCAAGGGATGTTTACTCTTCCTAAGCACCTGATCCCGCCTCTGGAATTTTCATGGATCTGTGCTTCATACCCTGTTCACATTTATATATTGTTACAGTTTTTCAAAATCGAAAACTGTTCGTTATCTTTGCCTTTCACATTTCTCCTTTTTAGCTCACCTCAACGAAGTTGGGGGAGCTTATGTGATACTCGGCGTCCCAGGTTAAGTTTTTTGGAGCAGTTTTTTAAGTACTTCTATGTCCTATATTGATTAGACATGCAATGAAGATGCTTCTAATGTGTTTCATTGTACATATCATCGTTTCAGATGCAATTTCAGCAAAGGAATGACCAGATTAATGTTTTTGGAGCATGTGAACGTGTTTGATGCAGTTTTTGGTGAAGGTTTCATTTTCAACGCACTATAAGCCCTATGTTGACCAAACTTGCATGGATGATAATCTAAGGATGCATACTACCAGGCTTGATTCGGATGCTGAATCTGACCTACATTTTCTGGACGAGTGAAAAGCTTATTTTTTTTATGCAGGTATCATTTCTAAGTAACTCGTATGAGCCCTATGTTGCCCAAACTTGCATGGATATAATATATCTAAGGATGCACACTAATTGACTTGCTTAATATGACTGAATATGACATACATTTCCCAGATAATGGACCAGGTGAGAGTTATGGTTGCAGGTCTATCACCAAGAAACTATAGGGCCTATATGAACCAAACTTGCACAAATGATGCATCAAGGGGTGAAAACTCTCAAACTTGCTTCAGGTGCTGGATTTGACTTACATTTTTTTTGATGGACGATTAGTTTGAAGTTTTTAGACAGGTCTATTCCAAAGTAACTGCAAGACCTATCAGATCAAAATTGCATAAATTCTGCATTTTTGGATGTACACTTTTAGAATGTTGGTTAATTGTGTGACTTTGCCTTACTTAAAGACAACATTCGTGGAGGTGAGCTCTGTAATCTCTGATTACGTATGTTTTTACGGAATAATTGCATTTTACATCTTGCAAAGGATATGGTGTATTTGGATAACCGGGATTCATAAACACCACAAACCTATTAATATATGAAGTCATACAAACTTAACATATTTTATTATTGTTAGTTTTTTACGGCATGTCCTTTTACAAAATGGATATGATAAATAATATGTTATAATAAAAAAAATTCAACGAGATAAATGATAAGAAACAGGCATTCTGGTAGAAAGAAAGAATAATCTTTTTAAAAAGTTAACAAATATCTTGTCCACAATGGACTTCTCTACGGACTACATTATGCTATAAATGTTTTAAACAACTCAGATCTGCCATGTACTCTTGAAACAGAAAGTGATATTCTTTTGAGGCAGTTTTATTCTTTTCACTTTCGTAGCCAGGGCATGCGCACAATTTTGTTGCTGTCTGGGAACTCGTAGCGGGTTTGGTATTCTGTGCTATGGCTTTCGTAAGTTGTCTCCCCTAGTGGTCGTCCGTGCAAAAGGAAATTCGGCTTCGGGTTAATATTAAAGTCACTTGTGGGTATATCCATGGGCGGGGTCTGGTATTTATGCATATACTCGGTTCGTCCGGGGAAGGTGGTGTTTATACCGGCCTGTTCCTGAACGGACAGCGTAACGGGGGCTTTCTTGGTGCTCATTTTCAAAGTACTAGAATCGTCTTTTGACGTGGCGTTGAATGCGTTCTTATGCTTGAGGTCCAAAAGACCGTTTTTTTGTGTAGCAGTAGGGTCGATGTAAAATGTATTATTCCGCGGGTAAAGACTATCAATGGTTTGGTAACCTGAAAAAAATGAAGTTTGGTTAACATTCACTGGTTATTGAATATAATTTTATACAGTACGTTAGATTACATTAAGGAATTTAAAGAAAATATCATTTCGATAAAAAAGGCAAGAACATAGAATATGTCTTTTTTTTCTTTTAGTCGAGAGACTAAAGGGAGGAAACGTGAAAAAAGATGATAAAGACAAAACTATTTTTGAAAAAAAAACAACTTTTCTTTAAAGCAATATGTGCTGCATGTTTGACATCAGAATTTTTTTTTTTTAATTGTAATTAACTATTTCAATGACAGAAAAATAGAACATTTATAAACTTCTGCTGTTCACATTTTCAACAAAAGAACTTTTTATACGCTTTGATTGAAGCAAAATTGAATTATTGTCGTCCTGTACAATAATGATTTCTTGTATAATTCTGTTTATTATATGATTGAATATTTTCCAACTCTCTGATTGGTTGAGATCCAACTATGTTAGAAAAATAATACGTTGTATTGACCTGCACGTGACGTTCCAGGTCAATACAAGGATTCATTTCCTCTACATTGATCTAAAAATAGATTGGGAAATTCCAAATTGATACAAACTGTTTTGGAAAACTATTTAAACGACTATGATTTTTTTTCATGTGAACAAAACATTAGCGAATATATATTTAAGGGTGAGAGGGTGGTAAGAGGGGATGCAGGGACCCCCCTCCAACACTTTTACTGAAAACATTTTTTTTTTACTTTTTGGCAGTCGATTTTCCCTGATGATGCTCCTTCCTTTCAAAATCTTTCCTATAATTTTTTTTTTCATGGCAACTAAAATTGATGAAAAAAAACATTTCAAATGATACGACTGGTAAGGTTTATTCACATTTTAATTCTGCTTCTCTCTTGTATTTGGCTAGGACTTAATTAAATTCAAACAAGTAATTAGTTTTATCATTTTATCAGTGAATCATATAATAAAACAATTATTGCTGTTTTTTCGGTCAATACAATGATTTAGCCATCTTCGAAGTACAATATTCACCTCGCCCTTCGGGCTCGGTGAATATTGTACTCCTCAGATGGCTAAATCATTGTATTGACCTCAAAAAACAGCAATAATTGTATAATATTCACCTGTACAGAAGTATTTCTTCTGAAACATTTTTAAACTTTAATTTGGTTTTATCGATCATAAGGGTTTAGATTACATACAGATTAATCATAAAAACACATTTTACCAGCAAAATAAAATTCTCAAAAATACAGCTCATATTGCTTTAACTTTATGAGATCTTTGAGAAATGTCTTTTCTTAAAGTTTGACATTGTCCTCGCCTTGTACACCTCCATTCTTTGCTGCTGGAGTCTGGCAATATAACGCGGCGCTAAATGTATCTGAAACTCTTTCACAAAGTATGAAAAAAAGAAATAACTATCAATGTGTGATTTTCGAAATTTAAATATTTTTTTTTTTTAGTTTTCTTTCATCTAATTATATATGCATTTTAATCTTTTAATCTCTGACATACATGTGTAGGGTTGCAAGGGTACAATTTAAACAGGCAGTTTAGATTCACGTGATTCGTAGAATGTTAATCTAGACAATTTTGCTTATTCATACCAAAAATATTTAAAGGCAATTATCACAGAATAATAATCTGTAGTGTTTAATAATGAACAAAATACCACATAAATTTCGCATATCACTATGTTAATTTTAATATTCATGATGAGTTTAATTTGCTTGAACGAATATTGAATATTTGTTTTTAAAAAATTTAAGTGTATGGTCGTATTGTACCCCCCCTTTCAATCCAATGACGTTGCATATGAAATATCAGAGATTTACAGCGATATCATTTCTTGTGAAGAAATTCATCATTCAAATGTTATAAATGTTGACAAAAATTATAATGCGTTTTATGTTATAAAGTAAGAATTATTTGCAACGTCAACGTGTATAACACAATGCTCTTCTCGTTTTTATAAAATGACATTTTCTGAATTTCGGACCGGTATAATTTTCCAAGCAAAGGACCAGTACTGTATTGCACATACACGGAAATATTGCATGACGATATTGATCGGTTTGTTCTACCTGTGATCAATATCACTGACTAGAATATTCCCGAATCGCTATTGAATCTAAATCGAAGAATTATCTACTAATATGCCTGTCTATGTGTTCTTTAGAGCCGCATTATTTCAAATAAAAGATAAATTAGAATATACCTTCTGAGCCTAAAAGTGAAAACTCTTACCGTATCATAGTCCTTCCAAACGACAGTTCGACGTAACTAAGCAGGTACGAATTCGTATAAAAGTTTAATGCGTTTATTTAATCACCTTGGCCCTTTTGTTCTATGTCTTTTGTGAAACAAACAATACCCATACGCTTCAATGCAAGGTTTTAAACCTCCGGTTTAAGACCTTCATAATTTGCTATGAATGTGTTTTAATTTAGTTTTTTCTCGATATTAAAATGGATTTAATCTTTGCATGAGTTATACACTTAAGTGCAGAATGTATATATATCTGATTGATTGTCACTAGATATAAATGAGAATTTAAGATATGTTTAAATAGTTGTATGATAAGTGTAGCTGGATGGAACTATTTACAAACTGTGTTTATCTATCCACTTTATATCCATGAATATGGAAGTTCACGATAGACCAATTCAAAGTTTATTTACTTCAAACTTGGTTTGAAGCGAGGTAAAGTGTTATTTTCAGAAGTGACTAATAAGTCTTGATTAGAAGTGTTACAAAATGGAACAAAAGTGAAAGTTCTAACTTATAGATTATGACTAAATATTTTGGACGATGTACGCTCCTACAAACCATAAAGAGATCTATACAGGTGTTATATTCCTATAAGACTCGTTTGACAATATACTAAGTATGGTTGTTGTGTTTGCGTTGCAGTGTGCATCTAAATCTACAGGGACGTAGCAACCGGGGGGAGGGCCTGGCCCCCCACTTTTTCCCCCAACATAACCTTTACTATAGTAAATGTTCAATGATAGGATGGTTGCCCCCCCCCCTTTACAACCATAGTATAGTGATATCAAGGATTGTAGGGAAAACGCATATGACAATACTAGTATACCAACCTCTGATGTTGCTGTGCACCCGAATCTGACTTTGCTGACTATATACTAACTACTGATGTTAAGTTTAGCCGGCAATGTGCACTTTGATGACTATATGCTAACCTCTGCTGTTTAGCCGGCGGTGTGCACCCAAATCTGACTTAAATTGCTAACTATGTACTAACCTCTGAAGATGCGTTTAGCCGGCAGTGTGCACCCAAATCTGACTTTGCTAACTATATATTAACCTCTAAAGTTGCGTTTAGCCGGCGGTGTGCACCCAAATCTGACTTTGCTAACTATATACTAACCTTTGAAGTTGCGTTTAGCCGGCGGTGTACACCCAAATCTGACTTTGCTGACTATACACTAACTACTGATGTTGCGTTTGGCCGCAGGACTCGGATGACAATGTACTAACCTCTGTTGGCCAACAGTGTGCACTATAAATCTAACTTGGAACTAAATCTGACTTGCTTTTAAACTATATACTAACCTCTGATGTTGCGTTTGGCCGGAAGTGTGCAGCCGAATCTGACTCGACTCTGGAGGACTTCAGAGGGTTCCCCATAATACACGGAGGACGTAGTCCTAGGCTCGAAGGCTAGGGAAATACAAATCAATAATATCTTAATTACAATAAAGAAAAAAATGATGAGATTAATAAAAATTACATGCAAGTCACTTTATTTTGTAAATAGAAGAAGAAGAGTGTAAAAAATATATAATTTTAAATTTTCATGAGATAATTCTATTCCACAACTTTCGCCCGCGTGGTGCATTGGTTAGAGCGTATGCTCTAGAGTCGTGAAGTAAGGAGTTGATCCTTACTTCGATCCTTACGATTCGAATCCCACTGTGGGACGTGGAGACAGGTCCTTCGGAAGAGACCGTATATAAACCGAGGTTCCGTGTCGCAGTAGGTGCTGGGACGAAAAAAACCCTCACTGCTCAATGGCCCTACGTGCCAAGTAAAATTTGTAGCTCTCTGTGGCGTCTCCATATGAGTGACAAAATTCTCGAGAGGGGTGTAAAACAATACAACCAATCAATATATTCCATCACTTGTATAACATCTGTGTTAAGTTTGGTAGAGATATTTATGCAAAACTAAAAGACGGGTGATATAAATGATTTAATTTATGTGTTCTAAATACTGTATATTTTTGCGTTCAGTCTGATTTTAAGTAAAAGTCTACGTTTAATTTTACGAAGTATACGTAGTTCAGAAGTTTTACATGTAATTATTACTAGTATTATGATCGTACATTCAGTTTTTGACCCATCACCAAAAGCCATTCCAAACAAATTCCAAACGTTTAGTTCCTCCCCTTAGCTGCTAGCTTGTCCATTCAATAAAATGCCGGTCCTGTACATACGTTTTGTCGTTTATCTTTTTTGTGTCACAGCAATGTAGTATGATGTATAATCATGATAATAAATGGAGTATTTAAATCTACGGATAGAATATTTCTTGTCAATGAATTTTGTTTTCTATACAAAACATTTATTGAAGTTAGAAAGAAAAGTTATTTTATTATAGCAGTTTTTACTTGTCAATATTTTTTCTTATCAGTCCCCCCCCCCACTTCCCACTTTCAAATACCTGGCTGCAACAATGTATAGAATATCTAAACTATCTAAGTTATTCTGTAAGAAGACTGTCAGATAACTGCACTGTTACATACAGTTAGACCAACATTTGTTGGTGATAAGGAACTAGAGCAGAGAAATTTTTAGAATATAAGTAGTATGTATATATGAAATATATGAACAAAATAATGAATAAAAATAATTCAACAGAATGTTCATATTTGAGTAAAATGTAGATTAAGAATGATATTACATTTATCAATTTTAATCACTGCAAAACAAAACAGTTACTTCGGTTCTTTCACAATTTATTACCATTTGCTTCACCTGAAATTTCATGTACTATTAATTTAACATGAATAAATCAACATTATTATCATCACATTTTTTTCCCATTTAATTTTAAAATGCATGGGGAGAATTCCAAACTGAACGTAATATATGACCATCATCTACAGTACATGTATATTCACAATAGCTGTAATTTAAGGCTTCTTTAAAAGTCTTGGATTCAATTTGAATTGACAAGAGATGAAGAAGGGGTAAACTTTTAGCCAATTCTTTTTGCTAAAAACAAAGAAAACTTTTCATATGAGTTAAAGACTTTTCATATGAGTTAAAGACTTTTCACATGAGTTTTTAATTTTGAAAGAAGTAACAGCCTTAAACACAATGCACCTTATCCCTGGTCTGACATCATTGTAAATTTCTAACCCCTCACCCCCCTCTTCTCAATAAAAATTGTTTTTGAATAAATTAAGCTATAATTATGTAATAAATAGATAAACAAATGAATCTCTAACAAATATTTCCTAAAAAAAAGCATTCCATAAACAAGGTGAGATTTTTTAAAAAGGCTACATGAAAACAAACAATTCTGAGACTATGGTAATTCTAGGGTGCTATATTAGACTACTAAATAGGATCCAAGATTAGTGTACCGGTACATGTAATAAAATTGATAGACTACAAACCTGTCCAAGGCCTGCGTGAGTTGAGTGTGTTTATGTACTCAGTACGCTGGCTCTTATCGACCCACTTTGGTTCCATTCTGACCGGTTCCCTTGACCCACGGGTCAGGTTGTTACGGTAACCTGTATATCTGTCCGTAACTCCCACAAAATCTCCAAACTGTCGGATGCGGTCTGCAGCATTGTAAGTGGAAGTGTCCAAGGCCTGTCAAGGAATTAAAACCCTTAATATATAGCAAATAAAATCATTCACTCCAGAAATATATGCATTTCAATACTTTTTTTAAAAAAACAGCTTTTCTATTCTAAAACTTTTTATATCTATTATCCCTTGCTGATGGGATTCACAAAGACTCTTTCAAATTCATTTTTTAAAGGTTTTAAAAGGTGGTGTTATTGTATTTATATACTATTTTTCAAAGTTGTTAAGAAATCCACAAATAATATAGCTCTGGTGTAAATTTTGTAAATAAGTTTCTATAGTATGTCAAGGGGAATAAACTCTTCAGTCAGTAATAGAGATGCACGAGGATGTAGGCCTTGTAGGGTAATGCTGCTTGAAGATATTATGTTTATGTCCCTCTTATAAATCAATATCAGGGAGTTTATCAGTTATCAAATACATCACTTCACACTTTTACTGGCCATAAAAAAGCCAGGAAAGATTTAAAACCATAACATTACTGTTGGCACTAAAGCTATAAATTCAAGAGCATAAAATAAAATTTAAAAAATCATGCCCAATAATGCAGCTAGTGAATGGATTATACTTATTTTTAAAAAAAAATGGAAAAAAGAGAAGATTTCAAATAGTACACAGTTGGAAAGTGTTCCCAAATTTTATATGGGTAAACATGTATATCAATTGCAACATTGTTTAATTACAACATTGAGAGAAAAACACTTGTACATTAGCTACTATATAAACATATGAATTTAATGAAAAAAAAATTGCAAATGGAGCCAAATTAGTCCTAACTTATATACCAAGATTCTGCAAGTTGAGTGTTAAGATATGATTTATAAGGTACATGTATCAACTTTGCAATCGATCAACAACATTGCACACATCAAAGTTGCAACAACTGACTTCAAAGCATTCCCTCTGTTCTGGACTCTTGCTTGGCCTCTAAAGCTTGATAAGGCAACTACCTGTAGATAATATGATACAAGAAAGCTAATTTAGATCCTCCTTGGAAGAAGATTTAAGTTCAAGAATTTTATGGCATATTATCAAAATATTTGTGATCACAGCAAAAATCAGAAACATTCTGCAGAAAAAAATCTTAAGTTTTGTTTCACTTGGCAAGAATTCATTATTTGTATTTTCAAATTGTATGCGCATGTACTAATTAGCACTTAACCAGTATTATGAAGAGCGAAATACAAAACATGATACAACGTAAATTCAACATTTGGAGCTGACTTGTAATGTTCTTACAAAGAGAAATCTGTGCATAGTTCAATCTTGTGATGCTAACTAGACATTGTAGCAATATTGTTAACAATCACTTAAAATAAAGCTGTCAAAACATTCTCAGTGCTGCATCTCAAAACTTGTGTCATCAGTGTTCTCTTGTGCACAAGAGGGAACTGTTACCTTATATTGGACCAAGAATCACTGGAATTCAAGTTAGATTCTCTTTTATAATTACATTATGAGGTATCTTAAGTTTTATCATACATTTTGCCTTCAAGTTGAAGGAAATGACAGTACATATAACCTTATTTGGTCATAAGTCAAAAACATGTACATGTAGCTTTAATAATTACCAAAATGTCTTGTAAAGTATATACCATTACAGAGAATTTTCATGTTTTACAATTTAAGTGTATGTCTTTTCTTCTAACACTTAAAATTCTGGTAACACTTGTTTCCAGAAATTATATTTGACTCTTCTACTAAATATGTTAAGGACTGGCCATTCTGAATTATTTTCTATGTTTAGCACATCCCTAGACAGACTGGTTTAGAGGTCATGGAATTAAAAACAAACACAGATTTTAAAAAGTTATCTTCGAATTTAGGACGGATGCTAAACAAAGAAAAAACTTGGAATGGCCAAATACACATATAACATCTTTCACCTGTAGCACTAACTGACAGGTAGCAATAACTCACCTGTTGGATCCCCCGGAGGTTGTCCACCCCCCACTGGTGAAGCTCTCGCACCTGGTTCTCTTGTTTGTCTCGTAACGAGTTGACGTGGAGTCGGGATTTGAGGTCCTTGATGTACCCTGCTGCATTGGCCAGATTGTCTGCTGGTCCTGAATTATATAAGCGGAATAAATTTATATAATTTACTAAATACATGTAGTATAATCAAAAGGGTATACATCTATATGATGGCATACTGAGTCTTGGTCATTCAAAGCAAAACTTAAATTGCATCTTCTCCTATTGAAATTATATTCCAATAGTCATTAAAAATAAAACTGACTTTTGGAATGTTTATAAGCAAATGTCGTTTTAGTGCGTGTTTTCTAAATATTTATGGTAATATTTTAAACAAAAGAAACAAACTTACTGACACCCTCGGGGACGCCTGTACGAGGATCATAAAACCTCTTAAAACTGTCCGAAGTGGACATGATATTCCCGTCCAGTTTAAGATGATCCACGGCATTGTTGATCCTCGTCAGCTCGTTCGCCAGTTCATTGGTACAGTAGTACTGTCCACTCTGCATGAGGTCTTTAATCTCCGTTTGGACAGCGTTGGCCGTGGCTATAAGGCCGGGATCTGGTCGCCCTACCCTCTGATACATTATTCTTGATTGTTATTCAAACGTCAGCGTGAGAAAAAAGACAACTGACAGTCACTGTTTCATCCCCAATATCCACGTTTAAACGTTAGCAACGACCTATCTCTTATAACCTCCGGTGTAAACAAAATCGAGATCGTCTTTCTGTCACGGTTGTTTATATTAGATACAAACGCCCGTGTGAGCTAGATGAGCAGGTGCGCGACACGGGACGTAACTCGAATGGATTTGTAAAGAAAAACTGTTCAAAAGCTCAAATACCGCTCAGTATCTTTGACTAATTTCTTTTTATAATAAATTATTTATAACAAACTATCCATTTATCAAAACAATTTATCATTTTTTTTTTATAAATAGGTTGTTGAAATCTATGTATTCCATGTCTTATATCTAATTAGTCTACCCCGTCAGAACAGAACGTTAATTCATGCAGGAAATAGAGATTATGATTTTTTTTTTTAAAGGCACATTTAAGCTTAAAATTTAGGATTTTTCAGTTGTAATACTGTTTAAAACTACGTATGAAAGCCGGATAGGCACATTTCTGAGAAGATTTTTTTTTTAACTCGTTATAACGAGTTACCCAGTAGTTATCTCGTTAGCCTACCCGGCTTTCGTACATGTATTATATTTATTTACATAAGCTTACCATTTTATATCAATCTCAATTTTCAACGTTAAAAAGCTACCCAGGTTCAATATTTCTCATTTAACAATTTATTTCACTAAAAAAGAACCACGGGTTAATTTTCAAACCCTATCTAAATTCATTACAACATCGCAGTCTGCAAAAAAAGTTGCTGCATTTCATTTCCGGAATTTTGTATTGCAGTACCGACATTTTTTTTTTAAATTTCATTTCCGACCATATTTTTTTTCATTTCCGACATTTCTTCGGATTTTTTCATTTCCGAAATTTTTGCACGATATACCTCTCCGACAATTTTATGTTGATCAAGGAGATGGAAAAGGAATTTATTTCAAACATTTTTAAAATATACCTCCTAATAAATCTGATTTCTTATTTAAAATGAACATTTGAAAAGGAAATCTAGATGAGCAGAAATCCATAACACTTCAAAGTGCCTCACCAGGAGAAGAAAAATCAAAGTACTCAGAAGTACAGAGAGCCGGGCTCATTTACAGAGTAGAATTGATTTCTTATATGAATCACGTTTATATTCTGATGAAAAAATTATTTTAAAACTATCAATATAAAT
The DNA here is from genome assembly GCF_032062105.1 of Saccostrea cuccullata. Lineage (NCBI taxonomy): Eukaryota > Metazoa > Mollusca > Bivalvia > Ostreida > Ostreidae > Saccostrea > Saccostrea cuccullata. The sequence continues at coordinate 295,597 of NW_026927632.1, read as the reverse complement.
GATAAGACACTGACAGTGAGTTTTTCAATCCTAATACCACGGTCCGATTTTGTCAGAATCAGAATTAATCTGGTACCGCAGCTGAATGTAAACAAACAGGCCAGTCTGGTTCCCTCTCCTGCTTTACTTCGTATGTGTAGAGAACTACGGTAACACTGATTATCAAAAATCCTTACGCTAATGAACTATGTTCTTTGAGTTATGAAGTTTTCAAAGTCATTACTACTAATGTTTATTTCATATAGATAAAACTTCGTTTTATTTTTGTGCTTTATTTAACGTTTGTATTATCTCAAAAGCGGTTGAGAGTAAGAACTATATTTTTGCACGTAACTTTAAAATGGCGACTATGGGGTTAACATCCTGCCTTGAACAGGATCACATAAGCCGGCAATTGCTCTTTGAGCAATAAGCCCGGCTAAAAATTCTCTATTCTATACATTCGCTCCAGTGATAGGTGAACAAAACTCATTATTTTGATTTCGATGGTTCTTTTAATTTTTGCTATGTCTAGTCTTCAATTTTGCTTTAATTGCCGAAAAGTACAACTTGAAAAATTCGGAAATAAAAAATTTTAAAAATGTCGAAAATGAAATATAGCAAATTTCAAAAAATGAAATGCAGCCGAAAAATTGAAGTCAGGATAAAAAAAAAATAAGTTCTGCATTTTTTTATGCTCCGTATTCGAAGATTCGAGGGTATATAGTTTTTGTGCTGTCCATCCGTCTCTCTGTCTAAAAAAGTTTGCCTGGTGTCCACGAAATCTTTAACCTTAGGTAAAAATCTAAAAAAAAAAATTTAAAATTCTAAAACCTGTTTGGAAATTTGAAAATTTAGATTTTTGAACTTAAATATTAAGTTTCAATATACCAAATCAGTTTGAGTTTTTGAAACTTAATTTAGAAATTTGAACTAATACATAAACATTCTAAAACTCTAAACATTCTAAGTGTTACACTGACCTAAATGTTCAAAATTCAAATTTCCAAAAACAATTTTTGTATTTTAAAGCCGCTTAACCCGAAACAGGCACATATTATCCTACTCAATAAAAGTACGTCATTACATAGATAATATATAAAAATAAATTATAAGATTGATTTAATAGTTTATTACAACAATCCTTACATGGAAAACGCAGATCAAAAACCTTATTGACAAACAGTAGTTCCTGACGGAAGTTAAAGATATGTTTGCCGTGTTAAACAGTATTTTTGCACAGGTGAAACCGAACAAAAATTTCTGGAGTATGATAAGCTACCAAAAATGAAGCATTCTTGCAAATTCGACGAAATTTTATTCGGTATTAACAAAGTACTGGTCAGGAAAAGAACACGATATTCTAATGCATATTATAAAGGACTGACGTTTATCCTGGATCTGCGCATGTGCGCGGGAAAAGCATCGCGAGAATCATCAGGTCGAGGAAAATATTTTTGTGACGTCTGTTCAGTGAGGGACACAAATAGACCAATCAGCTCAATGAGTTGCATTTAATGCATTTATGGGTTACTACATAAAATACTACATGTGTTTTTCAAAAAGGCTAGTTTTTTAAATCGCTCTCAGAAAGACTTGATGCATTATGTACATTATTATCTACTAATCCCATGCTCATATTTGCATACAAATGATTATTAATGATGAAAATTAAAGTTTTCCCCACTCCATTGTACAGATCCGTTTATTTAGAGTTTCCCCGTGCTGTACTGCTAGTGGACATTTTCGGTTGGGTGAACATTTACGGATCCTCAGTGTGGAGCGCATTATGCGCAAAAAATATTTTATGTCAAGTACTATGTATGGAAAGTAATTTAAACTGCTATGTTTACACCCTGAATGGGATATCGTCAATTATCCCTTTTGGTTTTTTAATATGAACCACATAACATATGTAGATGAAACTTACATACTATACATCTTGCCTTCTTAGAAATATAGTTGGGCTAATAAAATAAAATTGGTCAAGGAATTCCAGGCCTCTAAAAACTATTCCAGTTTGAGGGCACAACCAAGCATTTCGATGAACACCATTAAGAAAAATTAATTCAGGTAGGTAGCATCGGTTTTTTTTTTTAAAGTGGGTGGGGGGATAGAACAGTTAGAATAAAAATCAACTACCTAGAAGAAATCTGACAAGTAAAATAGGTTCCAATATCTTTCACTACTAAATTTTATTCATTCACTACAATTTACTGCCAAACTCCAAATTTCACTTTCGAATTATCCCGAACCAATGCTGATAACCTACCTGCAAGATTTTTTATATTATTTTCAAGGGGTCAGAAATACTGTGGTTCATATGTAAAGAATATAATTATATTATTTAGTAGTATTCTGGTTTTGGCATTCGGTATATTGTGCAGATGTATACATGATATTCTGTGGAATACTTTTTGTTGTTTTGAACCATTAAGAAATGCAGAATCGAATGCATCTAATAACCATTTTGATTGATCAAATTATATCATTTGTTTGTATTAGTTATTTCATTTTGGCACAACATGGTTTCCACACTTCTTTATCCATAGTTGCTGACATCTGTAGAAGTTCACCCAACCGAAAATGTCCATTGAAAAGACAATTGCACGTGATTATTCCTCGGTACAAAAAGCAACCAACTCTGAGGTGCTCTCAATATTGACTATCCCTAACTCATGTGTTTGTAGTAAAAACGTAGTAGACCGTCATGCTTTTCGGTTCATTCACGAGATTGGACCATTGTTTGCTGTAAACATGCGAGACAACGTTATCATGAATATTTCAATAAGAGGCGGTTTTTTATCCGACACGGAGAGAAAATAATTTTTACCAAATAATATTTCATACCTTTTAAAGGTGATGGAGTGGAATTGTCTTACTTGCAGAAAGTATATAACTTATATAACTTGATGAGACACCACATATATTTATTACTTTTAAAATAACACTAATACGGCATATATAGCTTTAAGATCTGTTGTGAAGTCAATTTTGAAAAAAATAAGTTTATCGGATATATCTAATAATGAAGATAATTCAAACCCGAGTATTTTTTTCTCTATTATTAGAAGCCTTAGTCATAATACATCTTTTCAAAATTAAGAAATTAATTGAATATAATCCATAGTAATTTTTATATTAATATGCATATTTAAAGAATAAAGGAAAATCAGATATTTTAAATGATTTTTTTAAAGGAGCTTAAATATTATCCGTGTACAGGTAATATATGTACTTTGTTGTGAAAAAAATGTTCGGGTGTGTTCTTCATGAGATAAACATGTAAGCGATAAATTCAATTTTTCGAAGGTGATATCAACAATGATCAACATAGCATTATTTTTTGTGTGGCCTAACAAAAATTATTTTTTTAACTTTTGAATTTTGATATCTTTTAAAAGAAAAGGACTTTGGGAATATAACTTGACAAAAGTTGAAACAATTTATGGACAATTATTTTTCAAGAAGAAAATCGAATATATATTTTTAGCGATCAGAATCGGACCAAGCGGCTTTAAACGTTTGACTTTTTATTCTACCGTTTGTTCAGAAAGTTTAATCTTAACAATCTAAAGTTCAGTAACATTTTTCGTAAAATTATTTAAGATTTACTTAAAACTTTTAAATTTCAACTTTCAAAACGTTTTCGGTTTTTTTTTAAATTTGTTATTTTGATTCAAACATTCAAATTTCAAATATCTAAAACACTGAGGGTTAGATTTTTACTTTAAATATCCAAAATATCAATTTCCAAACCCGATTTGAATTTTGAATATCAGTTCAATATTCTAAATATTTAAAACCTCTTTTGCAAAACCAAACGAGTTTTTGAAATAGTTTCAAAATTTAAACAAGGTTTGCAATTTGATATTTTGCATATTTGAAATAAACTTCTAAAAAATCAAAATGTAAAAAAGTGTTTTGGTTTTTTAATAGTTGAGTGTTTGAATCAAAATTCTAAATTTCTAAAAATCTAAAACGTTTGAAAGTTGGAAGTTTGAAGATAAATTTGAGAAATCGGAAGACGAAAAAAGTTACTGAATTTTAGATTGTTAACCGTAAACTTTCTGAACAAACGGTAGATTAAAAATTTAAAAGTTTAAAATGCAAACTTTGTTTTTAGAAATTTGAATTTTAAATATTTAAGATAAAAATCTGAAAACTTAAAATTTTCAAAGTTGTTTGGAAATTTGAAAATTCAGATTTTTGAACTAAAATATTAAATTTCAATATACCAAATCAGTTTGAGTTTTTGAAAGTTAGAAATTTGAACTAATATATTAACATTCTAAAACTCAAAATCATTTTAGAAATTTGAATTGTTAAATGTTACACAGACCCTTTACATGTGTGTTCATCGTGACAAAACTTTTTAGCTCACCTGAGCCAAAGGCTCAAGTGAGCTTTTCTGATCAAAATTTGTCCGTTGTCTGTCGCTGTCGTCGTCGTCGGTTTTGTTGTTGTAAACGTTTCACATTTTCATCTTCCTCTCAAGAACCACCGGACCAGTTTCAACTAAACTTGCTATAAAGTATCCTTGGGTAAAGGGGATTCAAGTTTGTTCAAATGAAGGGCTACGCCCTCTTCCAAGAGGAGATAATTATGAGATAATTATGAATTAGTGAAAAATTAATGGCATTCTTAAAAAATCTTCCCAAGAACCACTGGGCCAGGAAAGATGAAACTCATGTTCAATCATCCTCAGGTAGTGTACACTCACGTTTGTTCAAATCATGACCCCCGGGGGTAGGGTGGGGCCACAATGGCCGATCAAAGTTTTACATAAGAATATATACTAGGAAAAATCTTTAAAAATTTTCTTCTCAAGATCCATTGGGACAGGAAAGATGAAACTCATGTTGAATCATCCTCAGATAGTGTACATTCACGTTTGTTCAAATCATGACCCCCCGGGGTAGGGTGGGGCCAGAACGGCCGATCAAAGTTTTACATAGGAATATATAGGAAAAATCTTTAAAAATCTTAAATTTTTCTGAGGATCCATAGGGACAGGAAAGATGAAACTCATGATAAATCATCTTCAGGTAGTGTACATTCAAGTTTGTTCAAATCATGAACCCTGGGGTAGGGTGGGGCTAAAACTGCTTACAGCAATGTAATAATGGGTTATTTGTTATATTTTAAACTGTGAATAAATTAAACATAAAATGAGTTAATAAGCAAACTTACTGCCATAAATAAATAAATATGAATTTAAACTTAAATTCCATTTGATAATTACATTTACAAAACTTACTTCAGACACTGCATGGTAGTACTTATTTTATGTTTAGAGTTATCTTTTCTTAGTTAGAACTCTTTAATTCATTCAGGTAGTTTTCAGGAGAACCAGTTTAGGTCAAGCGTAGTCGATTGGCTATTCTTGTTTTGCAGAGTTTTTATTGGTAGGTCATTGAGGGTCAAATTCCTTAGTGAGTTTTCTTTTGTTATTTTAAATTTTAATTCCAGCCATAAGCCAGAGTGCTGGGATATATTGTCTGATATACATTTAGTTTGATATATATATAATTCTTTTGTGACTGGACATTAGACCTGCTTACAGTAAGTTCTTTATTTTCTTTTACTAACACTTTGCTTGGTTGAATGAATGAGTATGAATGAAATATAGTATTTGATGAGTTAATGGAAAATGTGTAAAATCATATAGTAAATGGTTTAAATGAATATAAATCTAAAGATCTGATTTTAAGTTACACTAATATATATGAAATATCTTTTATGATGAAATCTGACCTTAGGAATATGTAATTATTGTATACTAGTATATTATAAGATTTAGTCAATACAACCATATGTTTTATAATATAGGTCAGATATGGTTTGGAAAGGTAGATGTGACACCCAGATTATTTATTCGAGGACAGCCTAGGTCCACAACTTGGTATCTATTTATATTATTACTTATTTTGAGAACTGTAAATATTTTTGGTAAATTATATGAATTTACTTGAACTTATATGCATATGGTTAAATATGGTGAAATAAGAGTTATTTCCCTTTGATAATATTCATGAAGTGATTGTAAATATAGATTTTATGCTAATGAAATAATTTGTGATTAAGTATATACGGTAACCTATGTTAATGTTATGAAATATTTATTATGTTTACATGTTTTGTAGGGTTGTTATCCATCTATAATTATACTTTCACATATTAAAAAGAACCCACATCCAGAACTGATTTTCCTTATCATTATTTGGGAAAAACCCGGTTACAGCAACATAACAAAATACAGGAGCGTAAAGGATCTAATCTTGACGGATCCATTTTTTTAACATTCAGCCATGTAGAAGATATGTAATCTGGTAATTTGGTAATTTTTTAGAAAAATTGAAAAATATTGCTGTTTTCTTTATGATTTATGCTTAATTTGACTAACTTTATTGATTCATTTTCATTAATCCCCATTTTCAAAAGTGAGTTATCTCCCCTCAAAATCGGAACTCTTCTACACTAGCCTAACTTCCGCGGACTACGCAATACGATAATTCAACAAAATAGTGATCAACTTACACGCTGTATTTAAAAATTTTAAAAGAAGGAAATGGTTTGCATTTTTTTTAGATAAATTATTTTATAAAGGGTCTGTTAGCCCCCCCTTTCTAGAAAGCTATACGAATTAGCCAGGCATGTAGCATCGTCTTTAAAAGTGGGGGGGGGGGGTAGCCAAAGAAATATTTTTTTCTTACCTGGAAAAGTTGACAAGCGAAGAAAAACCTTGCCCAAAGTTGAAAAAGCTACTTATTTCAGTACCAGTTCCTTGGCATACAATACTACATTTCCCTTATATAACTTTACCGTGGTATAAACTGTGTGTGTGTGTGGGGGGTGGGGGGGGGGTTGGCAACCTGTCTATCAATGAAAATTTTCAATAGAAAAAGTAATATTGGGAAAAAGTGGGGCTGGGGCTAAGCCCCTTGACCCCCCCCCCCCCCCCCCCCGTGCGTAAAGGTACAGAGAACGAACATGCAAATGGGTTGAACAGTTGAATATGAACCATAGTTGTGAAAATTAAAAATTATTAGAATTATTAATTTTGAATTCAATAAAATTACTGTACATATATTTTTTCACAGATGTACATGTATGTCAGTTACACGGGTCTCTCTCTCTCTCTCTCTCTCCCTCTCTTTTACACACTTTAAAAAAATACATAACACTTGAGAAAAGAATGTTTTCCGTTAATTAACGAGAAATACGCTAGGAAATTATTGTATCAATTTCGTGTTTCTGCTCTCAATTCTCTGATCTAAAACAAAATGTGTGTTTTACTCGGGAATATACATGTACAAGATACAAGATATGCTTAGATCCTACACTAAAACTTTGATTAAATGCAGCTTAGACTTTATACGACATATGTAACACGAATTCAGGTCGATGCTATTTTAATTAGTCTTTCTTCGTTACATGAGCACATGAGATTAAATTATTCATTTAGAATTCCATTCAAAGTTTTAATACTATACAATGAATCAATTATTTTACTAATAAAAAAATTCTAGAAACACGGTTAATTCAAATGAAATAGGCCTTTAATTGTCACCAAATGTGTTCTTGTAAGTAAAAGTTCTATGTTATGACATAAAATCGAGCAAAAACGCAGTTTCTTGGTATCGGTCGCAGAAGACGAACTACTGCTGTATATATGCAGCAATGTCAGAGGTAAAACTGTAGATGGACACGTCATCAGTCTCCAAAAAAGTCCTAGAGATACAAAGAAAATATGGCTGCAGCAGGCTAGATTAATTCTTAAAAACTTTATAACTAAAAATTTGTTCCGGACATTTTTTAAATAATGATGTTCCGTCTGCAGAACATCCACTACCGAAAATTAGCTTTTGTTTTTTTCTTAAATAGGCCTATTCGAATATGTATCAGCATTTTATCAGTAATTTGTTTCGATTTTTTTTTTTGTAAGGGGGGGGGGGGGGTCACACAGCACCTTATTATAGTACTATACAGATTAATACAAATCCAGAAAGAGACTATGAGTGGGCAATTAAAAAAAAATACGAATCAGTTAAGATTTCTTTTTATTCACAAACACAATAACATTTTTCCATATGACAGAGGCATTACACCATGAACATGTTTACATCAAGAACGTCCGCGGAAGTGACTTTATTTATAGCGCATGCGTATTAAACACAGTAAAAGAGTTCCCTTCAGGGGAAATAACTCACCTTTTGAAAATGGGGAATAGAGGACTTTCATCTTTCAGCTTCCTCGGACCCGGGAGAGCTTGGTATCTGATCAGCGGGGGGGGGGGGGGGGTTCTCTATATAAGATTGTTAAACAAGGGGAGATAATCAGGAAAATAAAACCAAAAGTACTGGTTGCTAAAAAATCTTCCACTACAGATCGAACCACTAAGCAGATTTTCACCAAACTTACAAACAAGGATCAGAATATGTTCAAGATTTAAAATTATTCAAGGCATCACCCTGGGTCAAAGGGCGTGGTCTCAAGTTCACTTCAAAGTTGACCAAAATTTACACTTATTAAAAACGTTGATATTTTGCTTACTATAAAGACTAGGATCATCAAATCTTGTAAGTTGTTGCATCTTAGGACTTCACATCATGTTAAATCAAAAGTAGGTTACGGCTACCTACTTATTTTTTTTAATTTTGCGGGCATTTGTTTTCAAATTGATTTGCAGGCATATTCTGGACACTTTAGGCCTATGATCATCAAACTTTGTCAGTTGTTGCATCGTGGGTCCTCGTAGGTCACTGTGACCAACTTTTTGAATTTTGATGGCTAATCTTTTCTAAAACATTTAATCCCATTATTTCAGACACTGAGAGGTTCAGAACTATCAAATCTTGTAAGTTGATGCATCTTGGGGCCTTAAAACATATTTATGAAAAAGTAGGTCACCGTGACCTACTTTTTGAATTTTGCAGGCATTTGTTTTCAAATTATTTAAAAGGCATAATTTGAATACTTTCAGACCTATGATCATCAAACTTTGTCAGTTGATGCATCTTGGGTTTTCGGAGAACTTCAATCAAAAGGTAGGTCACGGTGACCTATTTTTGACATTTTATGATTATATTTAAGTATCTCCGGTACTTATTGGCTTAGAATCAGCAAACTTTGTCAGTTTATGCATCTTGGGTTTTCGGAGAATGTCGACCAAAAAGAATGCATCTAGGGGTTTTCGAGAACGTCGACCAAAAAGTAGGTCATGGTGACCTACTTGTGACATTTTATGGCTATATTTAATTATCTGGGATACTTATTGACTTAAAATCATCAAACTTTGTCAGTTAATGCATCTTGAGATTTCAGAGAATGCAGGTACTTTTTGGCTTGCAATCATCAAACTTTGTCAGTTGATGCATCTTAGATTTTTGGAGAAGTCTACCAAAAAGTAGGTCACGGTGACCTACTTGTGACATTTTATGGCTATATTTATGTATCTCAGGTACTTATCGTCTCGTCAATCTTTGTCAGTTGACGCAACTTGGGTTCTCGGAGAATGTCGACCAAAATGTGGGTGATGGTGACCTACTTTTGAATATCTGAAGTACTTATTGGTTTAGAGTTATCAATCTTTGACAATTAATGCATCTAGAGTCTCAGAAAATTTCAATCAAAAAGTAGGTCACAGTGACCTACTTATGGTATTTTAAAGCTATATTGAAATATCTTCAGTCCTAACTGGCTAAGAATCATCAAACTTTGTCAGTTGATGCATCTTGGGCCCTAGGATACTTGAAGTTAGAGGCATCAAATAGAAATGATAGTACAATTTATCAGAAGAGCGATTCAAGGCCCTTGGGCCTCTTGTCAGTTGGAATATTTTTTTTTTATCTTTTGACCTTGACTTTAGAGTTTGGCCCATTTTGTAAAAGCTCGAACCTTGACCATAACTTCTGAATGGTTAGTACTAGGGATTTCATATTTTACAAGTGTATTCCATGTGAAAAAAACTGTCCTCTAGATACCAACAATTTTGATTTTGAAGTTTGACTTGGACTTTAGAAACTTCAACCCTTGCCAAAAGTTTCCATATGGGGGCATCAGTGTTTGACAAACACATCTTATTCTATAAGAGAAATACGCTATGAAATATAAAATATAAATTCTGTCCCATATGCATATGTAACTTTAAAAGATTAAAAAATATATGTCTGTAGTAGAATTAAATATACATGTATAATGTATAAGGAAAACACTTATTATACAAGATACCTAAAAATTTTCCCATGGAAACTTGTACATGTACATCTGAGAAAAACTTTATAATCAGTTTAAATGACAAAATTGTAAACAACCACACATATTGAACATCATTTCTGTGCAAATCATTTAAAGTATATTGCATAAATTCCTGCTGATATTTAGATCAAGGAACGGTCACTCCACACTCGTACCAGGAATTGTAAAAGTAGGAATTGATCCTGTAACTTACGTCTCCGTACATGAATTGTCCCCCAAAATGGGAGTGATAATATCCTGAAAAACATACAAGAAATATTCAAATGAAATCATAATATCAATTTTATAAACACTTTTGTAATATTAATTTTATCAATACACATGTATTCCTTTCAAACTAGAGGTACTCTGAGCAATGAGCTCACTAAATGATACCCCCCGCCCCCATATGATAACAATATAATCAAAATTAGATCATTTACGCTCTTGTATTTTGTTATGTCGCTACAGCGACATACAAAATACAGGAGCGTAAAGGATCTAATTTTAATTAGATTGCATATGATTACTGTTTTGCTCTTGGAGACCTAAATTAACTAGAGGTACTCTGAGCAATGAGCTCACTAAATGATACCCCCCGCCTCCCTTATGAAGATAATGGTAGTGTCCATGTTTTGCTATAGGAAACCCAAAATATGTGTCGGATCAAAAAGTAAAGTAGGAGGTGCACAATGGCAAATTTCATTCAGTGGTATGAGAGGAGTTGCGGATAAGATATGGGTACCCCAAAGCGTAACAGACGGACGTAGAGACAGACCGACGGACAGACATCCCGAATACTACATACCCTTCTGCTTTTCAAGCGGGGAGTATAAAAAGTAACATAGGAGGTGCACAATGGCATTTTGTGAAGTATCATTAAATTTTATTCAGTGGTATAGTATAGGAGGAGTTGTGGATAAGAGTACCCTTCAATACTATTCAAAGAATGGCAGTGTCAATGTTTTGCTCTGGAATATGGCATGTAAACCGTTGCTGTCTTTGATAATCTTCTGATGTATATTCAAAATCGTGTGATGTATGTTCAAAATCTTGTGATGTATATTCAAAATCTTGTGATATATATGCAATATCTTGTGATGTATGTTTAAAATCTTGTGATGTGTATTCAAAATCTCTGGAAATGCCAAACTGCAAAACCCAAAATATGTGTCCGATCAAAAAGTAAAATAGGAAGTGCACAATGGCATTATATAACAAAGATTCTGTGAAAGTCTCATAAAATTGCATTCAGTGGTCAAAGAGTAGTTGCGGATCAGAAATAGGCACCCCAAAGCGTAACAGACAGACAGACAGACGGACGGTGACATACCGATTACTATATACCCTCCCGCTTTTCAAGAGGGGTATAAATCTGAAAATTTTCTCTTGCCTCCAATTTACACGCAATGATGACATTCAGGACTCTTCTAATCTAGATTAAAATTATCATTTTAATATTTTTTAACTATATATAATATAAATTCTATAGGTCTACAAGAAGCCTAGCTATGACTTCACAGCCTACTCCAAGTACGAATCCGGTGAAGCTTGAAGCGGTTCGAGGACTTTTGTACATGAAGTCCCACTATGACAAGATTATACCTGTTACTACTGGTGCGTACGGATAGTCGCCAGCTAAGTGAGCATTTCCCTCAGATCCGCCCACCAATTCACAGTGATCCGCTCCCGAGCCTGATCCGTCAGCAATATTTAGAAAAGTGTCTGTTAAACTCTGTCCTCCAAAGATTTTGTATCTAAAATTCAGAATACGGTTACTGCCCTAAACAATGCAATAATTTTATCGGTAAGTGTAACATTTCTGGGTGCAATAATTTAATTAGTAACTGTAATGATACTGACCTGCACAGTGCAATAATTTGATTGGTAACCGTAACGTTACTGACCTACAGAGTGCAATAATTTAATTGATAACTGTAACGTTACTGACCTACACAGTGCAATAATTTAATTGATAACTGTAACGTTACTGCCCTACAGAGTGCAATAATTTAATTGGTAACTGTAACATTACTGACCTACAGAGTGCAATAATTTAATTGGTAACTGTAACGTTACTGCCCTACAGAGTGCAATAATTTGATTGGTAACCGTAACGTTACTGACCTACAGAGTGCAATAATTTAATTGATAACTGTAACGTTACTGACCTACAGAGAGCAATAATTTAATTGGTAACTGTAACATTACTGACCTAGAAGTTCAAGTTCATTTATTTCACTTACACCAACATCAGTGGTACATGAGGTACATGTACAGTGTACAGTGTATGAATTAGTCGTCATAATTGTAAAGAAAATAAATAAATATAATTATGATACAATAGCATAAAAGGAGAGGCGCATACATATGTACAAAGTATAGCTATGGCAAGCCCTTTTACTATTTATTCGTGAAATAAAATTTTTTTTCAATAAGAGAGATATCTCTCTAGCATAGAGAGATATCGCTTTTGCTTATAGAGATATCTCTTAGACTAATAGAGATATCTTTTTACTTTAAAAAGATATCTCTTTAAACAAAAGAGATATCTCTTTTTGTAAGAGAGGTACCGGTATATCTTTAAGCGAGAGAAATATCTTTAATAGCTAGAGAGATATATCTTTAAGTGAGAGAGATATCTCTTAAAATTAGAGAGATATCTCTTTAAAAAGCTTTTCAAAAAGAGATATCTTTCTAAGCTAAAGAGATATTTCGTTAAATGAAAGAGATATCTCTTTTCCAGTCATCCTTAAAATAAAATAATTCGTCCTCCCTTTTAAAATGAAAGCGAAACAGGAAGTAAATATTAAAGTCTCTGGAATAAGTTCGTTGTTATAAGAAAAAAGACTTCGAAGAGCATGCAATACCCAGAATAATATATGTACTATGTAGACAAAAATGCTATAAATCCCTTGTTTGAAACAACAAACAATAATATCATGAATATGTCGAAGTTTTAAAATACTTTAATGTACTTCCGTGAATAAAATGCTTACTTCCGGTAAAGGGAGAAGTCATTTCAAATGGAATCTAAATAAAAATAATGAAGAGAGATATCTCCTTGCAATAAATAGATATCTCTTTTTGCTTAAGACATATCTCTTTTAGACACTTTTGAAAGATATCTCTTTCACTTTGGGAGATATCTCTTAATACAAACCAAGAGAGAAATCTCTTTTACTTTAAGAGATATCTCTTTAACTTGGAAAGATATCTCCAAAAGTAAAAGAGATATCTCTCTAGGTGAAAGAGATATCTCTTTCTCACTGAGAGATATCTCTTTTCACAGAAAAAGATATCTCTCAGGGAGAAAGAGATATCTCTTTCACATAGAGAGATATCTCTCTTATAAAAGAGATATCTCTCTACGTACATGTATAAAAGATATCTCTCTAAGTTTAAGAGATATCTCTTTCTCATAGAGATATCTCTTAAAAATGAGAGATATCTCTTAAAGTTGGGAGATATCTGTATTTTTTTAAGAGACATCTCTCTAAAATGAGAGACATCTCTGTAATTTTAAGATAAATTTTATTTTCCGAATAAACAGCAAAAGGGCTTGCCACATATAGCAATAAATATACAATGAAAGAAGAAAAAATGGTATGATAACATTTAAATTATGGAGGACAGACGGTGTCGTTTATTTTAGATATGAATATACATGTACATGTACAAAGGTTTTCTAAGATTTTTAAATTTGTCGTTGACATAATTTCAGAAAACTTGAGCGTATTTGGCGTTTTACAAAATCTGGGATGTATAAGATTCTTTCTGATCCTGTTAACATTATAAAATGAAATGAAATTTGTCTGCTATTTGCCCTGTATTTCACAATGTACAAACTCTTTCATCCAATTGAATATTTGACCATCTACCAGTTTGCAGTACTCTACTATACAGAGTGTAGTAGTTTAAGCGGTTATTGTAACGTTACTGCCCTACAGAGTGCAATAATTATAATGATTACTAGAACGTTATGACCAAAAAGTGCAATAATTTTTATGGTTATTGTAACGTTTAATGACCAACAAAGTGCATTAATTTTAATGGTAACTTTATAAAGTTACTGACCTGGTACTGTTGCAGAGCATTACAGCGACCAGAGGCATGGAGGTATATGCTGTTTTTCTGATATATGTTATGCCTCCAGAGCAATTATTCCAAGAGTTGTCCACGGTAACGTTGTATTGATACCAACATGACGAGGAAAAGTTTAAGCAATCTGAAAGGTCTTTCAAAAAGCAATGATTTAATTATGATATTCTTTGTGCAAGATCAATTACACTATAACATCTATGAACAAAATTTATATATGCTCTATGCATAAACTGATATAAAGTAAGATAAGTAAAATGTTACTTTTTACGGGGTCTATTTCTGAAATACACAGTATTACCATCATGAATGTACACGTATATTCTTTTTTTCCCTTTTGTTAATTACCCTTAATCATAGAGCAGAGTTCCAGCTGGGATGTCCATGTTCCATTAGGGAGACAAGTAGAATTCAGGGACACATACACATATACATTTGGGAGTTTCGAACAGTGATAGTTCAGAACCGTCCCTACAGCGGTGGAGGTCACAACTACAGAAGTATTACCTCTGTCTGGGTGAAGGCGAGGACAATCTATCAAATACAAAAATCAATCAGTTAATCATATTACATCCTTTTACTTTCCAAGTTGACTTTTTCCTATTAGGCCATCTTCGAAAATTCGATTGGTTGCCATCTCCGGTTGGCTTAAAATGATCAAAACTTTTTTAATCTTCATGAAACTACCGGGTATTATTTTTGTATGCGATTTTAATGTTGTATTTTTTCTGGAAAATAAATCCTTCCTACTTACTGACCCATATTTTTTTTTTCATCCCGAGCCAGAATAGGACAAATAAACATTAATTTATAGATGATCTTATCATAAATATGTCATCACCAATATCAAACCTGACTTGACGCAGACTGGACCTGAAGCTGTTTTCACACATTTACTCTCGGAGGAACAAGATTCACTGCATTCTTCAAAATATCTCTGGAAAAGCAATTTTCAGGTTAGAGATTTGCATAACCTTTATCTAAGACTATAAAGTGGAAATGCGAATGGATGTACTTTGAACCAATGGTAATTGATGTCTTACATACATTTTAACATATCAAAACAAGTTAAATGTCCCCTTTCATATGTTTTGTTTTCCATTTATTGCATGACTTTCAACTTTAAAAATATAAACGTTCGAAAATGAGAGAAAATATTTAGGGTTTAGTAATTTAGTCATTTTCTCATTTTAAGCAAGCCGATACAAATCTTGCATTTCTGTTAGCTCTTTAAATTAATATTAACATCAAATGAATATTACCTCCTTTATTTCATAACAAGACCATTGTATTTTATCAGTCAGTAAACACTGCTAAACATATCACCTGTACAGAGTCTTCATCACTAGCTTTTCATCAATAAACGCGCAAGGACGTACTACATATTAATAATACAATATCTTGATTTAAATGATTAATAGTACAGAAATTTATTTTTAATCTAAACAATAATATGCATTTCTCTTTTTTTTGTACTGGACTTATATCATGTATATATATATTAACGTTGCAGCTATATAATTGCAGAAAAAAAAATCACAAAAACCCGCGTAATTTTTCTGCAACACCTGCAACGTTAACTCCGGAATTAAAAAAACATTAAATAAAATAATTTTAATCTTTATTTGTTAACAGTTACCTTTGGTGCTTTTTTCATCTCAACATACACATATTCAGGGTCCTGGACTATATCTGTAGGATGTAAATCGCCAGTTGATGAGGAAAGTTCACATTGTAATTGTTTTCGGTAGAAATTCAAGGACGCACAAATAGATCTAGCCAAGCACTCTTTCAGACACATCTGTAATCCGATTGGCGATATTTTGTCTACAACATGTCCCATTAAACGAGTGTTCGGAGTGGTTAAATTCGAAATACAGCTAACATTTTTACAAAAAGAAAAACAGAAAACTGTGCCCATCAAAACTGCTCTTAAGAAAAGCATGATTATACAGTGTACTCACATTTTGTAAGGCAAAAATTTTTATCGACAGAAAATTGATTTGTCTAGGACTTATGACAAATAAATCAATGTGTTTTTGGTCAGATTTCAGAGTTTTAAAATTCATAAGAACATTGAATTATTTTTTTATATATAAAACTATACAGGTGTATTAGGATTGTTAATTTTTGATGAAATATCATGCAGTGGCATATTGATACTTTCACATTAAGAGCTGCACTATGAAATTAAACGTGTAATTATAATGTTTTTTTTTTTTAAATTGAGGATCTACCTTTTGGTATCGATGATCATTTACAGCATCTTAAAAATACTTCATGTATTATTAATTAAAATGAAAGGAACTTTTCCACCCACAGTTTAACATTACCTCTGATACTGACTGTATAGATTGAGTATTATCAAATATGATATCCGTTCGCTTTTAAAATAAACACCTCATGAAAAATTAAGTTCATATAATCATACACACAGATGTCTTTTTTCATAGGACAAAATAACATTTCCTGGAAAATTTACCTTACCCTTATGAAAAGCAACTATCACTTCTTTTATGTTAATATCATATCTCCTGCAAAGTGACTAGATATACAACTGATATATTATATGAATTTTGGCACAGGTTGTCTATCAATCTATCAGTAAAAAAAAAATTCAAAATAATTTTAGATTCCATGACGCAAAAAAATTTCAATCCTACTTTGAGTTCTTAATGCCAACCTTTGTGTACATTTAGTCCTTTGAGACAATGCCTTTCAATAAACCATTGGAATACCGATGGGCTCTTGTTGTGCTCCATTATGAGCCGACTTGTTTTTATATTCCTTTGAAGTTGAATTGAACAAAAAATCGATTAGAAAAAGAAAACACTTGCTGTGTCAACCAAGTCGACATTTAGATATATTTACGACTTTTTATCAAATGACAACAGTTACTTCCATTCCTTGAAATTCCAGAGGTTGAATAAGGCACCTTAAGAAGAGCTCTTCAGAAATGTACACATTACATTTTTATTTTACATTAATAGTATTTAAAGATTAACTTTTTTCTTTTGGGTACATGTTTATTTTTCAAGATATTAAAAACTAATAAAAACATACATGTGCTTATATCGACCATATGTATGTATTTTATGGATCAAAATGTTTTCACATGAGTCATTTTTCTGTCAGGTATATAAACAGCCGTCACTAGATAAGTCTTTATAAGAATACTCTTCTTTGATTCACTCCAGCTACATCATCGGCAACTTATTTTTAGCTTTGATCTGGATAGCAAATGCATCCGCATTGATTGAATCTGTAAAAATAAAATATTGAAGCAATATGTATATTGAAAGAATTAAAAATAAAATACAAGTATAATACGAAAGTACAATAAAAATATCCATTAAATGCATACTTGTGACTGTAATTACAGGCATTCATTCTTTTTAGCTATATGAGTACTACAATTCTTTAAATGAGTCTACACTCATTGGTTAAAAATAAAATTGTAATAGGATTATTATTTGATTATTATCTGATTATGAAATAAATAAAAAAAAAATAGAAAAGTACATGGAAAATAACAAATACAAAAACCCCTTACCTATGAAATCTGGATAGGACCATGCAGTACACTATCGCACCATCCAGCATCGACTTTAAAGGTCGATGGTGCGATAATGCAATGGCGCGATAACGATGGTGCGATGACGATGATGCTATTGCGCGACAATGCAAATGCGATGGTGCGAAAGCACGATGGTGCGTTAGTGAATATTGCACCATTGTCATCGCTATCGCACCATCGCTTCATCGTACTATCGCACCATCGCTTCATCACAGTATCGTTTCATCATACTATCGCATCATCGTCATCGAATTATCGCGCCACCGTATCATCTTCATCGCACCATCGCTTCATCTCTATAGCACCATCGCTTCCTCGTCATCGCATTATCGTGTCATCGCAATATCGACTCAAACTCGATGGTGCGATGATGCGATAGTGAAATGCGTGGGCCTATCCGGATTCCATGCTTACCTCTTTGCATATTGCACATTGTAGTTCCGGGACAGACGACGAAGTTTGGCATGGCTGATTCTCGTTTATCAAAGTCACATCCGGTGGGAGGGTAGAATGAGGTGGTAAACCAGGCCCTATCGTTAGGACATCCCCCAAAATTGTGGGAAATTGACCAGTGTCTGTTCACTCTGCCACTGAAATAAAGATTAAAAGAAGCTTAACTTTAATTTCCCTTTTTATAGCTAAAGGTAGGGACATCTCATTGGCAAAACAAGGTGGGTTCCAAATTCCAACAGTAATCCCTTCTTCAAACTATTTTCAATATTCCTATCCCTAAAATGGGACTTCAATATTTTTAGTGGTTTAACTGATTTTTCGCACTTTTCCCTTGAAGTAAATACTCTGGAATCGCGCTTCAAAAAATGCAACTCATATAATCTGACAGGTACTATCACTTCATCCAGTTTGCTGTATAACTGTCTGTATGTATGGTTTTCGAGTTCTGTATTTTTATTTGTCATAAATTATGCTTGATCTATATTCGTATAAATTTCATAATCTTTATAGAAATCATCCCTTTAGATCACATTCAAGTCATATGCGTCGGAAGCAAATTGAAAGTGTTGGGGGGGGGGGGCTAATTGAAAGTGAGGGGGTGGGGTGGCTAAACCAACAAAAAAAGGTAAACACCAATTTTCAATGCCTATATTGTCTATCTTTGCAACAAAAGCCCCCCCCCTTCCAACGCCTATGCAAGTAATTTCATATTTATTGATATCATTTATGTCTAGAGTCATTAATTACGTACTCTTGTATTCCTTGAAGAGAGAAAAGATTGTATGTTTGAGTTGGTGTGAGATCCGTCCAAGATGAATTTAGGATCCGCCGACTAGAAAACCAGTCGGTGTTGGTGCTATTTTTCCCGTCAAAAATAATTTCTCTCTGGACTTCACTGTTGATAATAACCAAAAATCGAACCTAAAGTGGAATATTATCAAAATCTGTAATTCCTTACGATCAAAAATTAGTTGTTTTTTTTTAAATCACAGACTAAATTTGCTATAAAATTTGAATTACAGGTATTAGTAGATCTGTATTGTTATTTCTTGGTGATTTTATCAAAATTACCTGTTGAACGTCTAGTTTTTGCCAGTCGTCGATCAAACCAGTTCTGTATGGAGTGAAACACCCTGGTACTTTAGCCAGCTCGGTGCAGTGTTCAGGAAATGAACCCCTGACTTCGTGCCGAACGCCCTGTGATTTGTAGATTTCATAGGGTGAAATCCCCGTCAGACTCTGGGCTCTAAAAACAAGAGTCCAATCCCCGTCCTGTATGTCTATAAATAGAAAGAGGTCATTTATTTTAACTAGAATATTTTATATATTTTCTATATATTCGATCAATGCATACTATCTTTGCAAGATATATAACTGTATTCAGCGGCAGCTCACACATATTGGTCCGACCAAAATAATTCCATCATGATAAGTAGATACAACATTATTGTTGATGATAAGAGTAAAGTTGTGTATGTCATACGTTAAAGAAATCAAAAATAACGTCAAAATATCATTAGAAAGTCACTTTCCCCCCGAAATGTAAATAAAAAATATCAATATTCCAACAAAAGCTCGCCCCTCCTCAGCCTTTTTTTTTTACGTGTTTGATAACAGAGAATAATTAGGTCATTCTTCGTAATCTTTTCACCAATGAATTGATAATACTATATCAACAATTGTATTAAGTACATGTTTATAGTCCGTTAATTATCATACAATTTGTTCTTAAAGAAAAAATTAATCATTCTGTGTGTGTGTATTATTAAATGACGGAATTTTCAATCCCTGGCCTGCTCGTGTGTACACTTTGTAAACTGTAGGGTATGTGTGGCAAAACGAGAGCTCTCTCTGGACTTCACGTGTTGAAGTTCAATACCATTATATATAGAACTTGAATAATGTAAGTAATTTCTGCGACAAATATATTAGTATATTTCAGTTATTTTCAAAACAAAAAAGGTTTTCCATGTTTTCAGTTTAGAATTTTCCGATCACAGTCCTGATTTTCCCAGCCCGGCCATTTTAAACACAAGTTGTTGCAGATGCAAATGTTAGAACAAACTGTATAAAGTTCAACAGGGATTGTATAATTTTTATTAATCAGAATTCGTATTTATATGATCTAATTAAGAAAAGAAAAGTTTTGTCTGACACCGTAACTTCTCGGCAAAACAAAACGTGTTTCTCCGAGCTCGCTGGATGCGTGTGATACCTCCATTGCACGTGTGTAGACCAAGGCTACAGGTACATGTAGGCCTATGTGTACTGTTTGTTAGGAGACTGGGTCCCCGTAATGCTATGGAATCACGATATTTACAACAGTTCCATAATTAGACAGTGCAGTTTTTTTTTATTAACGTCATTATAAACACTGTTAAACATATTAAATCTAACAGTCGAATATCTTTGGATATGGGGTAACCCATATCTATTCTTGTTTATAACGATTTGTGATAATATAAATTTATGGTATTTCTTGTGAAAGACAGAAATAATTCGAAGAGAAAAATATTTTCTCAATCTTTACAAACATTCATGTATTTTAAAAGACTTACATTTTATGACTGGTTCTGTGTTGGAAACTAGGGAAAAAATGCATTCATTGTTAACGTTAAAGTAGATGTTTCATTTCCTGCATCAATTTAAACTAACATTAAATTGTCCATGTCTTTTTTTTTTAAGAAACAAAATTCAAAGAACACAAAGATATTTCTACATATCATGAGAAAATTAAAAACAAATAGACTTAATTAAATTCTTTTATTAACTCAAATTTATACTCACATTTAGTTGAACTGGAAAGTTCATTAACAGAAACTGAAAATAAACACGATTATATCATAAATTAATCAAGATTAATATAGATTAATTTTTATTAAGAAAGTAAATTATCAAAGGATTAAATGAAATACAACATAAAACAGACATAAAAATACTATACCAAAACTATAGCTACTTCCAATGCTGAGCTTTAGGTCAAATGCAAAGTTTTCTATATTTTTAGAGGCATCATCTCCTGTTAAAATTATATTTCTTCCCTCGCCCAGGGTAAAGCACAATACACAGAATACGAGTTGTGTTTGAAATAGCAGCATGCTTAATATCTAACTCTGCTTCAAATCACGAATGACTTTATTATAGGTCTATCAAATCATATTTATACAAATAACGAGACTAAAAACTGAAATGATGTATTTACAAGTATTTCGAAATATTACGCTCATCATAACTAGATGCATTTCCAGTCTATTGTTGTCAAACTGCTTTGACCTAAATTACTGACGATCTAATACACGACATGATTTGCATATTTTTATTTACACATAAATAAAAATACGTCCATGTGCAATTTTTGTCGTATGAACTGATTTACTCATATGCAGATTCTGCACAGTTGAGTAAATTAACACCTGGTCAGGACTAGGTGCAAATTAACTTTTGAACACACTTTGTAGCAAATTATTAGTTCATGTGTGTAATTTTTGACGTATGAACACTCAGCAAATTTACTTATGTATTTATTTTGTTATGTTTATTGCAAAAATCTCCATTTTAAGTGTTGCTTTGGTTGTGTATGAATTGGCGTGTAAAATATCACTTGGTAAACATGGTGGATAGAAGGCAAAACTCTAAACAAGGAGCCATTATTTCCTCCGAGATGAATTTTCGAATTTGTCAAAAATGAGGGCATCTAGCACCCTTTCTGGCAAACCTATGTTTATGTCTCAAAAGTTATAGCTGTGGTCGGAAATAAGTGCCGTGTAGGATCAATAAGTATACTGCAGTGTCCTTACGATACAAGTTGTCTCCTTTGGAATGCTCCGAAGCTATGATAGGAACATACATTCCATCCATTGCTCGGGCCCCATTACCGTTTAGCTCTTCTACCTTTCTCTGTTTTTAATTCAGGCAAGCTACTCACATATCACATATAAGTTAATGTTACAGGAATTTCAATAAACCTGTTGAAAGTAACATGCAATCGTAAGTATCCTCCTTGGTATCTGATCCCAGTATGAATGTCCAGGGGTTCGTGTTAATTTCCTATTCACATATTTGTATTGTTCAAAGATTTTTGAGATCGGTCACTGTTACAGTTGTCTTCATCCTTTTCATTCTCCTTGAAAATACATAATTACATGACTGACTTTTTCATATTACTTGTTTAGTCAATTGTATATACATGTACACTGAATTGACGACGGATTTTTTCCGTTAGTTCCCGGTCATGACAATGAGCACACGACGAGTGTGACCGGTTGGTAGGGTATAATCATTCCTCCATGATACCTGATCCCACCTCTGATGTTTTGGGGGTCCATGTTTGCTGTGCTCCTATTTTTATTGTTTTTTTGGAATTTGATATTGAATTTTTGTTCGTTATTTCAATATCCTTCATGTATCATATTCAAGCGGATATTTCATATACTGGCCTCACACACTTGATATACTGTAGATTTCCCAACACCAAAAAGATTCCAATTGTCCTATTTCTGCTGAAGACGTCAATCAGTAGACGGCAACAGTCACCTTTTTCTTTACACCCAATGGCTTTTCTACAGTCTTTAGGACCGAGGCCAAAACATTTTCCAACATTAAACAAAAATTTCATTACCAATAAATTACTGGATCGGATTTCCATCCCAGTCTTTAAGGAACATTCAAAAGTTAGTCTTTTACCCAAACAGTAAGGAAATGCACTTTTCTATAAAGATTCACAATTTTGTCCATCTCATTTTATATGAAAATATATGAGGATTTACTAACAGTACAAAAATCTCATCTGAACGCATAGCAAATTAACTTTTACTTACGTGTGTAGATTTACTCATATGTATATTTGCACACTTGCAAAAATTCGTCGTATGAATGGGGTATAAGACACATACAATGATGCATTGAAGACAAGTACATGTTTAAGCACGTTTTTGTTTGTTTGTTTGTTTGTTTTTTTTTCAAAACTTACGTTGACTCACAGTCACTGACACCAGGGTGCTCATTTTTACTGTACACGTTATTAGGTCACATCACTTTTTCTCAAATCATTAGATATTCTTCTTTTTTGTTTTGTTTTTTTGCAATCTTCGATAGTTAGTTTTAACAGTATACAAAACCTAATGGTCATGTCTACCATTTGGTATTTTAATTCAGTATAAAATGATTTGCATATTATTTAGCTTTAAGCTTTCTATAAGGTACCTGATCCTAAATTGTACAGGTGTAATTTCAAGGACATCTTGCTTTGTTTCCCTCCATATTCTGGATTTGTGTTGTTTATGGTATTTATGAATTTGATTTCGGTTCGCTGTCTTCACCGTGGCCTTTTCTGTGTTTATCAACATAATCAAACTGATAAAACTTAAGAAATTTTCCCATCAGAAAACAGATCACATTCTATATGAACATTACATTTAAAGAATTTGATCAGGTGCCAAAGATCAGTAAAATACGATTTATTTGTTTCTTATTTATGTGCTGGCTTCAAAATTGCCTATGGCTCATAAATTTCGATCGGGTGTGGAATTCCAAAAAAAGAAAAACTCAAAAAGTCGACTGTCAAAAGTGTCCTGGATATTAACAGCTGTATACACAAGGAAGACGGTAATATGTGAACAAATCTAGCCAGCGCCGAGATTTTTTGTTAGAAATTGCAATTATAACACCTTCCATTAAATAGTTTTATCTGTTTTTGAAAGAGGAAGCCTCCTGTTTTTAACTGAACCTAGCTACCATCACATTGTGATTCACATTAGCTTTACCCGATCAGTAACCAGTATAACAAATTGAACTTGGTTGAATAATGAAGGGATCTGGGAATGTTGCCCTACAATATGGTGGCTAAGGGGAATAACTCCTGGACAAAATATGTCATAGGAAAAGGGTCAATAGGGGTACTACTAAAATGTAAATACTATTTAAATCCCAGAGAACTCTTAGAGAACGCAAATGATTTCTAGTTATTTATTGTCTGTAAATGAAATATATATATAAAAAAAAAATTATATATTTTAAATATTTCAATATAAAATAATTAATATATCATGCCTTCAAAAAATTGAATTTGAAAATAATATTCTGACAAGTATTTTTGCTTAATAAAATTTGATAAATTATGATATAATCTCTTAAGTCTTAATAAAGACTTTATAATAGATTTGGTGCTTAGTCTAATAAGAAATTAATTAATATTTTAGATCAGAGTAAATGGTTAAGAATTATACATAACATTAAAATTAACTAAAATTTGAAAATGGTGTGAAAAATAATTGTAAAATTACATGATAAAATTATTATTTCCATAAACAACGTTTTTTATATTCATTCGGGATCTTATAGAAGAAGACAACTCCTTACTGGGAGAAGAAGGAACCATCACTCTGGATGAAGCATAAACAATGCAGTTTCTGAGGTATAGCCCTATCAACAGTCAATCTCTGAATTTTATTTGAGAGAATTTCATTTGATTTTGATCTCATATATAATGGTAATGTACAATAACTACATTCTTATATAAATTAAATGTAGACTGTAAATAGGTCTTTACTAGCTGTAATAATGAAGCCCTCTCCAATTTTTTTTAATCTGATGTTTCTGGAGAGGGCTACAATGCCACAGCATCTCTGTAATGGTGCAAATATATTTTTTTAAATTCTGGTAACTGCAGGCAAAATAAATTGTTTTTACAATCAACAAACATCTGATAAGACGAAATCTTTATTATTCACTTTCAACAAGATAGCCATTAAATGCAAAAATTGTGTAAAATAAATCTGTGTTGTGTTTATCAGTCACTCTACTCAGAGCAGCTATGACAGTTCACACATGATATACTGAGACTTGCGCTTGAAATTTAGAATAACTCCATAAAGCAAATTTGGTGTTTATAAATAATTGTAATGAAAAGTATCACTAAACATCGATAAATAAAACCATTCCATGTGTTACTTTTGTTCCATGTGTTATTTTTTGTAAACAGCGATATATGTGCTTGAAATAAGGGAAGCCACCTCGATGTTAAACATGCCAAACCTGTACACAAAAACTAGGTATAAATTAATTACATAATTCTCTCGTTATCCGCTCCTACTAGATCCTAAATTCTCATTGGCTGTCCAAAAATAAAATCTATCAAGGTCAGTAAACATGGCAGATAAATTCAAGTTGCGATGTTGACATACACGAAAAATAACCGATATATGGATCTTTCTGTGTATGTTTGGATAGATTTATGTTTTGCATTAATTCATTTTTGGAGTTCAGGTAAGAAATGTTAATTAAATAATTAAATAGCCATTTACTGATAATTTAAGCCAAAATCCATGCTGGAGTGAATCACTGTCGCACTTGCACCATTACGGAAATCCTAAGGAGTTGTAGCCCCTCCCCCCCCCAAAAAAAGGGAGAGGGCTACATTATTGCAGCTAAATCTCTACATACTTGATCATGTTCGCTTATGAAATTACAGAATTTCAGAAGTTATTTCCTTTAATTCTAAGACATTGATTACATTTTGTGAAAAGAGAAGTGATTTGAGACAGTTATTTAAAATCATTTTTCTTGTGTAGTTTTCTGATAAGTCAGTCAAGATTCTATTTATTTTCAGAACTAGTACTTTTTTTGGGGGGGGGGATCAAGTTAAATTTCTGATTGTATACATAATCTTTTCCAAATAGATTTTGAAATTATGCATGAAAATAATTTATTTCACAGACCTGTTGCTCTATTACATGTTTACCAGGTGGATGCAGTTGTTTTGCAATAACAGGTTTAAGAAAGTCAAGTAGATTAATTGTAAGATGTTTTTATGTTTTATTATTGTGCCAAGTTGCCTGCCATCACATGGGGCCCTTGTTTTTAAGGACTCGCAACTTACAAGTGTTGTGCACTTTGCAAAAGATCAGTTGCAATCTATTTTTAATCGAATTCATTGCTACCAGGCCATTGTGAACACTGTACTGAGGGAATTAAAATTCTAAATATAAGAAATGTACATGTTTATGCCTGCCATCACATGAAGGAAAATTAACCCTTGTTTTTAAGAAATGTACTTGAAGAAAAATAAAACTAAACTTTTCACAAGTGTTGTGCACTTTGCAAAAGATTTTAGTTGTAATTTTTTATTTTTAATCACAAATTACATTTATTACATTAAGTGATGTATGTATGACAGTGGAATATTGTTTTTCTCTTTCCCCTATGTAACAGCAGGTTCAACCCATCAAAGCCTTGTGAACACTGTACTGACTGACTGCTAATTAAAATTCTAAATATAAGAAATGTACATGTTCATGTTATGGAGAACTCAACTTTTAAGAATTACACATCACTTTTAATTTGCAAGAGAAAACTTTCATATTGTAATTTTCAAGATTCAAGAAATGTACTTGAAGAAAAATAAAAACTATAACCACATAATTTCAATTAAGACAGACATATATATAAGCTGGGCCAGTGTACATAGATTAGTCAAGTAGTAATTCCTATAATCTGATCAATTGACGAGCATTTTATGTTATAATTTTTTATTATAATTAAGTCACAAATTACATTTATTACATTAAGTGATGTATGTATGACAGTGGAATAATGTTTTTCTCTTTGTTCCTATGTTTTAACAAATGAACAGGTATATAGTTATGAGCAAGGGACATATCTGATTGTATTTCAAGCATCAGCATAGAGGGGGGGGGGGCATATACAAAATGATACATGTACATTTTTTTTGAAAAGCAAGGCTTGTGTGGACCAAAGCCTGGAGGATTCCTGTGTGGTTATGATCATCAAGGATTACATTTGTTGAATCAGTCTTGATGGGTATTAAGTAACCAAACTAAGGAACTGCTACAGTGTAATAATATCAACTTGTAAATGTTAATTTCTAAAACAAATTCAATCACTGGAAAGTTGTTGAATAATGCTCAGGTGACCTATAAGGCCCATCCTTTTTTACTTCCACTATGATGATGTGCATGGTGAACATATTTTTTTGTTTGTTTATATTAAGGAATAAACATTAATACATAGGAGTAGTTATAACTATAACTAAACTTAGTAGGAGTATAGGGTTGTCTCAAAAGATGTATTGAAAGTCTGAAATCAAAACATCATCTTTACTAATCAATTCATGCAGTGAATTTATTTATGGTTGAAGAAATATCCAAATTGTATTTTTAATAGCCTCAAATTAATTTTACCAAGTATACTAAAATATTACTATAGAATGCTACTATATTGCTAGGTAGTTTGGTTCAGATTGTGTTTAAAGGGGAATAACTCTTTAAATTTATTTTCAAAAACATGCTTGAAAACTCTTCATCTCTCATAATCATTCTCCTTGAAGTGATGAAAAAATTTAAACAGAAATTTAGTGAATATTTTCATCTCTTTTTTTATATTATTAGATTTTAATCTTTTAATTGAGGTACAATTTTTTTCTAGCTGTACATGTAAATCATAGTATATTTTAGTCAATTGTTTGACAAAAATTATAATTTTCGAAAAGGACTTTAAATGTACATGAACTAGCTAGGAATTTAGGAATCTTAGGATGAGAGAACAACGAACTTATGCAATTTTTTTTCTTTATCCTGAATATTGCCCATTTTGGAGTCCTAAACTATGAAGTATTTGTATCCGTTCTGGCTTAGTTCTTAATGATTAAACACTTAATGACTTATGTGCAAAGTGGAGACGAAATACTTAAAGAATTAAGAAAATGCACGTGATTTTGAATTTGATAAATAAGAACATGATACTACGTAGAAATTTAATTATGTAGGTCATGTTTATGAAGTTCACGTGCCCTGGCATCTCTAAAGTAAACTCTTACATGCAGGGGAAAAATTTGATTCGATGGAAAAAACCCAGAAACTGTATAGAAATTAGGTGTAAGTAAAATTTGCAGTGATATGTCAATAAATTTTGTAGTAAAGAATGATCATTAAATTATAGCATTCTATAACCTACTTTCTTTGATTTTAAATGCGTTATGTTTCTGTTTTAAATAATTGATAACTCTTTATTAATTATAATTATGAACTTATAAAGTAGTGAAGAAAACAACTGCATGGTATTTTTGGTTTGCAAGATTTATTATTTTATTTTAATTGGGGGTTTAATTATTCTTAGATTGCATGAATACGCACTGACACTTTATATATTAAACTTTTCTGTTTGTATCTACTTCTTGACCTAGCCACTAGATCAAATGTTGTTAAACTTTTGATTCATATATTCAATGACGTATGTCAGATTAATCCCCCCTAAAAGATTTTGTTTTTGTTTTCAAACAGTCAGGAATCATGCGACATGGTTTATTTTTGCCTTGAGGGAAGGGCTTATGGCCAAAGCTGTAATCTGATTGGCTGCCTCTAATAGCATGACCTGCCAATATTATGGTGAGACTATATAACACTGGGAGTTATGAGACCATGTTATCAATGAGAACATAGTCAGAGGAATAAAGTACCCACTCAAAACCAGAAAAAACCAGCCGTTAACCGGCTTCAACCAGCCTTAACATCTGTCCTAAAGCAACCTAAGGCAAGTACTTGTTTTCTAAACGCTATGAGTTTGCATGGAAGTGATTTAAAGACTGACATGTATATTAAGTTTAAAGTGTCAATTGTCGATCGTTGTAAAAAATCCAGCATCTTCCTCAAAAGAAATTGAAGCTTTTTTTGCATCCTTCATTTGTACTATAATAAATGACCAAAACTAATGCCAATTCTGAATTCTATAGAGAGAGAGATTCAGAGAAAGAAGAGTTTTAATGGAAGTTTTTGAAAACTACTGTAATGATTTATTCGCTCATACTCAATAATTGGCATGGGAAATTTTTCAGAGTATTCATGCAAAAAACAAGCAGAAACTGTAGGGCCTTAATCAGAAGTAGATTTTGAGACATACTACTTAAAACTTAGATTTGCAATGGTTCAAATAATCTGTTTAGCACACTAGGGTGTTCATATCTGCTTTGTTTCAGTATTGAAACAAAGGAATCACGAACATTTAAATGTGATAAACAAATTCTATAAAAATTGCTACACTCTCTTTGTCTGCCTTAATTAGGTTATATGCAGATATTCCCTGATACAGAAATGGGAGAATTTTGCAAATCTATGACTCACTATTTTATGATGTTTTAATGGTCTTTCATTGCAAGTGCTTAAAAGCAAAAAGAAGATGAATATATTAAATCACCCAAACCCAATAAATAATAAAGGAATTTAAACTGGGTTAATTAATTAATGACCTTAATAATAGTAAAAAGCAAGTACAGATTACAGACTAGTTGGGTTTGAGTTAATCTTTGTAAATACACAGCTTTAATTAAAAACAGACCAGTTTTACTTGAGTTAAATTTATCTCGATCGTTAAATGAACTCAGTTGAAAATAGATCAGTTTTACTTTAATTT
The DNA here is from genome assembly GCF_032062105.1 of Saccostrea cuccullata. Lineage (NCBI taxonomy): Eukaryota > Metazoa > Mollusca > Bivalvia > Ostreida > Ostreidae > Saccostrea > Saccostrea cuccullata. Next base: position 265,827 of record NW_026927632.1, on the reverse strand, counting down.
GAGTTAACTTCATTAAGAAAATACAACTCAAATGTATTTGATACTCAGAAATTAAGGTTTGCCTTTGTTTATAATTTGATGAACATATATTTTCTATCTTCACATTTATAATTCCCCCCTTTATTTTTGCTGACCTCTGTGAGTTGTATAAATTAAGGATTGAATCCTCTACATAGAAGCATGGCAGAGCATTCCCTGAGGAGATTTGGCCATAATATTTTTTTGTCCAATTAGGCTAAATATGGTAGATATGTCTATAATGGCTAACACCAGAATCTATCAAACCAGAGAATGGTATATCTCCTGAATAATTCATCAGATTGTCAGCTCATGGGACTACTGATGGCAGAAAATGTTAAAAACGCACAGTCTTATTGCGAGTCGATCTAGATCCATACATCACAAATATTGACGCAAGATTTCTAGATAACAATGTTCATTGTCCATGCTCTTACACATCAAACTGTGTTAGTCGCAATATCGCACTCTGTCAAATCCATTGTAGGGGGGTAATTGACAAATTCCTTGGGATTTTCAGAGAAAAAGATACGTTTTTTTAATGTTCTCAATATATGTAAGATACACCATCTGTCCTGTTTTTGACCAGAAAGTCTGAAATCAATATTAATGCTCCCTCCTCTTTTGGAATGAGGAGATATCGTATAACCTTAGTTTATTGACATTGTAATACGTTTGTTTGTTTAACATTAGTGACTGTAATGAAAGTCACCAGATAGTGACCACCATATGTCAATAACATGTCATTATTTTTCATTAGGATTCTAATGGGAGTGTAATTAATTTACCGTTCTCTACTTTGAAACACTAATACTGAAGAGCCGCAAATGCTTCAAGGCCTTTGTACTTCAGATAGTACCAATATTTTTTTTGTATGTTCTGAATATATATATCTACATGTGAATGCCTTCAATTATAAATACCTGCAATGATAAAGTCAATTTCTTTTAATAGTAATATTAACAAATCAAAAAAATTGAACAATATACAATGTAGGAGCTCTGTTAATATCAAAAATAAATTAAGGGATACCTGTGTTTCATGGATAAAAGGTAGAATTTAGAAAATTGAGAATATACAAGTCATAGTTAAAATATTGACATTAACCTGTCTTGTAAGGTGGACTAGCAATAGTGTCAGATATTTGAGCTAAGAATTAATAGGGTTCCATTCACCGAGTTAAATGAAGTGTGGGGGGTCCTTTATACCATACTGACCACGGTCTTACTCTGGAAACTAGGAGAGAGAGGGGGGTATGGAGTAGCATGGTACTGTGTTTATATATTCAAATCAAGTAACTCCAGTACGTGTTGTATTAAATAACAATAAATCTAGACAAGTCTGTCAAAATGTTCATTATGTGGAGTGGTAGTGTGTAGTTAAGTGGTCCCTTGAGAAATATAACCAGTACTGACTGGTTTTCTGTGTTCCATGGGGGTTTGTATGTTAACAGGATAATGCATAAGAAACTGCATGCAAAGGCACACCTTAAGGTTGTATTTGATAATCCATTTATTTCTTGCCCTGTGACTCACCGCAACCTGTCGAATCTTGCAAATGTTACGTAATTTGATCCAATTTACTTTCCTCACAAGAAAAATTTTGAAACACTAAGTTAATATTTGATATTTTGAATAAAGTTTCCTCAATATATAACGTAATTTGATCCTAGCACTAAAAATAACTTTCTTTTTCATATTTTCTCATCTGATTAAAAAGAGATTTGCGGGATAACATTGTGTGAAGGAAACCTGATTAAGTTTGAGATAATGCTTTATTGTAAAACTAAAAAAATAATTTATAGGTCGGGAAATCTGAGCATAAAAAAATATGAGGTTGAAATTTATGTTTAAAATCATTAAAAACATTTGCCAAAGTATCATATTTTGAAATCAAGCATAAAACATATGAACAGTATAAGTAGTTTATATGGTGATAAAAAAGCTCTTTGTTATGGTTTAAAATATTTTTGATAAAGAGAAAATAAAAGGTAACCTGAAACTGCTGTCCTCTTATTCAGAGGTTATAATTGTTTATACAGAATTACACTATTACCATCTTGACTTGTCTGCTATAGTCCTTGCCTCTGAAGGCATCTACATGATGTTTTTTTTTTAAATCAAAAAAAAAAAAAAAAAAAAAAGGAAAAATCAATGGTTTTTTGGAAATGTATTTAGCCCTGTAAAGTCACAAATAGTAATGTCCTTGATTTTTTTTTAAAACATGGAATTAAATAAGATTTTAATTTCATAGAAAAAAAATTTAAACATTTTTTGACAGTATAAATTTCTCCCTGGTAATGTTTTAATCCTCCCACCCCTTCTCCATTTCTTGAATGTATCTAATTTGCTTATTTATAGTAAATATAAAATTTATTTTACTTATTTTCCTTGTGTGTAATTTGTGAGATGCACTCTGATTTTTTTCCCCTGTTTCTAATTTTCCTCTTCCTTTCATGGTAACGATTCCATCTTTTACAGGATGAACACCAAGATTGTAGTACTGTTAGTGGTCGTGCTGGTGGCAGTCTCTGTAACTGAGGCTCGACGAAGGAGAAACAAGGCCAACAAAGATCAGGGTAAATATAGTAACATTAGGATTTTTCTTAATTTTATGTTATTCAGATATTTGTTATTCTCAGAAAATCATCATTTGTAACCAAGTATGTGCATGAATATACATAAGCTGTTAAATTTATAAATATAATTTGTAATAAAAAATAAATACCCCCACTCTTCAAAAAATATCAAATTTTGCAAAAAATGGTGTTTGGAAAAAAAAAAATTGAGCATGAAATTTTTCATTGTGTTTGCAGACAGATGTAGGTACAAGAGAGACAGAAGTGCGGGGAGACCCGAGTGTATTAAGGGTACTATGACCCTCACCCTGCAGCTGAAATCGGGACCAGCTGATTGTGAGCCCACCCTCACAAAGACCAAGAGGTGCCGAAACAAAGGTCAGTGTACAAATATAGAATATGGATTGATTTATTTAACCCCTGTCAGTCACTCCAGAGGAATATTTATTGAAAAAGACATTTGAGTATGTATGATAGATAATTACTCAAAGTTATTACCCATACTTCTTGGTAAAAGAAGGGACTTAAGAGACACCCCCCTACCCGTCATTTTAAACACACACTTATAAGTATCAATATTTGCCATATCTCTCTTTTTTTTTCAATATCTTAATTGGAACACCAAGATTAAGTATAATAGAACTAAATATTTTTTGGATTTTTTAGACTGCAAATATGATGTGGTCAGCTCAGTGTGCAACCAGGAAACCAACAGAATGGTTAAAACTATGCAGCTGAAGGAAGGAGGCGACGAAACCAAGTGTGAGAAAACCATCACAGTGGAGAAGAGGAGGTGTAAGAACAAAGGTAGGCACCTATCTGATTGAGAGATGGGTTTGGGAGGGGGGAGGGGGGCAGGAGAGATGAGAATCTATGGTGATGGGAGTCAGTTCATATTTTTTAACGTAAAATAAGTCTCAGCTGTATAAAGCAAAGGGAATTTCCCTCCATACTTAAGGCTGTACCTTATCTTAATTTCCTTAATCCCTATCCTCCTGTGATGTAAGGATTTTGTACTTTCTGACAGATAAATGGAGGTATTTATTTCATGTGCATTTCAAAAACAGTCTTATTTTTGTCTATGGTTACATTTGAGATAAATTAAACATCATTTACCATGACAATAAATTAGATTTTCGCTTTCTTGGCTCCCAGTATAGTTCATATATAGATATAAGTTGTTTACTAGTTTTGTGACAGGTTAGAGTATAGTGATTGGTGTAATATATTTGTACAAGCATTGGAGAAATTCTCCAAGGATTATCTCTAATTAGGGGAAAGGGTCACGGCAATGTCATATTAGGCAGAATAGCGTAATTATGTCCCGTATTATGTGGAGAAAGTGATGTCTGGCCTCTCTAAGCTTAAACAGTGAACCTGTCAAGATATTTACAGAAAAGGGAATTTGTATAAATTGGGAGCATGTCATAAAGGAGGAAGAATATAATGGATATAAAATATTTTGGTCAGTTCTGTATTGTTCTGCTCACCTCTACGAAGTATTAAAACTCAAAAGGCTATAAAGATTACATGGGCAATAAAACACTTTCTTTGATGTCAATTAAAGTCTGCAAGGAACATGTACAGTTGTATATTTGTCCTTAATAACCTTATAAGATGACCTGACACTTTAAAGTCTGATAAAAAAAAAAAATCGGAGGTTATTACGACTAGACGTTCCTTTTCTTAACTACCCAGGTAGGCATTGAATAAAACTGAATTTACAGGAAATGGGACAGAACATGTAAAGGATTTTTTTTGGTAAGAGCTTACACCGATAGTGCGGTATATCGATCTTAGTCAAGAGAAACCCAGCTACTGCAAATTAAAGGGTGTGAATGTTTTATCAGGAAGAAGCTGTTTCCGAGATTTTTATGAATGTATAGTCTCACTTTTGTGGCTCACTTCTTTGAAATTATTGATCAATATCTGGAAGTGAACAATATAAACGAAAAGCAATATTGAATTTAGAAAATCTTCCTAAAGTGCAAACATTGTGTTTCAGATTTATGGTCATTTTTTTTTTCCTTTGAACCTGATATAGAAAAGCTACATTGAGATATGAAAAACTTCCTAAAATGGTAAAATTTGAATAGATAATGTTTTTTTCAACACCCTAACCAAATTGATTTTATACCAAACTTTCCCGGGATTAATAAACATTGTGTAATCAATACCTTAAAGATTTAGCTATATTGAACTGAATCAACATGCCAAAAATTCTCTTCAGGATCATCAGCTATTCACCTTATCATTTTTACCTTACTCTCCAGCCAGATTTCATGAATTAAGCTAGCTAGGTTATAATTTACTTCATGTAGATAATTAAAACAACTCAGTCAACCTCCAGGTTTAATTGGAAGGTTCATAAAATAAAGTCTGCTAGTGCTAACTTACGCAGACATCTTGTTTAGGAAGGACCATTAAAGCTGAGTTAGAACTTTTGAAGGCTGTAGTTACGTTTTGATAAATGTCCTGAAAGAGTTGTTAACATGGTTAAAATTTGCCCTGAATATTTTCTGTGTCAGAAAGAGATGTAAAGAAGTCTATTTTGAAGAACATGTTATGTCTTGAGGCAGTTAGGTAGAGACTTGAGATATTATGTAAAAGAGTGGTCTAGTGTGTTTATGCAGAATACATCATTCTTTTTCATTTGAATCCCCCTGAGAGGAGACTGTCTAGAAGAGCTCCAAATCAATGCAGAATCTACTTTATCCATATTGCATGATCAATGTACAAGATCGCTCCTACAGTGAAGGGAAATAATTTTGTTACAGCATCAATGCTGAAACTTGCTGATTTTGATGCTTTATTTTGATGCTATCCTTATCCTGATCCTGGTTTGATCCTTATGATGCTGGTTTGAAACTTGGTCAATGTTATTGCTAATGATCCTGCCGGAAGTGGATAATTCAAAAACACAATTTTAAGCCATTAAAAATAATTTTTGGGGTAATTTTTATTTGTAATTTGTATTAAATGACTTTCCTTTATCTGTTTTCACTTTGGTCAATGCTAATCCTTTGCTTGTATGCTGATCCAAGAATGCTGTTTTTTTAAATGCTGATGCTTGTGTTCTATCCTGATCCTACTTTGCTGATCCTGATGCTGGTTTATGTAACAAAATTAGTTCATTGATAGAGTGTTTAATCATACCAGCATCAAAGAGATTTAATGACTTTTTTTCATAGTTAATGTGTAGCAGTTTTAAATTTAACTGGAGGTTTTATAGTAAAAAGCAGTTTATACTTTTTTGTGAAATTGTTGGGTCAGGCTTCTATCCTTAGAAAGCTGAGATTTTATTTTTTTGTGAAATTGTTTGGTGATTTTTATTCTCAAAAAAAAGTTTCTGAAAAATATATTTTAAAAACTTTTGAACAATGCTTTAAATCTTATTTCAGTAAATCAGGTGTTTATGTGCATTTTCAATTTTTAAAATTTCAGGTGACAAGGCAGCAAAGAAGGCTGCACGAAAAGAAAGGAAAAAGCTCTCAAAGGCCGAGAAAAAGGCTGCCAGGAAAGCAGCTAGGGCAGAAAGGAAGGGCAGAAAACACAACAGAAGAGAAGGTACCACCCCCGCAATGATTGAGGAGCCAACAGCATAAGCACAAAACCAGCACATTGTGCTAATGTGTGCTCTCCCATGTGCTTCATGCTCCCTGGTTCTTTAGAACAAACTTAATGACTCAATTGCACCAATGATTCATCTACTTAAATTTTGTTTTGGATTTTTTTTATCTCTCTCAGAATGCAAGATTAATTACAAAAATAACCAGCTTTTAAATTATTAAGATAAGATTGCTGTTTATAAATGCTTTTTAAATTTTTGAATTTTAACATGACAGCCTTTAGCTATAGCTAGTCAATTTTTTTTTTACCAGTCGACAAAGCACAAGGAATGAGTTAATTCATCATTTATCTTGAGGGAATTCATAGTTCATAAAGTGTTCACTGCATTTTTAGGCATAATTTATAATTTTTTTACATATAAAATTAGTCCCATGTAAGCATGAATTTAAACATGTATTTCCATATAAGTATTTTACATTGTATATGCATGTATGTTAGAGACTTTTCTATTGCACAGAGCAGAAGATTTTTTATGAGGAAAGACTTTTTTTCTTTTCGTTTTGAATGTTGTTAATTGTTGATTTTTATTTTTTTAAAAATTCTTTGAAAAATGTAGATAAAGTTAAACACAGGCCAACCTATGAATTGTTGGTTGGTGCACAAATAAATTCTTAATCCTGTAATTCACCATGGAAAAAATCAATACAAGATTAGTTTTCTCACCGATATTAAATGTACTGAAAGAATAGTTGTCCCAAGAATTTTGGAAAAAAATGTAACAGAGCTTGTACTTTAAACCAACAATCTAAGGTCTGCCAATAAATTCTTTGTTGGCTGGTGATTAGGGCTCTGCTAAAATTAATGTGATCTGCAGAAGTTTCCCTCTGTATTTAGAGTGATCAAAGATTTTTATATCTTTTTGTGTTTTATAGAAATTTTCAACTGTTTATAATAATATGAGCTGTGAAGCAATACAGCCTTTGTATTTAATCATTGTGTGTATTGTTTTATCTGTGCGGTTTCTCTTCTCATCAGTCAATAAAGTCTCTCTAAACTTGATCTCTGTGTTGTAGTTTTTAGAAAAATTTCAATTATTATGTGTTATAGTTCTATACATATAAAGTAGTTCTCGTGCACAAAATCCAGTCGATTCAATACAGAAGGATTTATTATACAGACAAACCTTGTCATCTCAAACTCAATGCGACTGAGAAAAACTTTGAGATACTTCAAGATATCCAGGATAAAATACTTAAAGAATTAGGAGTTGGGACTTCCAAATCACTTTGACATACCCATGCTACTCGAAATATCAGTATTTGAGATTGCGAAGGTTAATTGTATTTATATATAGAAGAATGTGGCCATAATTCATATTTGGAATGTTGTCTTTATAGTCTGAACAAGATACCTGATTGTTAGTTTCTCTGATCTAAATTCTTTGAAATCATTTTTTAATAGAAAGTGGAACTTAAATGTAAAGATAACTTGAGCACCCATACCTTAAATCATATCTGATATGTCAAATTGATTTTGGAAGTCTCAACATATTATTTCTATTAGTATTATCCTTGAATTCTTGGTTAGGCCATCTTTAATAAATTGTTTGCTTGCCCTCAGCTCCCAACCGACTGACTATAATGGCCCGACTCAGAAACCTTTTTTACATTCCAGGACATGATATTTTCTTTTTATTCCTCTTTTCCAGGTAACAAATATGTTGAAATTTTCTGGAAAAAGTTTTCCCACCAACATTGACCCAATAATTTTACCCCGCATTGGGAGGGGGCAAGCAAACATTATTTTAGAATGGCCTTATTGATTATCATAATTTTTTTTACTCCGTCCCATTGAGTTTGTGACAATCATTGGCAACAGAAGCAAATTGAAAGTGGGAGGAGGGGCAAATTGAAAGAGAAAAAAATCAATCCAAAAAAAATACTTCACATAATGACGAAAAAAAAAAGAAGGGAAAATAGTGATACTCCAAATGTGAAAATCCAATATTCTGGGGTGGAGAGGGTTGGGGTAGAATCAAACTTCTATCAATGCTAGTTTTTACTCGCACTCTACCGCTTACCCTTGTTTGACTACACTGAAACCTCTGCCTGTTGAAAGGGGGTGGGGGTGGATAATCCTACGCCCCTATGTGAAATGGCTAGATTGTGTATATTTTTGCAAAAAAAAAAAAAGAAGGGGGCAGCTTAGCTCCCCATCCCGTTCCGACGCCTTTGACAATGAAGGAGGTGTGACTATAAGATCAACAAAAGAAATTGGGAAGGGTTGTTTGGAGTTTATTTCAAAAGATGCTAATAAAGGTAGAGAAAGAGAGAAAATGAACATAAAGAGGGTTTTTGATGACAAAAAATATTGAGTGAAACTTTGTCAAATCTGGATGTTTTGTAATCCAAAACCTTGTCTAATACCATGTAAACTTAAAGTCTCATTGCAATGAATTCAATTGTTTTTAAATGTTGAATTTAAGATGTTGCCTCTTTGCAACCAGTGTTGTCTGGATCTGTGTGTACAAAACTTGTTTGATCGGATCAGACAAGTTTTGTACACAGACAATTAGAAATACAAGGTCAAAACATTAAAAACAACAATTTTACTATGTCTTTCAAAAGGAACAAAGATAAAGAGAATTTTTACAGTCAGGAGACTATTATGTATGTAAAGTTAGACAAAATTTCAATGGTTGGTTGTTTAAAATGTTATATAATACCCAATCCTTTCAATCTTGGATCCAGATGGAAATGAAGATAGTTAATAATAATGTGGCTATCAGATGAGAAAGTATAAGCAAAGTTGTAATTATACCTAAAAGAGTCCCCAAAGTTCTTCCTCAGAATCTACCACTATTTTTATGCCCTGCCATGAATATGAATGGCAGGGGGATATAGTGTTTGTCATGCTTGTCTTCTGTTCTTCCATCTGTCCTTCTGTCACACTCTGCATTTATCTCAGTTCAAAGCTATAAGTTTCAAAGAAACTTAATTCAAGATATTTTTATCAAACTTCAATGCCGATACATATTAATAAGAGCTATTCAACAGCAGCAACATTTTTTTTACCTTGACCTCACTTTTCTTAAATTTGTGTTTAGCTCAGTTTTAAAAAAAAAACATTCAAGATAGCGTAACCAAGCGTAATTATGCTGATACATGTTCAAGTAAGCTATTCAACTGCATAAAAAATGTTTGACCTTGAACTTTCCTGTGACCATGACATCACTTTTCTTAAATTTGCATTTTTCTTAGTTTTTAAAGAAATATTTTTATGTAAGCTTATGCACTTATACATTATTTGGTAAGAGTTTATCATCTACATCAAACTCTTTAGATTTCAGTTTCAACTGCAAAAAATTAAACTAGTCAGTAAAACTCATTTAGTATGAACACAGATATTGCGAATTCATGGATATCGTGAAGTTTTTTTAATCCACAACTATATAAGTTTTACGAATTTCTTAATTTACTTATACTGATATAAGGTATTACGGATATAGCAAAGTAATTTCACTGATCCCAGTGACTTCAGTATAACCAAGTTTCACTGTACTCAAGATATTCTCTACAAAGTTTTATGCACAGTTGCACTAATAAAAATTTTCATGTTGCATTATTAATATCCCCTCAGTGGGACATTCAAGTCCTATGGACATATTTTTGGTTTATGTTTTTACCAAAAGAAAATTAAGTCTAGTCAAGATTTTGATTTTACATAAGATCAAGGTCATAGTCATATAGGCAAAGGTCTAATACATGTACTATTATTTTTTCATTGCCGTCACTATAGAGGCGTACTTCTATTTGTCTCACAAATAAATAATTTTTTGTTGTAATGATTGGTTTTGAATAATTGAACAAGAATAATTATACAATATACCCTAACACCAGTATATGAAAAGTACATGACTGAGACAGAATTACCATGATTGTGAAATGTAATCCAAGATAGCCTGTGGTTATAGTTTTCAGTAGTAAATATATGAAAGTACTTTTATACTTAAAAAATAGGATTTTAGATAATTACGGATTTTTTTATGACAGAGTAGAATAATGGTTATTGGAAAATGAAAGATTTTTTTCTACATTTTACTGATCCAATAATTTTAACTATATTGCAGAATATGACGTTAAAATTTCCCATTTTCATAAATTGTACTAGTCTAAAGGCTCATTGTCTCCAAGCAGCACTATATTAGACCCTGGCAGATGACCAACTCCATGTTTAGTTAATATTTTTGGGATTTAAGGATTGATTTTGTGGTTGTGATGGTATAAGTTTACTCAGTTTCCAGTGGTATTTTAGAGTCTGGACCCATTACTTGATAGCAGTATTGAGCTTAGAAAGTGTCAATGGACCAATTCGCATAGCAGTTTTTGTCTGGGAAATTGTGATTGACACATCAAAAGGCTTCCAGCAATGAAACAATATTGATCTCGCCGATGCAATATTTTAGTCTGTAAAGAAAATTACATCTTTTGTGACATTGTGTAAATATTTTCTCAGATAATTGTTGGTATCAATTTAATATGGCTTGCTTTCTATAGATCATATAAGGCTTTGGCATTGGTATTTCTGTACAGAAAAAAATGTTTGTTTGATTAAAATGTATCTTTATCAAGAACCTGAAATTCAAATCAACAATACTATATTATTAAATAAGTGCCCTGTCCTTCAGTTTGAGCTTGTTATGCAATAGCAATATTAGTTTTAAAAAGAGAGTTGGAAACTGTTATTTAACAAAGGCCCTTTTGATCAGAGGGGGTGTCATATGATCCTCCCTAAAAATAGTTTGACAAAGGGGGGACTGGGCTAAATTTCTACTGGTACCTGACTTGAGAAAATAATGCTAATATAATCAAGCCAAGGTCATTTGTGAAAAAAGGAATATTAAAAAGTCATTTAAATAAAAGTGCTGGTACTCACATATTTGAATTAAGATTTTGAATGAAGTAAACAAATTAATTGTAAAGACTGGATTTCTGGTTTGATTCTTCTTCACACTATATACACAGCAAATTGTTGTCAACATTAAACAAAATGACTCCATTGCAGAGCCTGCAGAATTGGGCTATAATTGTGTGAGAGAACAATGATTTGGTTTTCTCATGTAATAACAAAACTCGGTAATTTATGTCCTAATCATGGGACAGTTAAATTTCAGTCAGACCTCTAAACTAACTCTAAAGTATTTTCACAGAAGGGCTGACCATATTTTAGGGTTCAGTAAATACAATGGAAACGTTACTTTAATTTATATAAGCTGCAATTAGTCTACGGTAAAGAAGAATTAAGGACCTGAAGTAACAGTGAAAAGTTTTTCATCACGTTTCATATGCTAAAATTACCATACCAGTATCTATTTTATTACAGGTAACAACATATACACCTGTGGATATTTAGATTCAATTTATTATGCCCCCTTGAAGAAGGGAGGGCATATTGCTCTGCTGCTATCTCTCTGTCGGTTCACCATCAGTTTCCTTTCGTTTTCTTTGAAGAGGTTGCTCATATTGAAATGAAATTTGGTACACAGATTTATTATAAAAATATCTAGGTCATGTTCTGTTTGGGACACCATCGGGTCTCTTTTGACAGAGTTATGCCCCTTGCATTTAAAATTTTTTACAGCATTTATAGGTAACCATAACCTTGTGGAAACACAGATGTAATTTATTATAACAGGTTAAAGCACCTGTGGATACACAAATCTACATTGTAATTTATTGCAGGTAACCACATTGTTCATTATTAATATGGTAACCGCATCTTTTGATACAAAGATATAAGTTATTATAAGTAATTATTACATGTAACATACCTGTGAATGCACATATATAATTCATTTTTTTTTCAGGTAACCACACCTATGGATAGAGAGATCTAAGTTATTATTACAGGTTACCTCACCTATGGATACACAGATCTAAGTTATCATTACAGGTAACCTCATCTATGGATACACAGATCTAAGTTATTATTACAGGTAACCACACCTATGGATACACAGATCTAAGTTATTATTACAGGTTACCTCACCTATGGATACACAGATCTAAGTTATTATTACAGGTTACCTCACCTATGGATACACAGATCTAAATTATTATTACAGGTTACCACACCTATGGATACACAGATCTAAGTTATTATTACAGGTTACCTCACCTATGGATACACAGATCTAAGTTATTATTACAGGTTACCTCACCTATGGATACACAGATCTAAATTATTATTACAGGTAACCTCACCTATGGATACACAGATCTAAGTTATTATTACAGGTAACCACACCTATGGATACACAGATCTAAGTTATTATTACAGGTAACCACACCTATGGATACACAGATCTAAGTTATCATTACAGGTTACCACACCTATGGATACACTGATCTAAGTTATAATTACAGGTAACCTCACCTATGGATACACAGATCTAAGTTATTATTACAGGTAACCACACCTATGGATACACAGATCTAAGTTATCATTACAGGTAACCTCACCTATGGATACACAGATCTAAGTTATCATTACAGGTTACCACACCTATGGATACACTGATCTAAGTTATTATTACAGGTAACCTCACCTATGGATACACAGATCTAAGTTATTATTACAGGTAACCACACCTATGGATACACAGATCTAAGTTATTATTACAGGTAACCTCACCTATGGATACACTGATCTAAGTTATTATTACAGGTAACCTCACCTATGGATACACAGATCTAAGTTATCATTACAGGTAACCTCACCTATGGATACACAGATATAAGTTATTATTACAGGTAACCTCACCTATGGATACACAGATATAAGTTATTATTACAGGTAACCTCACCTATGGATACACTGATCTAAGTTATTATTACAGGTAATCTCACCTATGGATACACAGATCTACGTTATTATTACAGGTAACCACACCTATGGATACACAGATCTAAGTTATTATTACAGGTAACCTCACCTATGGATACACAGATATAAGTTATTATTACAGGTTACCTCACCTATGGATACACAGATCTAAGTTATCATTACAGGTAACCTCACCTATGGATACACAGATCTAAGTTATCATTACAGGTAACCTCACCTATGGATACACAGATCTAAGTTATTATTACAGGTAACCACACCTACGGATACACAGATCTAAGTTATTATTACAGGTTACCACACCCGTGGATACACAGATCTAAGTTATTATTACAGGTAATCTCACCTATGGATACACAGATCTAAGTTATCATTACAGGTAACCTCACCTATGGATACACAGAACTATCATTACAGGTAACCTCACCTATGGATACACAGATCTAAGTTATTATTACAGGTACATGTAACCACACCTATGGATACACAGATCTAAGTTATTATTACAGGTAACGTCACCTATGGATACACAGATATAAGTTATTATTACATGTAACCTTACCTATGGATACACAGATCTAAGTTTTTATTACTGGTAACCATACTGTTGATTATTATTATTACAGGTAACAACACCTGTCGATATACAGATGGTCCATGGGAAGCATGTGATGTTACCACTGACACAATGGCTAAAACCCTGACCTTGACCTCTGGTGACACCAATAACTGCCCACAAACAAAGGTCATGCGTAAACCATGCCGAAAATGTTAGTACCCAAGTAAGCAAAGTTGATTATGCACACTGAATTTTGGTTGAGGGTTTCAATTAATTTTAAAATGAGTTTAATATTCATCTATTTATTTATTATCTCTTTGAAGTTTATAAAAATATTAAAATTCTTCTGTAACAATATTCTACTAGTAATTTATTATTGTCATCTTTTGTAGCCTGCCAATACAAGGCTGGTAAATGGGGGCGCTGTGATCCTAAAACTGGTCTTGTAGAACGTCAGGATCGACTCAAACCTAACAGTGCTAAATTCTGTGCTCAGTATAGAACTCTGACTAAAAACTGCCGGAGAATGAAAAAGAGTGAGTAATTTTTATTGGAGGATTTTCTTTTTAAAAACATTTCTTTTTCTAAAAACACCATTTATTGTCATGCATCTTTTTTTATATATATTTGTGAAAGTTTCTTTAATTGCAATGTGGTGTTCTGTTGTAAATGATATTTCAACAATTTGAATATTGATACTATAGCAATACCATGACACATCAATAGTCTTGTCCTGAAACAATTCCCTCAATAAAACTGTCACTTGTAGTTATGAACCTTATTTGTAATCAGAAGCTGAATTAAACTTCTACTAAACACTGATTCCCCTAGCTTTCCGCATTTCTTAATCTATTACTTCTGGCATGGAAACCTTGCACCAATAGCTTAATTTACCAAAGAACATTTGCATTCCTGCCCCAGAACAAATAATAAAAACTGAAGCGAGAGGAAATGAATATTTAAATTTGTAGCAATGGTCCCTTACTACAAGAAATTCATTCTACAAGTAATTTGTCAGGAGGAAGAAGCAATCAGTGTTGAACAAAGGCTAACAATTCTTTTCAATGTCCATTAATCTTTTAGCTTGACCTGAGCCCATGTGTGTGAATACAATGTTAGAACTATAGAGTCTATGCACCAGCTATTGTTTCTTAAAATGTACATGAGTTAATTTGTTCAATACCTATGATGTACGGTTTTACTTTTAAACTTTAATTACAATGTTCAAACTGGTGAATGTACATACTTCTTCTGTACTTAACAGAATGCCCTAGCTGTCATCTACTTTATTAATACTTATAACATTTTATAAAACTATGCACTATAGGAAACTCCTGCAAGTACACAGTGAGTCCATGGGGACCATGTGACCCGTCGACTAAGAAGAGGACCAAAGTCTTGACCCTGGTGAAGGGAAACGCCATCAAATGTAAATCTACAAAAGAGATTCACAGACTCTGTATCAGACCAGATGGAAGAGGTCAGTTTGTCTGTCTGTATTTGGGGGGGGGGGGGGGGGGTGGGGCGGGGGGGTGGGAAAGGGTGTGTTTTTTTGTGTGCGTGTCGAGTGTGTAATAACCTCATATGCCCTGTATCAATACATTTCACCTCATGTTGACCTTTATACATCAATTCTTTTTCATTTAAAGTTATTATTTCCATTTTTGTGTCCATATTTGATCAGATGTCATCAGAAAGTCTCGTAAATAGACCTCAGATGTGTTTGAATGCTGTGAAAATAAAAGAAGAAAATGAGGTTTGATTGATGAAAAAATCTTCAGTCCGGAATGGTCTTGTTAGAATAGAGAATATAGATTAATATTGTGGTCAGCTGAATCTCTATCAGTGTAGCAGCTGTGAAATCATTCCCTGAACAAATTGATCGTATTTCACTCTTTCATTTTCACTAATCACATCATGGATTGACACTAAATTGTATATAAAATGTACTAGAATATCACGTTCACTTAATCTTACATGGTTTTTCTTCTTTTCATATTTTTTATGGCAGTTTTGGTGGGGGATATTTCAGTGGTATTTTTTTTAAATAAAAGAGTCCAAAGGGCTTTATGGATCACCTTAGTATATTTACTATATTACAGATGTAATAAATCCACTTTGTAGTATAAAATAAAATAAATAAAAGTATTAATGTGGATGTGCCCCGAGAGCAAGATATTCATCAAGAGCCATGAATTTCACAATTTCAGAAGAGACACCCTAGCTGACTTATCAAAGGCATGTAGACTACATGTACCGGTATATTGTTTGTATGATAAATACCCAGGGACAGGCCTAGGATCAAGGATTTTCAAAGAATTTTTGCATCATATTCACCATATAATCAATAGAGAGCTGTCCTAACCGCAAACCCTTGAATCAGGAGCCATGATTTTCACAAGAGGCACCCTTCTTTTCATTATCATGCATGCACTCAGTTTGTTTCCCAAATACTGAGGGGAGAGATGAGGATTTTCATAGAGTTAATGAATTTTCAATTTAAAATAAGAGCCCCAGGGCTATTCAGAACTTCAGTCTCATGGCTATGAATTACAAAGTTTTGGAAAAAGCACCCTTGCTAGATGTTACAATATATTGCACTTAGTTTGTTTGCTAATTACCAAAGTGCATAAAAGATTTTCACACAAATAATGCATTTTCATTATGGAGGAGGCACAATTTTTGGCACAAATTGTGTTCTCTTTCAGCCATAGTAGCCATTTTAAAAAAATCCATATAATGGTTTAGGGGTTCCAGAGAACAAGTTAAAAAAGTAAGTAACGTAACCATGTGCATGACGTATGACACAAACGAAAAAAGATCGCAGAAGGTCACCCAAAAAACCTTTAAGAAACCATGCTGTTAATTTGGAATTCTAAAACTCTTTAAATTACTATAAAGGATTTATGCTTTTTTCTTTCAGAACGCTGTTTCTTTGGCCAGTGGAAGGATTGGGAGGGGTGTCTTAATGGGGTCCAGAAGAAGCAGAGGGAGGTCCTACAGGGGGGAGAGGAATGTCAGATCCGCGCGGTCAGGACGAGAGCCTGCTAGTCACAGAAACTCTGTGTAGAGGAAGGATCTCCCCTCGTGTGCAGTTGGATCACTGAAAACAATTATTATTAGTGGTCAGGAGCTGATTTTTTTATGTGTTAAACTTATTTAATTATTCATAGTGTCAATTATCTTCTGTTCATATTGAATGGGACTAAGACTTGTGGTGTTATATATGATGATGTTTCCTTAATCATTTGTTATGATATTTAGGATGCATATAGAGATATTTATTTTCAAACTTAATTATTAGACATTTTACATTTGATTAAACGTATGAATTTTGAAATTTTTACGCACAGGTTAAAAATATTAGACTATTATAGTAATTATTTTCAAATGAAAAATATTTTACGTCATCATATTATGGACGACAAGAAGACAGTGCAATCCACACAAGTATCATTTACTCTGACATAATTGTCAGTGAAGAAGTTCAATTTCAAAACGCAATGGTGCTGAATATTTTATTACGTTTCTCATTTTCAATTTTGATTGATTTTTCTCCTTTTAGGATGTGGAAGCCATGTATCTCAATTATTAATTTGAATTTATATCATTGAGGATGTATAATTAGAATAAGGTCTTGTTAAAATGTCTCCATATTCCCTGAAAAAATAGATGGAAATATCAGAAGTTTAAAAACAACAGATGTGAAAGAGAAAATTTTCTGCACTTAGACTCAATTTGATTTAGTTGAGCTGAAATGTTATTTCTTTGTAAACACACAAATTACTAAGGCTTTGCTTTTTGACTTATTATTAATCGCAGCCAGATGTTGTAGGGACTAAATATTTTGTCTGGTGTCCCTACGGCATCTCGCTTAAACCCCAGTCACATTTCCAAAAACGACCAACGGCCGACGGGTTTTGAACCAAAAATGGGATTCTTCGGGTGACAGTCGGCAGTTCATCGGCCGTTGTCTTGCCCGATTTTGACCACTCTTTTTTGTCGGCCGACCAATTTTTTGTCCATCGGTCCAAGTTATAATATTTTCTGCATCGGTGGCCGATTTCTTCACTTGAAGTTATCTGTCGACCAACCTTCGATCATCGTCCGACTATCGGCAGTCAGTTTATTAAGTCGGTCGTCCGTCGTTTGACAATAAGGGTGTTTAAAATTTCGGCCGATGGTTAAAATCAAACTGTAGCTCAGAGCTCGATGATCGGGCGACGGTTGGTCGACTTGAGAATATTTTACCTATTAAGGATGCAATAACACAAACAAAATTTTGATGCATGGATTGATGTATATTTTTTGAACGGAAATAACATAAATAATTAATCCGTGAGATATAAAGAAATCTTAAGTATTATTTGCTGCATAGATATGTTTTTATGCAATTCTATACAAAATTTTGCACAAATTTTAACATTGAGTCGCAATCTTATAAAATTCTGCCACTTTGCCTTGCAAACATTATTCACGTCATCTATTTGAATATAGATCTATGAAAAAATATTGCCAATTTCTAAAGAAAAGAGATTTTTTGTGTTATTTATCCAAGTCATCGGTGTTTCTAGGAATCAATGTGACTGCTCCGTGTCGCCCGATACTTGTTTCGGCCGATCATGTTCTTTCAGCCGACAAGACCAGAAAATTTAATCGCCCGACCATCGGCTTAAATGTGACCAAGGCATTACAGATATCAACTTATTATTTAATCTGAGAGATACATGAATTTTTTTTCATGATAATCTGTCAGAAATATCATTCCTCTTCAAACTGAAGTTTTATATATCCATTTTTTCAAATCAAATTTTAAATCAAATTGTTATCATGATTTTTACTTATAATTGAAATTATTACAGTGTACATGTACTTAAAGTAGATACATTTTTATTGTTGTAAATACAAATTGTTGTAAATACAAAATTTATATCGTGACTCTATACATGTAGTAGAAATTTGATTAAGTATAAATTAGCAATAAATGGAGCTGTGAAATACAAAAGGTAATTTTTGAGGGGTTTTGTTTGAGCACTCCATGCAGATTTTCTTTTAAATGTGAAATAAAAAACAACGAAAAAAAGTCTCAAATTACTGATTATTTATTAACAAACTTTTAGATGCTAATATCCTATCTATTCTGATTTTTGTTTTAATATTCTAATATTTCATTTGCTGTTTTTTTTTTTAATTAAATATTTAGATTAAATTTTGTTCAATGCTGCCAGACGGAAATGTTACAGTAACCATTGTTCAGACGTTACTTTCCAACATCCATTTTCAGATTATCCAGAAATCTTGTAACCTCATGTGAGTGCCGAAGAGAAACAGCATAACAATGTCTGTATACTCTTACCTTTTAGTGATAGATGAGACCAAACATGTTTATTTTAATAATTCAAAAAAGTTTTACCTATATCTGAATGAAATTTAAAGGCAAAAGAACAAGGTCAAAATAGATCGAGGTATTAATACATGTATTACATTTTGTCAATAAATTTTAATTTTTTAAGATTTATACAGCAGTTATGACATTACTTTTGAACCAATCCATGTAATTATTCCCTCAAGAACTTGCACAAACGTGGTTGTGAGATAATTTTATAGATTGTTAAACATTCAGAGGAAACTTGTTTGCCATTAGCAACTCTCATTTTTCATAAAATTTAACAACTTAATTGCTCTCTGTGAACTATATAATTAAGGATAGCTAATAAAATATCTGATTTTAAGCATACTTTCCTGAACTTATTGATTTCTAACCAACAGTGATAAAATCAGTTAGAGTTTAAAGAGAATACACTAGGGAAAAAAGAAAGAAAAAAAAATGATAAAGGAAAGACAACTCTTGACTTCTACATAGAACTTAGTAAAGGAAAATATACGTATACTTAAAATAAATATTACTGGTATATACTGTATGTGTACATTAATTGGTGTATTAAAAATTTAGCTCAGTATCTAAATATCGAGTTTTTGGCATATTTAAGAATTAGCAACACACACCAATGCAGTGCGCATCTTGTATTTATAAATTTTTTAAAGATTTCATAGCGGACTTCATGAATTAGCGCATCATTGTCTGCGCCAGATTTGCTTGAATATGAAGCCTGCTATTTTATGTAAAAATACAGTATGTGTGCTGTTATCTGCATACTTTATTTCATGCTTTTTATTAACATAAAATCCTGGATAAAAATGACAAAGCAAACAAAAAGAAAAAGACAGTATCTGGTTTTGAATTTTAAGTTTAATCATTAAGTAATCATCCTGCTCGGCAGAAATGTATGACACACCCTCTTATATCACAGTCATTAACTATCACTCCCAGAAAATGATCCAAACACACAACATGTACAACAAAACAACAATTGTAACAAAATTATGTCTTAACTGACAGACAGACGGCACCTGTTTCAAACTTATGTTGAATGATGGACAATAGTAATTCATTTGTACTATTAATAAGTGCTATGTGTATACGTTTAGTAGTTACTCGATTTTGAAGTAAGACTATGAATGGAAACATTTACATGAACCAGAAGTTATCAATGTATACATACATATATAGCAAAACTTTACTGTGTGTTTGTTGATATTATACATATGATAAATTATATGGCATCTAAGAGTTGTTACATACCAGTAAATAAAGAACATACAGTTAAAGGCTAAAAACAGCATATGTAACAATTTTATATCACTGAAACAAGAAAACTGATGATGATCTGTCTGCTACAAATACAAATATATGATGATATATCATTAACCGATTTATTCTATACTTTAGAAACCTACTAGTACAATTCTATTATTGAAACAGAGTCCTTATCATAGGCATTTTATAGTTTTAGTAGCATTGGTTTTTCACCTATAAAACAAAAGTCTGGTTTTAGCTGGACATTAACCTCAGTCACTGTTCATCTGTAGAAGGGAGTTGATGGTTGCGTCCTTGTTGCCACGGTTAGCCTCCAGCACTGACCTTATGACCTCGTCCTCCATATTGGGGAACATGTCCTTGACCTGCTTGAAGTCTTCCTCTGTGAATAGAGGGCGTTGTGGTTGGGGGGTTCCCCCTTGTTGAGGGTAAACGGGCATTCCAGCGGGCACAGGTTGAACTAGAAAACAAAAAAATTTAAGTTTGTATTAGACTGAAGTGTTGATTTCACTACCCAGCAATTGAGTATATCTTAAAATGATGGCTATGAAAATCTAAAGAAGAAGTATTTTAGGCATTTTAAACATTTGTGTAAAGTAAAGGGATTACAAAGTAAATGGATTTGGCATTTTTTATTTTTCCTTGATATAGGTTTACACTTGTATACCCATCTTACATTGGTTGGCCAGATCCAAGAGAATGAATCAAGATTCTTAGCTTTAAATCAAGGGACCATGTAGAAACTGATTTAAATGATACTTCAGGTGTGCAAAATTATAGAACATACAAAGGCAGGTTAACATTCTAAATACATGTAAGTTCTATGACTATGTTGTCTCACTGCCCATGTATTTATCTTGAACTACATATACATGTACCTTTTAATATAAATTAAAGAAGTGAAGAACAAAGACAAATTAATGTTCTGATTGACACAGTATCATACATTCAGGTTCATGAAATTACCATGATGTACTTAATTGTACAAATATTTTAAGAACTGCCATAACCAAATAGAAACTACAACAAAATTAGTATTGGTATATTTACATGTATATAGATAAACATAACTGTATACTAGTATATAAAGGAGCAATAAGAATTGCAGTACATCTATTCATTTTTGTCAAAACCATGCAAAAACATTCTAGACTAACCTAATGATTCTGAATATATGTACATAAACTTAATTTTATAGGAAATGTAAGAGCATGCACCAAAATTCCATACAGACACAACTTAAATGCAAGAACATCTGGAAAATAAAAAAGAAAGTGGAAACAAACCCTTAAATTTTTTTTTGGCTGAAATTGCTGACTTGCATAAGTTTATATATGCATGGTCACACTTAACCTCTTCCCTACAACACATTGATTTACAGAAAGGACGATAAACTTGTATTACATAGCCTAGGCTGAAACAATAATTTTCTTGTCAACGAGTACATTATCTAAACAATTTCAATGCTCTTCAGTTTACTATTTGTTTTCAATAACAAATATTTTTAAAACTACCAGCAGTGTGGGTAGGAGCAAGTGTCCATAGTAAATTAGTAACAGTTGTAAATGGCCCATTTATTACACCTGTACCTACACCGTGATTTTCGATTCTCAGATGGGGGATGAAAATTCCACTTAGGAATTAACCTAATCTTAATGTTTTGACTTAATCATTCATTCATCAAAGATATATTGTCAAGGTACTAGCTAGCCAGATGGACAATGTGATTGCTATACTTATGCCCCGCTTCTTAGGTCCCAGGTTCAAAAAAGGTATTAAAAAAAATAGGTACACAGACAGTCCCTAAAATTATATGAGGGGTTGTAATAACAAGAAATTAAAACAGATGCATAGATTGATAACACAAAAAATTCCTTTCTTTATAAAGTATGGCTATACCAAATAGAAGTTGACAAGGCCAGTAGATGTACATCAAAACGCAAAAAGATTTTTTAAAAACATTGTAAATAACAGTTAGTAAAAACCTAAATTTTGCCAACACAATGCACATTACCTGCAATGGGAAACCCTCCTGTAATATCGTAAGATTTTATTTATGGTTACTCTGCTCAGAATAATACTGCTAGGGATACTGAAAGCAGCCAATTCCAAGTTTTATAAAATCACACAATTCCAATGGAGGTTTCTAGTTTTATTAAAACATTGTTTAGATCCATGTATAGAATAGAATATGTTTAGCAAAAAGCAAAACAACTGCCTTAATACAACCATATTCCCTTTAAGCCTTGAGTAAAGCTTTTAAGAAGACAGACATCACTGGCATTGGTAGAGCTCTGAAGAGAAACAGCTCCTTAAGGACTTACCTATTGGTTGGGGGTAGTACACGACGGGCTGCTGGTATAGAACTGGGGTGGGTTGTACTGCTGGTTGCTGTACCTCCTATGAAAACATAAAGAAACATGCTATAAAGTACTATATCCTAACCTACTATATAAATTGTAATTAGGCATTATACACTTATTTCATGGCTACAAGGGGAACAGTCAAACTGTTGTCCTTCAGCCTCGGGCAACAGTTTCCAAAGTCTTCCCCATTACCTCGGGACAACAGTTTGACTGTTCCCCTCATTGTCATGAAATAAGCGTATACTGTATTCAAATTCATTATCAATACATTGTGCACACAGCGTCAATAAACACTGCACACTTCATGCCGATTTGATCGTCTTATAACAACTTTCTTTGAATTCTCGTTGGGGTCCATTTTCTTCATAAGTTTTCAATCTAGTTCGATTTTCTCACCTGGTTTACCTTAGCGCCATCAACTAACTAGATTACCAATCATAGTTTGGCACTTGCATTCATTGAAGAAGCCATTACAAGATACAGAAAAGCGTTTGAAAGATTACGATCAGTCGGTTATAGGGAATTCGTACGAAATTTGGTCAGATTGACACAAGTTCTTCTGTCAACAATTACCAGTCATTTGGACTGACACGGAATGCAAAGTAATCTGTCTTTGGTTGTTTCTATCGGTTTTGCTGACAGGATCGAAAGATTTCAAGAACTCTGAAACTATGGGACAGCTTATGTTCAAAAGAATAGCTTCAACCTGTAACTTACATTTAGTGACATAACAAGGTTAATCATTCCTTCCTTCTCGTCTCCTTGACGACCACTCAGGGGGAACCACTCATTCATTGTATCACCATTGAGGACAGATTGAGGAATGCTAATGTATGCCCAGGCAATGCGGTCATCCATTGTAAACTGTTTCTGTAACAAAAAATACAAACAAAAATTACCAAACTCCATACTACATTTTTATATTTCGAAATAATTAAATTTTTCATATGGTTATTAAAATCAGAACACTTGATACACATTTTCTGAAGGCACTTTATGTGAAAAATTTATGTTACATTTAGATCTTCTTTATTTATGGCAGTACATATGTATTTTTTTCATAGCTATATAATCGTATAATTTTTTTTACCTCATCAAAAATCTCTAAATACATAGAATCTACTCCATGGGGGAGATATCTACAAATAAGACAGAACAATGTTAGAAAATAAATTTACATTTTGATGAGTAAATCTTCAGGAAAAAGTCAATAAGTTCAAAGATAATGATGATGTCCTTTATGCAAAGATAAAAATTAATTAAAGAAGAGGCTTAAATGCTGTAACACCCACTCAAGTAACTTTGATAATGCGTTCTTCAGGAGCTGGTTATTTATTTTTTCATTTTTCCTCATAATGATTGCACAAAAAATATTGATTCAAAATTGTTGACAAAAGAGTTATGATAAATTCACACACTTTGGGATGCTTTCACCATTGCAATGATCAATACATGTATAGCCCTATTGTTCTGGGGAAGATATTTTCCTTTACACATGCATTACCAGTACATTTTGTATTACATAAATTTTGGATTTCCGATTCTGTCCCAACCTGCTTCCAATCTTCTATGTTTATCATATATATACTAAAAAAGAGTTTGGTGTTCTCCAGAGATTTTAAAAGATTTTTTCTTATATTCCTTTGTAAAAAAATTGCTCGTTTGTTGAAATTGTTCCATACTTCTGGAGAAGGAGATAATTTTTTTTGACAACAACGATATATAGTCAACAGACATTTTTTATCAGAAAAGCTCACTCAAGTCTTTGGTTCAGGTGAGCTAAAACAATATGGTATACAAAAAAATGTAACATTGACAAATTGTAATTTCACCTGCATAAACATAAAGTACTGTAAACCAATGGAACTTTTCCTACTGATTAACTAAATGATATATAAATTTACTGATACAGTATCACATCATATTTATAATGCCTACAAATTGATGTCTTTGTTCCAGCGTGGATTCTTTGACCCATTGTAAGCTGTTGGAGTCTCTATCACAGAGTGACCAATCCTGATTCGGACATACGGATCCATCCTTGTTATTCCATAATTCTTTGCTAGTTTAGCCTGAAAACATTCATTATCTGTCAATCATAGTAATAAACTATTATTTTATGAAACAAATGGCAAAATGTGACAACCAAATATAATAGATATAAGTATATTCATCTTTAAAAAAATCATAGCATATTTTAGACATCAGAGTTCAAAATACATGTCTGAACATTTGTGAAATTGTTCTCAATTTATCTCTCATTTTAATGAATGTAAACAAAATTGACCAAATGTTAATTTTGATGTTTAACTCGTGTGTTTTTTAAGCCTATGGATGATACAGTAGAGTTACTTTATACCTGTACAACCGTTAGACTAAGACGTCCCTGTATGTTAGCTGGGATGGGGGCCATGAACCTGCTTGCCTGCTTGCTGCTGAGCTTGGAGGATCATGAGCTTATGCGTATTACAGTCCCCCAATCACTTGTTGCTGTGTGTTGTTGTAGGACACTCGCAGGAAGTCATAGGTTCTGATATGACTGCAACTGGAGAGTGTGGTGGAATGTTCATTATAAGAAGAATCAAAGAATATTCAAATATTAATTGAAAACCACATAAAACTGTTCCAGAATAAAAACAATGTATTGTAAAATAAAATAAATCCAGTTTAATGGCTACTTCAACCATGTATAGAATTTAGAAATTAAAATGTGACATTTCCCTCTACTTGTTTGTAGGATGTAGATGGTCGGATGGGCATGGTGGAGTGTATTCTGTCAGAGAACAAGGAGAAGTGGCTCGATTCTATGATGTAAGGTTTAGTCAGTCAGTCCCTTCTAAGACCACACTAAATGATAATACTCAAATACAATGTATTGAGTTGGGATTTACAGGAAGCAAATACTTTTTAAAATGTAAACTCTTTTGTTGCAATTGAGCCTTGGTTTTCAAATTATTTTCCTTTCCAAGTTGAACCAAAGCAGAACTCACTTAGTACGTATTATGACTGTTAATGCAAAAATTCAATAATCTGTAAAAAAAAAAAAAATGCCCTTTTTTGTTGCATGAGACTTAAAATTGTGTGACTACAATAGCATGGTTTATAGACACTGATACCTCCCCTTTACATTGAAGTTATTCCACCTAAAAAATTATTTGCAACTTAAGTTAGCATCATTGGTCATGTAAATATGTATTTTTCATGCATTAAAGAAATAAAGAGATTTTGCAAATTTTGTGTGCCGTTACAGTTTGTTTATCATTTTACACATCATGTTATCTTTGGACCAGGAAATTCAAAATGATGTTTGCTGATTAAAAGCAGAAGGAAACATTTATTTTGACTGTTCAACAATAA
Organism: Saccostrea cuccullata; assembly: GCF_032062105.1. Taxonomy (NCBI): domain Eukaryota; kingdom Metazoa; phylum Mollusca; class Bivalvia; order Ostreida; family Ostreidae; genus Saccostrea; species Saccostrea cuccullata. The sequence continues at coordinate 239,815 of NW_026927632.1, read as the reverse complement.
TATGAGTTTGAAATATAAATCTATATGACACTGTTACACGTACAACAAGTAATTTCTTTTCAAAATGCAATATCAGGGTGTCAGGCTTTTTTCATGATACTCTTGACCTTGGCCATCCTCAAAGGGGTCGGGGAAGACTGCATATTTATGAAAAGGATGGATTCCATCTCAAGCAATGCAGGCATGTAAAAGAGATACTGTAGAAGATTTGTAAACCATTATTAAATGAATGCAAATTGTAATGAATGCAATGAGAAATGAACTACTCTGTCTGCCAATGTTGGCAGCGTATTCACAGGCATTTTAAGTTTACTTTATGAAATAAAACATATAGTACTGTTTTCTTACATTTGCAGTCAAGTAAAGAACAGAGTTATTGGAAACAACAAACAAAAAGATGAAATCATCCACCAGGGGGTAATCCCAAGGTAAAATTGTTTTCACTCTTACACAATACAATAATTGTCAGTTCAGTACATTCCCTGCAAAATATAGTGATCACCTCAAAAATGCATTAAATCAACCTGTACCAACATATTCTGACTTTTCTGTTGTTGCTTGTTTAAAAAAATTCTGCTGGTTATTTATTTAAAAACAGGTGCTTCAAATTGTTATAGATATGAATGTATTCAAAATGTTAGAAGCTTGCCCATTAATTGGTAAGTCATTGTTTTATCAGGTTATTACAATGGATCATTGATGAAGATATTCCAGTTGAACTGCGTACAGAGTCGGCCATTGTTCTAGGCAGTCTGGCCAAGGGTACCCCAGAAAACATCAGCTGTCTCGTGGACTCAGGCTGTGTGGCAGTACTACTCAAAGGTTTGAATTCTGTCATTCCTGTCTGAGCAGTGTTGAACTCTTACTGCTGTCAGACCATTTATTTCAACATAACCAGAATGTTAATATTGTGATGTATCAGTAAATTTACTCCTTTATTTCAAAAATTCATAAAAATTATTTCTTGATAAAAATAGTCTTTTAAAAAAGACTTCATAGTTCTTTTGTCATGGAGATACATGTAGTGGGATTGTTTATCAAAATTAATAATATTTTATTTAAAAAAATCTATTTATCCACAGCAATTTTGCAAGAAAAGAATAAATTTATATGGTGGTAACTGACATTATGGGATGATTTGATGCATGATGTAATGAATCTAATTTTTCAGATACATGTATAAAGTACTGGTATGCATTTTGTAGGGTTATCTAGCAATAATATCAAGTTTATTGAAGCCTGCTTACGATGTCTAAGGACCATATTTCTTAGTGAGAATTCTCCATTAGATCAAATTTATCAGGTTTGTACCAATTCATCTTGCTGTGAAATCATTATATTCAATATCTGTTGGTGTCATGGTTAACCCTTCGGATAGATTTATACCAGGTAAATATGAATCTCTAAACTAGGTATATCTTACATAACTATACATTCGTCAAAAGAAATAACATCTCTAACAAATGTGTGCATATAAAGCAAGGAATAAAACTGGCTCACATAAATTCAATCAATTCTAAAGTACTTATTTATCTCAGATGAAAATACATGTCCGTATTTTAAGTCCTTTCTCGTGATCTGGGAATTAGTTTTATAATGCATTATGTTTGACTTTTGACCTTATTGTCTCTATCAGGATCCCACAGTAGTTCCACATCTCATCAACATTCTGTCCAAGTCCCTGTGTACTCAGGAGTGTATCACTACTATATTCAGCAACTGCTGTAAGGTAAGGGTTGTCACTCTGTTGTTTGTTCTTGACACAAATTGCCTTCCACATCATTAGCCTGTTTTCTATTGGCTTTCGTACTTTTAAAACCAATAAATTGAGCTAGTAAACCTTATAACTTTAAATGCTTTAATAGAAAAGATTGGAAAAAAATGGTTTTAAGTAAAATATAATTTAAAATGGCAATGCAAGGAAGGGGGACGGTATATGGTTGGAGACCAAGGGCGGAAAGCGGAGAAGCTCTCAGGCTTTATAGTTTTATAGAAAAAAGTTTTCAACTAATTCAGCTAAACTTAATGTTAAACTAATGCAATTTCCTACAAATTTTAATACTTTTATAAAAAAAAAAAAAAAAAAAAAAAAATTCAAAATAAAAAGAAAAAATGATTGCTGCACTACTCATAATATTTGATTTATTTAATTATCAGATTAAAGTAAACACCATTGAATTTCGACGTGACTTTAATTCACAGTCGCAGTGTTAAGGCTTTGCATGTTTCAAGATTGTCAATCATTTGTCGCTTAAAGTTTTCATTTAAAGATGTCATTCCGAAATCGCTGAGAATCTCTTCTACGACAGTTTTCTCTCCCGCCAGTTTAGTGCTTGCGGAACGCTGAAAATACGTTATGCTCATATAAAGGCCGAGGATACCCGCGTTCGCATAACGTAATAGTGAATCGACATAATGTAGAAGAGTGCGCACAGTATGGCATAGCTTTTCACATCAGTTAATAAAGACTAAGATTGTCATGAAAAGTAAACATAACGAAATGCAAGTTGACGAAATAAAATTGTAGTATGTGTAAATGTCATAAAGAGTTGATATATGTAAAGGAAAGTTAACACGATGCAAAAGTAGTGTGGGTTAATGTTATAAAGAGTTGACATAATGTAATGGAAGGTTGGCACAATGCAATAGTTGGGTTAATGTCATAAAGAGTTGACATAATGTAATGGAAGGTTGACACAATGCAATAGTAGGGTGGGTTAATGTCATAAAGAGTTGACATTATATAAATGTTTCTCCTAATATTGTTGACACCCCAAGGAAAACCATTGTCAACCGACGCGTCAGCGGAGGTTGACGAGTTTTGGGGCAATTTCAAATGTTACCCTACACAGGCACCATTAATCTTATTATACTGAATGTCTTATTGCTTTAGGACAAAAAAAAACGTCGATCGTCTTTACGTTCATGTATATCTGCTTTCAACTCACCGGTTCACTAATCTCCTTATTGTTTGTTTGATACTCGAATTAGAGTCATTTATCATATAAAGTTTCAGTTAAAGCATGTTTCACACTCGCAAGCATGTATCGTCTGTCGTTTGTTGTTTTCAAGTAAGCTATATCGGACAGCTTTATTGACGTCAAAACCGGTTCTTTCAAACGCGCAACTAAGTTTTGAGAATTCTACGGTGAACCGTACGCGCACAATTTCCACGCATGTGGCATTACCGTTGTGTTACCCGTTGTCACGTGTGTTGCTAAGGCTCAGGGTAATCGAACGGATTGTTAACTGCGTGTAAACCGAAAGATTTTAGTAAACATGAAAGTATAATAAAATGTCAATGGAAGGTTGACACAGTGCAATAGTAGTGTTCTGCTATAAGGCAGTGACGGCGTTCCATACTTTTGAGATAAACAGGCTGACTATATATCAGTTCACCATATAAACTTGAATGAAGTATGAGTCCATTCCTCACTATGTTAACCAAATTACAAAATCCTATTCTGCACATGGAGATTTTAATTTGGTGTATCCAATTTTAATGCAATGGAATTTTAACTTTGATCACTTTAAAAGCCCATTGGGGATCATGATTCCTCTCTGTACCAAGACAAATCCTTTTAAAAGTGGATATATCAGCAAGTTATGTACCGTACGTTTTATATTATTAGTTATAAATATTATATATAAAAGAACATTTATCATCATAAAGCAAGACCTTTATTACTTACGGCAGACTGATAGACGGAGTGTGTAAAAATATATGTCCTCTCTGGCTTCCGCTTCGATTTCTCAGAATTCAACTTTAGGCTCATTTTAGCGATAAAAACAAATGTTCATACATACATTGGTCACTATTTAATTTTCATATGATTGAAAATATTTCTTTGCACAAACATATATAATTATTGTATATTCTTAAAGATACAAACTTAAGGTCACCTTGACATTTTTTAAAAATAATTAAATGACAAACGATTGCTGTCTCGGATTACTTTATATCATGTAGGATATTAAAAAGTGTATGACTGTATGATCTCATTGTCAAACTACCCATATTATCATAGTCCTCTGCATCGATAGGTTTGATAAAACGGCACCTATATAGCGGAAGTTTGATCTCAAGCACAGTGTATATGGTAAATTAAGTCTGTAGCTCGATGATAGCTACTACAGCTCTATCCATAGAAAAAAATGTATATTTATTGCACACACAAAAATTAAGTGCACTGTTTCATGGATGAATGTTACCGAAGAAAGAAAATAATGGCAAACTATAACGACTAAAATTGAAAAATAACATGATGTCTTCCACAACTTTTCTATTGCAAACATCCTTTACTTATTTATGTATACTAACTTTTAATAATAAATATAGCAAAAAATACTATCATCACGTGTATAATACTTATCTGATCACGATTGGTTCAATCCACAAGTCATAGATCATGTTCTCGGTGTACATGTACCAACGATATCTAAACTAAGGTGGTGGTCTATTGTCAATCAAGTTGAAGCAGCAAGGTATCAACCGTCACGTTTTAAGTGAATATTTCACCTTTGGTCAACACAATGGCCTTTATCGACCGATTTTTGAGTTGATATGACGTTTACTAGTATTTAAAAAATGATTTGTCTACCGTGACGGTTTATTCCTTTTTACCCAATCAAAACAAAGCAAGGTTTCACGGCGAGTTTACACCGTAACCGGTCGGCCAAGCTACAGTGTATTTTCTATGGCACCCAAAACCACCACCGATGTTTACTCCGCTCTCAATAATTTGTATTATTTGTTTAAATATTACTTTTTGTTGTCTGCACATTTCATAAATTGACAAAGCCAGCTAGATTTAACTGCCTTTCTACATGATATATCCCCCTTGTCAGCACCATTGACATGTACATTAATGACACTAGATTTAAGATTTGACATCCACTGAAGTCTTCGGACCCTATTACACTAGTATATTAACAGTTTTAATAATTGTATTATTTTACTGAAGGGTTACCAAGATATGGCTTGGATTATCGTCGCAAGCCACAGCCTTTGTGTCCAAAACTGAGATCTATCACCACAAACTATATTTGTTATAATTAGAAAATTAAATGAATATTACTTGTAAGATGAAATTTGATTATAATTTTACCAAATCAACTTGAGGGATCAAATGAGATTGCTTCGAGGTCACGTGATGGTCAGTATTCAGAGATCCTTGGAAGTATTGAGGTAAAAATAATGATAATATCCATTTTGATTTAGATGATTTCCAGCATCCCATATACAAAGGGTGGGTATGGGATGGGCATTTGATCCCTCAGTACTAAGTTGATTTGGTAAAATTATAATCAAATTTCATCTTACAAGTAATATTCATTTAATTTTCTAATTTTACCAAATCAACAGTACTGAGGGAACCAATGAGATTTTAGAGACAATACTTCCAAGGATTCAAAATGTATTGTATATATTAAAAACAAATGCAAACAGTTAACTTTTATTTTCGACTAGCTAAATAAAACATAAACATGCATTTAACATGATGATGTATTGACATTTTAAAACAAAAGCGACACAATTGGATTTCATGACTTTGAATAATTTTCCAAAATAATATTTCCTACATTCACTTTTTCTTCACTACATGGCTTATTATATGCGAAATGTACAATCTGATTTCCAACCGGCAACATTCAAAATGGTCGTAATTGGTACATTTGCGGATTTTGCAGCACTCATTGATGCTGTGTGCTGTGAGCCTTAAACATTTTTACATTAATACCAGAATTTTCTAACACAGTCCTTATCCAGTTGCTAATTGTCTGTTTGGAAATCTTTTGATGAGGTGTCATGGTGCTAACGAACAGCTGTGTTTCTTCGCCACGCAAAGATTTTGTACAATAATGTAAAGTTTTCACTACACATAAGCGTTCATCTTGTTTGTATCGCACAAGTTCAATAGGTTGTAAATGACTGCCAGGTTTGGATTGTTTTAACAAGTCTCCGAAATGAATTTTTACAAAATCATTGCATATGAAAATATTTCTAATATCTATCAGATGTAAAGACTGACATCTTTGTCCTGTCAATAAAGCAATCAACATAGCTAACTTCCAACTCAAAAGTGACTAATAGTATTTACAGGAATAAGAGTTTTCAAATATTTAAAACTAATGAAACATCCCATGACATGCATATCTAGGCAATGATGGTCTTTTATTAAATATTTCATTCTTTTAATCAAACTATTGCTACCAAGACTAGTTTCTGGATTAATAATTTCAAACACTGAAGAAATACATGACTTTGCTGTGTTCACAGCACTATAACCTAATCCACTGTTGTACAATTGTAATAAGAACTCTAAAACATTATTTACAGATGCTTGAAATGTATTAATTGATTTTTTAGCATCCATTTATGGAAATACGTATATTGTTGTTGTGTGGATTGTCTCCAAGATGACAGCAAAATGTCTGCAATGTCCTCCGATATATTTTGCTGTCTGAGGCTCTCCCTGATATTTTGCACACAAAAAGTCGCATTTTTGACAGTGGAATGGGAAGAGTTAATAGATGATGTCGCTTAAATTAGAATAGGTGGTTCCACCAGTAATTGGAGTAATTTTGTGAACCAATGCTGAGTTGTCCAAAGAGGTGCCACCAGAACTGCTTTGCATCTGTCTGTCTCTACCTTTTGAATGACTCTTCCCAACAAGCTAAAAGGAGGAAACATATAATATAGTTTATCATCTGTCCATGCAAAGCTGAAAGCATCTACAGCAATTGCTGTAGGGTCTGGTAAAAATGACACATATGTAGTCAACTGTGTATTGATTCTGGAAGCAAATAAATCAATGTCAGGGGTTCCAAGCTGTTCACAAATATTTTGAAATACAGTCTTGTCTAACATCCATTCCATATCCTTAGATAAGTTTCTTGAGAGTTTGTCTGCTTCATAATTTTTCTTACCAGGAAGGTGACATGCAGTTAACCAAATATTTCGACGTTTACACCAAAGCCAAATTTCTCGTGCCAAGTTGTGTAATGTCCCTCCCATATTTTGCAAGTAGGAGACAGCTACTGTATTGTCCATGCACAGTTTTATATGACAGTCTTTCATGATAGAGCAAAAACTTTTTAAGGTCAAGAACCCAGCTAACAGTTCCAAATAATTGATGTGGTTTTGCTGTTCTGTTTGTCCCCCTGCTTGAAGAGTCACCTTGGAGTAGATCCTAAGCCTGAACTATCGCTCTCTAACACCACATGTGGTTCGGGTCTATTGATAGGGTAGAGACTTGTGTGGAGATTGTTAATCCACCATGATAAGATGTCTCGTGCTGATTCTGATATTTTGATAACTGAATCATAATCACCTTTAGCACATTTTAATGCTTGTTCTTTTTCATGTTCTAAGTCTTTCAAAAATAATGGTGCGAACTGGACCCCTGGCTGACATGCAACCAATTTTCCTATGATTTGTGAAAAGTCTCTGATAGAGATTTCAACTTTACTAAGAACTTTTTTGCACAGTAGGACAATTTTGTCTGCTTTTTCACAAGTTACTGACACATATTTTTTCTGAATTCAATAAAAATCCCAAAAATTCTATATTGGAACAAATATTGACTTCTCCGGAAATGAACTGTTAGTCCTAAATTATCCATAAGTGTTACTGTGTCTAACAATGTTGTTTTTACAATGAATCACCCTGTAGCAAACAGTCATCTATGTAGCACACTATTGAATGACCCAATTTTCTCAGTTGTGAAAGAACTGGTTTCAAAAGTTTTGTGAACACTCGTGGGGATGTAGATAATCCCATGGGTCCTTATCTTTCCACATGAATCAGATATTTTCTGTCTGCCCTTGTTAAAATAATAGGCATCTTTTAGGTATGGAAGCAAACCAACAGTCTTGTTTCATTAGGTTATAGCTGATTTTAATGTGTCCATCGTTTAAATGTGTCCAAAATGTGTTTCTACTTCTGAATTAAATTTTTTCAAATTCAAAATACTGATTGAGCCATCTTTTTTCTCACGAGGAAAGATTGTTGATATATACTGATCACAATAAAAATCATTCCCTTTTTCAATTATGTTTTTATCTAAGAATTTAGAAATTTCCCTATCTAGACCTTCTTCCTCAGCCATAGAAAATTTTATGTTCCTTGGAACCAATTTTTGTAAGGGTTCACTTGCAAGTTCAATTTCATAACCTGATACAACATTTAAAGTCCAGGGATCAGAGGTGATCTCTGACCATTTATTTCTGAATGAAGAAATTTTTCCCCCCACAAAATTGTCAGGGTTATTTTTCAGTCTCATGTTTCTTGTATCAGTACTTACAGTTGTAGGGTTTTGTTCTATTCTTTTTTGTTCCGTTGAAATTTTTGGAACTGTCGCTTCTCTAAAAAAGAGCTCTTGGTGGTGTTGTTCCTGTTCATTGTATGTCGTCCATAAGATGGAGACTTAAAGCTGTTCTGCCTGTTCTGTGTGTAACGGTTCTTGAAATTTGAATAAATGGGGGAGTATCGCTGAGACTGGTTGTGTTTGTCAGTGATTTTCCTGCTGACTTTTTTGGCATCCGTTATTTCTTTGATTTGTTTCTCTAGTTCGTCCCCAAACAAATGATCTGTGACAGGGATTTCTGCTGCACATAATGCCTTGTACTCGTTAGACAGCTCAGGTCTGAGTGACAATCTTCTTCGTTGTGACATCTCCGAGAACCCCAGTTGTAAAAGTTTGAAAGTGTCATTGCACAGAGCAAAACAGTCTGTAACATCTGTCTGTGCAAGTCCCTGTTTCGCTGTCTGTGCTTTCAGAAGTTTGTCCATTAAGTGTATCAATGGATAAAAAGTTTTACACATAGTACTCTGTATGTGTTGTAATTTTAAGTCTTGGTCCCGTGCTTTCCTTGGTAGGCTTGACCAGATGCCCTTGTTAATTCTTGGGACTGTTATTTTCTCACAGTTCTGTGGTTTCATGTGTTTTGCCAGTAAGTCTTTCTTTTTTGTTTCTCCAATACGTGTCCTCATGCTATCATTTACAATTTTTGCTAGTCTGTCTTCAATTTTACCAGAACATTTTTCTTCCTGTTTATAGAATAATTCCATAGAAGAAAGTAAGTCATCAGAGTCCTTTTCTTCTATAATATCATCCTCGATTGCGCATCCGGTTCTTCAGTTTGATCTCAAATAATGATCAGCTATTTTGTCTAGTATGAATTTTCCTTGTATAATGCGATTGAGTATGAATTGTTTTCATTTTCGTCCAGTGGTCTAGTTATGGTTGCCGTTGGCTGGCTTATTTTTGGCACATGGCTCATATTAACCATCATTTGCTGCATTAACTCAGTTTGTTTCATGAGAAATGTCTCCAATGCCGATGGCATCATTTCTCCAGCTGCATTGTTTTTGTTTTTGCCGGAAGTCGTCATTTTTTGACATTCCGATCCCGATTCAGAAGCATGGGTGCTGGATATTCTGTTACGTATTCTCCAATTTCGCAGTCAGCTATGTGAAAAGATCCAAAATTGGTTTTCGACTGCGTCTTTGTCCCAAAATTGGGCTCTGTATTTTCAGAACTCTCAAACCCAGAATTGGGTATATGAGATAAAGCAGTGCCTGGCCCACAATGGGGTTCAACAATGGCAGCATCAACCTCCCGCCTCGCGGATCGTGGCATTCTGTATTTACAGAAATTATACCACTCTAGTAAAATGTTCTTAGTAGTTCTGTAACTATTCCACAAGTTTTAACGCATTCAATGGCGAGCAAACAAAGTCAGAATGACTTTAAAAGTTAATAAATTCCACAGAGATGAGGATGCACGTCTTCGTAAACAAAGGAACCTCAAAGCACTGACCATCACGTGACCTCGAAGCAATCTCATTGGTTCCCTCAGTACTGTTGATTTGGTAAAATGCAGTCTTATAACTAGGAACCCTGATACCAGTGTGATAAAACCATCTCTTTGCCTATCGAGATCAACCCAAAATTTTGAATATGTTTCAAGCAAGGTCATTGTCAACGGCATCAAGTTTTACCAGTTCTAGTCCCAGGGTTCGAGAGTTACTGTATGACTTGTGCATCATTTCATAATTGTATATTTAATTTACCTTTTATAGTACATACATTGTATCACTATACCTTATTATGCAACATACTGAAGCGCCTCTTGAAATTGAGTTTATTTCAACTTGACATTTAATACCCCCAAATATTCCCGAGTTCTGACTTGAACATGATTTGTGATGAATAGTCAAAAGAGGGAAACCATGCATCGTAACTCGTTTCCCACCTTTCCAGGTAAAAATCTACCCGCTCTCCTTTCAAGATTTGAATAATAAGAACATCAATGTAATACAAAAACTGTTACATAAAACAATCTTTTGATAGTTACCCAAACTTTCACACAAGTTTTTTTTTTATGATTGAATGTTGAAAAATCATTTGTAAGAAAAGTTTGCAGTTAGTTAAAGACCGGTATTAATTCAACAGTTCCCATGAAAAAAGTTGCACGTTTTAAAAAAATGAATTAAATTGTCAGAACATTCAATTTCTCCATCACTTTCTGGTGCTACCTCGACGTGGAGCCTTTGCCTTGAACACCTCACTGTATAAAAAGAAACACAACATTAAACATCACAAGTGTTCGAAGTAGTTTCTTTCTTGATAATCAATACAAGTGTAAGCATTTTTAGCACTCTACCATACATCGATCGGTATATTAAAAATATAGTTGACATGTGTATGTATGTAGGTTTTTAATTAAGTTAATTCTTGATACTTTTCATCAGGAACAGACTCCTGTACAGTTATCGACCTTTACCTTATATCCAATACAACATTCTTAAGTCCTTTTCCAATTTCCGCCTGATTGGTAGCATCATCAAAATAAAACCGGTTCTTGAGGGTAATTTGTTGCACTTTGGTGTCATCCAGAAGTGCACGTGCATTTCTCCATGTCATAATGTACGTCTGCAATAAAAAAGAATTTGAAGTTAATGAGAAAGCATCCATGGGTATTATTAGCATACACTTTGTTTGTATGCTTATACCCAGGATCGTAGCCAAAAGATTTTCATAGAATTAATGCATTAATTTTCACTCTGTTATCAAAAAAGTTTCTGGGCACACTCTTTTGCATGCCATAGTTTTTATTTGTAAATTTTGATTTGATAACATCTTGCTTCCATTATTTGTTGCTGTACAGATGATAATTTCATCACTTGAAAGAAAAAAAAAGAAATGTTGAAAAATTTACAGAGGAACATCCAACCCACGACATAGGGTGTTAGAGTGTATAAAGTTTATTTTTCACTTTTATTTTACTTGTCAACTTTTTTATGCCCCCCCCCCCCCTCCCCTAAAAACCATTGCTACAGGCCATAACGTACGATGTCGTCATCTCTGGAGTACAGGACCAGTGTATTTGTGTCACATGTGGTGACATTCCAGAACATACTGAGGTAGTAGGCGTACACACGAGCATCATACAGCACGTCCTGGACGTTAGAGGACCGGCTAAAACAGAAAAGAAAAACACATAAATATACAATTAGAACAAATATACAATAATTTAAATTGCAAGAATAGCTGAGGATAAACTACTAGTATATTCACTTTACCCAAGAGAGAGAGAGAGAGAGAGAGAGAGAGAGAGAGAGAGGCTGTTCCTTTATATATTGTACGACTCTTTATACCATTTATTTTATGGAAAAGGGGTTCATGGTAATTTCTTGTTACTTTACTAAATGAATACTTCCGAGAAATCTCGGAAGGGGTGGTGGATAAGATGCATCCCCCTTTAAGCCCCTTATAGAATTTTCCATGATGTATAATTAACACATGTGTTTTACCTACTTTACAATTCTGTACATCCGGGGCATTATGGCCACCATTATGGGATACCCCTGGTTATTGGTTGCGCACTCAGAACACGGACACTGAGTGGACTCGTATGTATCCCGAACCATTTCTTGTAAAGCTTCAGCTGCATATTAAAAACAGACAACGAAGTCAATCACTGTTCACCGTAAAGCATTAATTTCCAATGGAGAACAAGGCACAAAAAATTACATAACCTTGAGACGGATTCAAAAAATACAATAAGTGTTGTATTTACACAATAATGTTTTATTCCTATACACATGTATTATTAAATTGGAGCTAGCTAGAAATCTGTGTTTTCGATAAAAACGTCCCATCCCTTACCGTCGGCTGAGGAGATAATGCCGTTGGGGTCACATATCCAGGAGGACTCCTTCATACCGCACTGTTTGGACTGATACACGGGGTGAGGGAAGTCCGTCACCCTCCACTGAGCGGAGGACTGGGCCCCAAGGACGAGTGCCAGGGTCAGGACAGCGTACAGATAAAACGTCTTCTGTAATACAATTATAGTACTGTAGATTAATTACACTGTACAATCCGACACCCTGTCTATTCCGCCACAAAAATCGTCTCCCAGTGCATGTCGGATTAGTCAGGTTTTACTGTATATAACATCAAAATAGGTATAGGAAATAGAAACACAAATTTTAAGTTCTTTATTAGTATAACTATACTATTAATTTTTAGTACAATCAAAAAGATAGTAATTTCCACCACTTCTCAGAAGAACAAGCTAAACTACATCATGTACATGTGTACTATTATTTTTGAAAATAAAAAAAATCTAACGATATAGGACCACCCATCTCTCCCCGAAAAAATATACCCCCCCAAAAAAAAATAATATATATATATATATGTCTGGATCTGTGGATGAGGACAGCATGTGTGTAAAATGTATTTTACAGTTCTAGATTTTTAAATATGTAGATTTGCTTTATTTTGCCAAAGAGCATTTTTATGTTTAAGGCGATTTTGATGAGATTTTTTCATTTATTGAAAATAATTTTATCTAATAGTAGGTTGTTTCTACTAGATCCTCATTTTTTCAAAATTTTCCATATTAGAGCAAAGCAATGTAACATACGGTATCAACAAAAATATACATATGTACTAGAAGTTGTTTTCCTGAAACAGTGAAAAGAAGTGATGTTCAGTTCCTCATCCTCTCTGACATAAGATCATATTATAAAACAAGCTAGTAAACAATGTTAGGGATTTTTTTTTTAAATGAAAGAATTGATAGTACACTTATAAACATATACAAAAACTAAAATAAGTTCGATTAGATATAAAAGAAACAACTAAGATTAAAAGACAACATGTCTTCAGAACTAATGAATTCTAGCGAGAGTCTCCTCCGCGACATTGAACAGAAAGATGTCGAAGATATATCATGTATATACTTTTCTCAAAGAGAATTTGCTGATAAAGTTACAATGTATAAATTATGCTATATAATTAATTCAGATGACTACAGATATTACATTTTATCGTAGAGAAATTAAGTAAAAAAATAGATTCAATACAAAATGGCTGCAGCAGTACTACTCACCATGTTGGTTCTCTGAGGGAGTTCTCTTTGTGTAGACGCTGTATCTTTACATCAGACATGCCAAACAACTCAGCGGGAAATACCTCCCGAGGTCAGAGGTCAAGCGGGGGAGTCAGAGGGTGCAAAACAATGACACAATACTTATATATCTTCAGTGGTGAAGTATATAGATGCTTAGATTTTTTGGACTTCCGCTCTATATTTAAATCTTTTTAAATTATTATACGCTTAAAATATCTTTCTTTATTTGATTCTCATAAAAAAATCTACTGCTGTTATGATATGTATAAGTATATCCTTTAGAAGCGCGCAAAATGGCATAACATATTACATGTGTATTATAACAAATAAACTTAAAATTCGTACTATTTTTTCCAACCTTTTTCAGGGGATCTTAAATGGGGAAGTGGCATTCGGGGGTTGAGACCTTCCATTGTAATTTTCAGAGTTATAAAATTTATATTGAAAAGTAACGAAAAAATTACGGACCCTACAATTTTAATTAAATGGTAAGAAGAATCATCATACCGAATGGTTTTATTTTTTTCTTCTTCAGATTTTGAGCAAGTTGAGTTATAAACAGTTTGTTTTTGCATGAGCATGATATTTGTTTGATTTAACGTGGAAACATGGATCCACTACTTTTGTTTGTTTCCTTTCAATAAGAATTGGCTAAACAATAAAAACCAGTTGTGAACCATTCATATACTGAGTACATGTAGCACAATTGTAAATATGTATTTATATTGTGATACATGAGTACATGTTTTTTTTAAGGCAAAAATCATTTCATTTAACGTGAGATATCATACAAACTTATGTAATGTTATATTCAACCTGTCTGTGAAATTCTGTTACGGGTTGTAATTCTTTTATATCATAATTTTTTAGTAAGAAAGACAAATTTAAATTGAAAAATTCAAATTATTCTAAAGGACAGTAAGAGGATAAATTAATTTATATTCGGTGTCTTAAAATTTCTGTGACATTGGATAGAAGTAAATTATGTTCAGCCCCTCTTCCTTTGTTTGATTTTATAATAAATTGATTATAATATAAACATTGTAGAAAGAAGTTCGAAGATCAAATCTTGTAATACTAAGTTATAAACTCTTCATTGCACTGCATTATAGAAAATCAACATGCACATTGCGCCACCATCAATCTTTTTATTTGTGCACTGTTTATCATCATAAGTAGTTTGCAAATGATAGCAGTGAAGGGTCCACTCCATGACACGCGAAAATATAACCTGTCCCCCAAATTGTTTGGTTGCCTCCTCCATCAGCGGTATCAAATCTTATCTATTTACTTATTTAAAGAGGTCATGCCTGAATATAGACCTACATGTATATATCAAAGTCTACTGAGGGACACAATTTAAGGGATACGGAGATGGAGAACAAAATACCGAAATCGGAATCGACTTTAAAAGCAGTCAGTGTAATTGAAGTGAATTTGGAGAATGGTTCTTCGCCACCCGCCTACGAATCAATAACATCACTGCCTATAGGTCTGTTAAAACCCTTAATTTCTTTTTATTGAACTTTTTCCACGTGTCTTCAAAGGCTGCACTTTAAAAAAATGACAATATTTAATTACAAGCCAAAGATTTCTGATACAAACTTCGCAACTTAGAGAACTGTGATATTGTATTTTTTTTTAAATTTACGTGGAGAATAGTAGTGGTAAATACAACCATTACAATATGCTAACTTAATATATAGTAATTTTTTCATTTACTATTATAATTATGGTAAATACAAAATTTACGGTAAAAAAAATCAGCATATTATTGATCATATAAAAAAACTAGAGGTATACTGTGAGCACTGAGCTCACCAAATGATACTCCCGCCGCCCACATGATTATAATGACAAAGAATCTTTGTTACATGTACATAGTGTCATATTATGGACCTCCTATTTGTCCCCCGCTTGAAAAGTGGGGGATATTAATTTGGGTTTGTCCGTCCGTCCGTCCGTCCGTCCGTCCGTCTGTCCGTCCGTCCGTCCGTCTTTCTGTCTGTCTGTAACGCTTTCGTTTCCACACGATATCTCGAGAACCCTTTGAGCCTTTGCAATGAAATTTAGCATAGCAACTCCCTATGGACTAAAGAAGACCCCTATTGATTTTGAGGTCAAAAGGTCAAAGGTCAAGGTCATAAATAAGCAAATTCTATCTGTTAAAACACTTTCGTTTCCACACGATATCTCTAGAACCATTTGATCTATTGCAATGAAATTTTACATAACAACTCCCTGTGGCCTATTGAAGACCCCTATTGATTTTGAGGTCAAAAGGTCAAAGTTCAAGGTCGTAAATTTACACATTCTGTCTGTATCATTTCCGGGCGATATTTCAAGAAGATTTTGAGCTTATGCAATGTAATTTTATACCAAAACTCCCTAGGACGTCTGTTCGCCCCTCTCAAAGTGCCCCGCCCCGTTTGTTTTATTAGTATTTATAGTATTACATGTCGCTATTTTTAGCGCAGGGGCATGAGGAGAGTTATTGCGTATAAAACAGGTTCTCGGCGGACTTTATGTTCTTATTACATCTATTAGAACTGTTTAATAATGGCTAAATAAATCAAACACCATGGATTGTGTAAAATTTTGAGAATACCGAACATGAATATATACATGTATGTGACTTTAGTTCTGCATATACTTGATACCGGCTAGAGCGATTCCGTGGTCTAGTGGTTATGTCACTCGCTTCACATGCGAGAGGTCCCGGGATCGAATCTCGGTCGAACCTGTCTTTTTTTTTTTCTTTTTTTTTTAAATACTTTTCTTTTTTTTTATTAAATGATAGTATTCAGCATGTGAAATAAAAAATTTATGAGGTTATAAAATCATCATTACAGTGTGATAAATATTCTATATAAAAAGAATCTTCTATACACATAATACAGAATAAGCAATCAAATCTTTATATGCATATTGACATACATGTATTTTATTTGCTTCAGTATACATGTATACATTTAATAATTCTACAAATTCAGTCAGGGGGATCCGACTTTTTCCCTAAGCGGGGGACACGAATTCTCTGAATTAGCTTGTTTACTTTTTGATCAGACACATATTTCGGGTTCCAAATAGCAAAACATGGACACTGCCGTTCTTTCAATAATATTGAATTAATGGTACTTTCACAGATTCTTTACCACATAATATTCTTTCTTTAATACTGAATGCTACCCATCTCTTATCCGCAACTCCTCTTACACCATTGAATAAAATTTAATGGTATACTTTAAAAAATTCTTTACTACATAATGCCATTGTGCACCTCCAATTTTATTTTGATATGAGGAGTTGTGGATAAGAGTTGGGTACCCCAAGCGTGACGAACTTACGGACGGACGAACTTACAGCTAAACAGACGGACGGACACCCCATCACTATAACCCCACCCTCCCCCGCTTTTCAAGAGGGGATAATGGTATAATAAGACGATTTCATTATACTCCCGCCAGAACAGTAGGAGTGTATGTAGTGATCGGGGTGTCTGTCTGTACGTCAGTCTGTTACGCTTTGGGGTACTCATCTCTTATCCGCAACTTCTCTTTTACCACTGAATGGAATAAATTAAACGAGGCTTTCACAGAATCTTAATTATATAGTGCCATATATAGTCACCACCAATTTTACGTTTGGATCGGACACATATTTTGGCTTTCCCAGAGCAAAATCACAGGCGCCCGACGAATGTATTATGTATCCCCCCTCCACCTAGCTATGAGTATTTTTATTAAACACAAGAACTTATCTAAAAATATATGGTTTCCTAGTCTATCATTTTTATATTTCGGTATCTGATATCATTTTCCGCTTTTGTTGAGATTTAAAGATTGCTTATACGGCAAGTAAAATAAAGTAATAAAGTAAAAGTAAAATGGGAGGTTACAATGGTATACTATGTAACAAAGATTATATTTGAAAGTCTCATTAAATTTCAAACAGTGATATAACGGACGGACGAACAAACGGACGGACTGGAACCCCATCACTATATAGTATATATTATACTTTCATGTAAATTAGTTGAATCTGATTGGTCGAGAAACATATACTATTACCCACTGAATAATGAAGCCACGCCCTCCAGCGTAGCAACAGTCAACATTGCTTGACAACGGGTGATATTCCAAAAAATAGCGACTGCACAGAGTCTATGCGCGCTCGGTTCAGTTATATGTATTTGTGTAAAACATTCACTATAATATAATAAATATTGCATGTAGTTGAGTGTAACAATGAACATTTTCACCCCTTGGAAACCATTGTCAACCTCGGCTGCGCCTCGGTTGACAATGGTTTTCTTGGGGTAAAAATGTTCAATGTTACACTCAACTACATGCAATATTTATATAATACCCCCTGGTTCTCAAGCATGGGGCATAGATTTAGAGCGTTTTCCTCTTGTTATTCTACAGTAACGGAGTAAATTTGTACACTATATTAATTAAAATCCCGAATGGTCCACTGTACTGATCTTATTACACGAAAAAGTCTGTTAATTAAATAACCAGCAGTTGTTCCCAGGAGTACAAAGTCCACGTACTTTAACCGTTAATAATTGTACATTATATTAATAATTGGGTCGGTAGTTCACATTAGAACATGTAATATTTCAAGATCTGTCATCAACCTATAAAAATTAAATAAATAAAAGATCTAGACCAAGTTATAAAAATCATCCACAAACATTATCAATGTCATTCATCAGTGTCAACCTTATACGCTGTACCAACTTATGTAAAATAATTCAAATGTAAAATGAAATTGAACCATTCTTTAATTGTTGGTTTTTGTGCTTGTTTGGGGAATGGGGTGGATAGTTGGATTATAATATCGACAGCCTTCATAGGTGATGTAACCAATCTGTTGAAATAATTTGTTCCCACTGATTTATTTAACAACATATCTTTCTTATTTATGTTGAACATCTCGAGTAAAAAAAGTTCAGTTTCCTGGTACATTTACTTCCCTTTTTAGCTTACCTGAGCTGAAAGCTCGAGTGAGCTTCTCTGATCCTCCACTGTCCGTCGTCCGTCGATCATCTGTCTATAAACTTTTCACATTTTCAATTTCATTTTAAGAACCATTAAGCCAATTTCAACCAAATTTAACACAAAGGATCCTTGTATGAAGAGAAGTTTAAATTGTTAAAATGAAGGGACAAGACTCCTTACAAGGGAAGATAATCAAGAAAAGACAAAATGGATGGGGTCATTAAAAAATCTTTTTCTCAAGAACAAGTGGGCCAGAAAAGCTGAAACTCTGGGATAGTGAAGATGTAAAATTAATTCAGAATTCCGAGATTCTTGTAGATCTTGTGATCTACCTCGCGCTTTCGATAAAAGCAATTAATATTTTAGATATACATGTATGTCATTGATTTATGTATATTAATCTATCTTTTGCATATCTCGATTTTGCTGTTCATAATCAGATATATTATTATAAATTTTCATTTATTTTCATGTAAGAGTGTAATTAATAACCTGATTATATACTCATATAAAAACAGACCTAACCGACTTATGTGTAACTATTTATTTATAATCTTTCTATTCTTTTAAAAATGAAATATCTTTTAATTCTCTTTCATAAGAGGGAAATCTAGAAATAATAAAAACTACACTAGGAAAAACGAAAACCTTTCCATAATGGCCAGGATGTGCGCTCGTGTGTGTTTGTGTGTGGGAGGGGGGGGGGCAGCTAGTGACTGCTATTGGTTTTAGTTGTGACAAAGCAGCCTATATAAAATGTATCTGGTCCAGATTGGGTGTAGTAGCCCCCCCCCCCCCCCACACACACACACACATAATTAACCACACTATCTGGATCCGTCAAAGATCTACATTTGCTTGTAGAACCCATATGATTAAAACAAGCCCTGTTGAATATATACATGACCATAATATTAACCAAATTGGAAGGTGGAAATTAACCTATAATTCCCTTTCCGGAAAATTCTACATAATTTAGGGTATGAGACTCCCACTAGCAAGGGAAACAACTCTAAATTTCTTTTAAATATAGTTAACATTGATTTGAACTATTCCAAGTAAAATGTTTCATCTGGGCTTCCGTACACATACCAACACAAATTGATTGAGGAACTGTCTGCATTCACAACAAACGTACATCGAACCCGGTGTTGTGAGCATGGCTATATTTCGTAAGTATTGGAGAGTCACTTCTGATTGCATCTTACAGTTATTTTATATTTTGTAGTCCTTATTTTTGAACAGCAATGCTTTTTTAAAATATTTACTTAATGTTCGTTTTTTTATGTTGCCCTATTTTATTGTAAATATTGATTTAATTCTTTAGTACAGGATTAGGAAGGAAATTCGTAATGAACACATCCGTGTTGTGTAATTATTTATATTGGAGTATCCTTTCCCTGCTGTGCAGATCCTATTTCTGTCATACCGATCTTTAATGATCCGCCACTTACTAATACATTTTCAATTCAATGTCATCTCCAATATGCATATGATATATGCATGTGTTTTAAAGAGACATGCACGGGGAGATTATATAAAACTGGTTCATTCTAGTTCTAACTAGTTGTCCCACTAGCAATGGTCGCTAGTGTGTTCCGAATACCCCCCTCCCCCTCCTCCTTACATGAATTTGGACTAATTTCATAAAATTTAGTACCCTCTCCGACAAAATATTGCCTCTATAAGTAATTAAATCTTTAAGTGACCCTTTCAAAGTTCAAACGTATATATTTTTAATTTGCTTTATTGAATTTATACCATTTATAAATCAAATTGATTATTTAATTCGTGCGAGATACCTTACTTAGATCTGCGTGATGCAACTGTTACACTAGATCATGACGGGGCGTAACTCGTGTGAAAAAAGTTCAACGTAGTACACGTTCTTTGAATCAATATTGTTTAAAAATAGATTTATAAATGTGTAACCGTGTTTTCCGATATATAAAGAGGAAAGCTCAGTTTTTATTATTACTAATGGAATCAATTATTAGTATGTGAATAAATAAAGAATACGAAATAAACAAGACATGATTGTGAAACACAGATGCCCTCGCATGGCATGATGGAAGCTTATGGTCAAGGTTAAAATTTCTAAAATGCAAGCCAATCGACACAAGGTAAAAATTGATACTTGAGGAAAAAACTATTACAAAAAAAAAAAATAAATAAATATAAAAAATAAATATGTCTGTGAAATTTGAAAGCCCTAGCACCAACAGTTCAGAAGTTTTGGCAAAAATTCAAGTCATTCTTAAACATGCATGCATGTTTTAAATAAAAATGTACAAGTCAACACCAAATTCAAGGTCGAAAGGTCCTGTATAGTGTATGTAAAGGATCAAATTGTGGAATGCACAGTATATGAAAAAAATATTACCTTAGCGTCATCCGTTCAAAAATTATGCTACGATTATTTTTTTTCAAATATAAAGGTGATCGAAGGTAACAAAGGTTCGTATTCATTACAACAAAAGATTTGACCTATTAGAGAAAACAATTTTCCGGAAAGTCACATTTCAAAATCACTGTTTCTAGGTTGTTTTCCGTATATTTGTCAAAATTTTAGGTTCAAATTTGCATTTTGAACCCAAAATTTATAATTTGCAACTTTGAAATAACCCTCCAAAGTTGGACAGAACAGCATTTAATATGTCCGTTAAAGCACCAATTTTTGCTTGAATTTCTCAGTTTATATTAAAAGTGAACTCCGGTTGCAGACGGCAAAATTTCCAGTTTTCGTAATGGCGCCAGTTCTGTCGTTTGCCTTAGGGCACGTAAAATATCAAAATCGCAAAAAAGCCTGGAAAACGTCAGATATTTCGGACTAGGAAAACTCAAGTTAATTTAAAAAACCTAGCTATACTCTTTCAAAAGTTATGGACAACGCAGTTAACATGGTTAAAGTTTGTACGGACAAAAAACAAACCAAATACCGTTGTCCCCAAACTATGAATACAGGGACATATATGTCAACAATATTTAACAGAGGTGAAGCATTAAAGCGAGGCGTGTACAATGTGTATAGTGAAAGAGGGGTATATCATTTTGTCTAGCAGGGTTGAGGGTACATCACATTCACAACTCGATCCTACACCATTGAAAAAGATCAGCGATTTTTTTTTATGGTGGAGGGGAGGGTCCCATAACAAACATGGACTTTGCCGTTATACTTACATGAAAGTGGGGTATTATTCTGTATGAGCAGTGCTCTCTTAACTTCTAGTTTTAATAAGTTGCAACACACGATTTGTCTGCGTACTCATGGATCCGCCCAAGGGCTTATTTTTAATTTTTGGCTTTGAGAATAACGTCACGTTACAGCTGTATAGAATATACATGTACACTATATGATGGGACATTCCGATCTCTAATCAATTTTTGGTCTGGAAAGTATAGAAAGCGACTCTCTCATCTCTCTGATACATTGAAGAAAGGCCAATGTCAGGATAGAATCAATATGAAGAAATCCTCTTTAATTGTACACAATCCTACAATATTCCTTTATTTAAAAAACACATAATTTGATTTGCATATCATCTTATCTGTGTATTCTCAAGGTAAAGGATTATTTCTTTTCCACATTAATTGACAAAGGATGGGGCGGTTGGGGGTTAAAGTACTCACATGTACTGTAAAAATTAGTTTCACACCACACCATCTATATGAGATGACGACTTTGATATTGATTGATTAAATGATGTTTAACGTCCCTCTCCAGAATTTTCACTCATATGGAGACGCCACCTCTTGTCGTGGAGATGTCATGTAAATCAAATTAAAAATTCAACATGACTGAGAGCTGAATATTTTGTCCTATATTCAGCACTTACTTTCATTGAGCAGTAAGGGATCTATTTCATGCCAGCGCCTACTGCGACACGGGACCCCGGTTTATACGGTCTCATAAGAAAGATCGGTCTCCAAGTCCCACAGTGGGATTCGAACACGCATCAACTCCTTACTCCGCAACTCTAGAACAGACGCTCTTACCACTGCGCCAAGCGGGCGACGACTACTATTATATGTTAAGAATTTACTAAAAGTACATTAAATTTCTTGACATTATTCAGGGGCTAGGACTGGACAGATCATTGATCCATTTCAAACATTTGGATATCGGTGTTCACAAGCACCTAGCTGTATATGATGTATATCCATTCCAGAAAAGGATGTGAAATGGCAAATGACAACGCACAAATGAACTTTTCTAAAAGTTTTTACATCATTACAACTTGTAATTTAAAATGTGGTTGTCTTTGACTAAGAGGTCATGATTGCACTGCCCTTTAATATAGAAGCATTTTCATAATTTGCCAACGAGCAACGCTGAACAAATTAGCCAAAAAAAATCCCATGTTCTAATTTTCCAGCAGTGGTCAATAACACCTCAATTTTTTGTAACTATGTGACCGCTCGGGTTTATCATAACAAAACGATATCTATGTGAAGGGACAGTTACCTCCTATCTCTGACCTTGCACTTTTATCAGCCCCCTATCTTTGTAATATTTCTCCGCACGTCAATGCAGTGTTGTTCTGACAAAGCTATGTTTTGGCTTCTGGATCTATAACTGTTCTTGTCATTTCCATTTGTTGTATACAGTTTATTGTTTTTGAGTTGCAACACGTTGTTTTCTCAATGTCTACAGGTAATGCGCTCAGCCGAAGTCTTCCTGAACTTGATAATGGACCTCAAGGTCAACCGATTCTGGTCCAGAAAAAAGAACCTGACGAAAACTGGACAGACCACACAACTAAGGGTTCTCCAACTACAAAAGTATACAAAAGACGCTGGGTGATTGTGAGTCTGTTTTGCCTCTACTCCATGAGTAATGCTTATCAATGGATTCATTTGAACATTATTGCCAACATCATCACAAAGTATTACAACGCCAGTCTTCCAGAAGACAGATTCCAAAGGGAGACAACCGTGGACTGGTTGTCTATGATTTATATGTTAGCCTACATTCCACTCATATTCCCGTCTACTTTCTTACTCAATAAGAAGGGACTTCGAGTTTGCGCCATTGCTGGGGCTTTCCTGAACGCTCTTGGGGCGTGGTTGAAGGTGGCCTGCATTTCCCCCGATCGTTTTGCAGTGCTTATGTTTGCTCAGACTATTTGCGCCATTGCGCAAATCTTTATTCTTGGACTTCCCGCCAAAATTGCCGCTGTATGGTTTGGTCCCAACGAAGTTTCAACAGCTACCTCTCTTGGAGTGTTCGGAAATCAGGTATTTTCGGAAGAAAAATGTATTCTAGATAATTTTACTTCCTGGTCGATGCACAGTACTAAGCTTAAGGTACTACTTACCCGTATAAAATACATTTGTTTGAGGAATGTCCTGTTATAGTCATCGTGTCTCATGAATATTATGTCCACCCTGAAATTCATTCATGTTTTTCTTGTGAATTTTAGGTAGGCGTTGCGATAGGATTTTTAGTTCCACCCATCTTAGTTCCAAACAGCGACTCACTTAAGGACATCGGGGACGATCTCAGTATCATGTTTTATGGTGGAGCTGGTTACATGACCCTGCTTCTCATCTTAGTTATAATAAGTAAGTCTTATAAAAACTTAACCATAATTTTAGAAACAACCTATTATAAGGTCTTACGTTTTCCTTTCCTCACTCCGGTATGAAATTAGGTGGATGAGGAACGTCGCAAGCCACATGTCTTGTGTCCACACTTTTACAAATAGAATCGATACAAAAACTTTTGGCTTGAAACAATGGTGGCAGACCTAACACGTTTGTGACCTTGACCTTTGACCCTGTACTGAATATATCAATAAAAATCTTGAAACTTTTGTATGCGTATTAGAGATGGATTAATGACCTTGAATATATATTTTTTGGTCCATCTTGAAATTAGTAGGAGTCCTTTTTAAAATTTAAAAGACAAGTAAAGTCATCACTTGGAAACCATTTTGTGCTTTGTATGAAATTTTGACCTTGGACTTTATATCCATTATTGTAGACACATAAATGCTGAGTATGTAATATTTGGAAGTTTTTAAGGAGAGACCCCAACATCCCCCGAGTAAGGCACAAATGATGGCCCTACAGAATGTCCACGAAGAGCATTATGGGAAATCACTGCTCAACCTTTTCAAGAATATTGGATTTGACATCCTCACAATAACTTACGGTAAGCCAGGGAAGTTCATTTATTATCAATAAATAAATTCTGTAATTTTGTAAACCAATATTTGATGTTCCATTAATAAGATGTAGTCTCTAGCAGAAAGACTGTAAAGAACAGGAGAAAATCTTCCTCTAAATTGCGTACTATTTATATCTGTCTATACGTAAATAAGGAGATTCTGTAAATCCGTAACATGTATTCGGCGCCTTAAACAATAATAATAGATCACATATATTATAGCTAATATCCTTCATTCTGCAGGTGTAAATACGGGATGTTATTATGCAATTTCCACGTTACTGAATCCAATCATCTTAGATTACTTCCCGGTAAGAACATTCAAAGTGTTATAACTTTTATCATAATTTAAATAAAGTTCCTAAAAGAAAGTGCACAAAAATAGAAGCTTCAATGCTACCCGAGACAACAACTGTTTACTATGTATATACTCTTTAGGGACAGGCTCTATTGAGAAGTTTGATGGTCCCCCGTGGGGGATATTAAAACGAGTCATCAACTTCTTAACAAAGAATAAGGGACTAACAAGGGGGGCCAAAACAATTCTGTCGTTAAGAGAAAAATAATTCGTCTAGTATTCTGAAAAATTATTTTTAAAAAGTATTGTTTAAACAAAGTCGATGGATAGATGAGTATACAGTGCATATGGTCAGAAATGATACCACGTAACTGTAATTGTCTCACACATTTATTGTGGAGTTGTCATCTATACACGTGTCATACCGCCAATAATTTACGTGATCCTTATCTATTTGGGCTGAGGACTTCTTATCAAAAAGCATAAAAATGTTGACTGGCTTTTAATCATTGAGCGTTGAACTTATGTCAAGAAAGTTAGCCCAATAACTAAAGCAGAGGGAAAAAATTAAAATGGAGACACAAATGGTTCATATATGTCAAAACTCAAGACAGCATCATCAGTTTAATATAAAATTATGCTTTGGAATAATTTTACGTGTCCAAAAAGTCGCAGATATACATTTTTTTTCATAAAACTTGAACGAATACATACGTAAAATGAATCAGTTTAACCGCATACGTTTTAATTTTTCTTGGCAAGTCTCACAATATGTGATTTAAAATGTCAAAAAAGTTGCATAAATGAAGATGTTTACAAAAAAAACAAAAAAAAAAAAAAAAAATAACATCAAAGAAAAGTATATGATTTTTTGGCATTTTTAATCGCATCATTTACAATGAAAATCGGCCAAAAGTGGGATCAGATGCCATGGAGGAGTGACCTTCACCTGCCTACATGTCACATCCGCCGTGTGCTACTTGACATGGTCGGGAAAACGGAAAAGCAATATAGACAATTTAGTCCATATTTGGTATCATCTGCCCTTTACATCCTGTTGGAATCTATTTGCGATCTTGTGTGTTTGATCAGTGTAATACAATAAACACTGATAAAACAAACTGAATACTTCAGCTGATAAAAAGGAGAAAATTTTTTTTCAAGAACAATAGGGCAATGATCAGATGTTTCGATAAGCAAGCAGCTGCAGCAGATTAAAGTTTGTTCAGTTCTTGCCATAGTGCCAATAGTCAAGAAAATAAATCTTTGAAAAACTTCTCCAGATCTGAAGATGTTTTCAATCATGTATCGTCCATGTTATCTAAAGAACATGACACTGTCAAATTGTCTCTTGTAAGCGTGTTTTTGCCAATTGCAAAGAGTCTGTCACTTTGACTGTTCAATTTTTATTCACATGAAAAAAATTAATTGCTCTTAATATAAACACCGTAATGCATTCTAATATAGACGTTTCTGTTTCATTATGAATATAGGGTCATGAAGAGAGTGCTGGGCAGATCGGTCTGACCATTGTAATAGCCGGAGTAGGCGGGTCAATTGTAGCCGGAATCTGGCTGGACAAAACCAGGACATACAAGTACAATATAGAGTGACAGCTTTTGTACATGTACATACATTTATATGAACAAACGGTTACAAGAATCCAGAAAGACTATAGTGCTAAACAGAAACATTGTACCACCGTTTCAAAATATTAAATAATTTAAAATTGTAGACATTTTAAATAAAGTTTTGACATTTGAAAGGATATTGAATACATGTACTAGTATGATGATTTCATGAACATGTCGGCTGAATTACATTTAAAACTCAAGAAACTCCGGGTTATTTTCAAATCAGTGAATCATATCATTATTATAAAAGATAAGAACATATCCTTTGTTACAGGGGTACAACGTTTGGTATCTATTTCCTGTCAATGGCGGGTATGGTGGCCTTCACCTTTACCCTTGATGTTGACATTTTATGGGTTGTCTTTTTATGTGGAGGGGCATTAGGGTAAGAAATATATACACGTAATGTTCGAATTATTTCGTAATAAATATTACTTGTTGAAAATGATTGTTTCTTACCAAAATAATATTAACTAAATAATAACTAACGACTAGGTTGCATAAATTATTATGTTTAACTGATATTATTGATCCGTAGAATAGATATCTTTAAAGGTAGAAATATTGAAGTATTTTCTTAACAGAAAAAAAAATCAAAATTCATTTTGACAAAATATCTAAAATATGCAGAGCGGAAAAAATGACTGATTTCATATCATTATTTCTGTTGATATAACTAGCTTCTTTATGACCGGGTACCTTCCCGTTGGTTTTGAATTTGCCGCCGAAATCACCTACCCGGAATCGGAAGGAACGTCTTCCGGTTTACTGAATGCTTCTGCGCAGGTACAAATTAGTGGTCCTGCTAATATAATTATAATAATGTAAGGGATTGATAAAAGTCGGGTGGTCCTAAATATAAATAAAATATTATACTTAAATAAAATTTAATGTTTTTCCCTGACATTTAGTAGGTGAAAAATGATTTTATACGGGTCTAAATACATCTATTGAAAGTTCTAAATCTCAGATTCTACATGCTGTATTTTTATGATATCGGAGGTGATCTTGCTTTACTTTGCAGTTCTTTGGGATCATTCTAACCATTGGTTGTAGAGCAATGATTAACAAAGTGGGGACGTTCGGTTCAAATCTCTTAATATCAGGAACACTTTTGCTAGGAACCATATGTACGGGTAAGTATTGTGCATCGATTCAGTCTTCTGCTCATATCACCGGCATAAAAGGCGTCAATTCGTTTTTGAGCCCGTATTGAAGGTTCAAAGGCACTGAGGTTTTTGGTCTATCCTTTCTATTTTTGTATGTTTCTTGTCCAGGCTGCAAAATCTGTAACATTGCTCATAAACTTTTGAATGGTTGATGTTAGCCTAAGACTTTCATATTTCACATGTGAATACCTTTTGACTTTTCCTTGGCTACATGCACTTGACCTCCTGACTTTGACCTACTTTTGCAAAAATTTACAAAACTTTCATCTAAACTTTTGGTCAGTGGTACATGTAGCTTGGAATGTACTTGTAAATATGATTATTCCATTTCTCCAGAGCTTTCTTTAGATACCAGCATTATTTGCAAAAGTTTTCATAACTTATCAGGAATTTCTTTACTTTTGGACAAGAATTTGGTCTAGTCTTGGATGTACTTTCAAATATAATTATTCCATTTCTCCTTTTCACATTTTCGAGCTTTCTTTTTAACCAAACTTGGTACAAAGCATCCTTGGGTAAAGGGGAGTTTAAATTTTTAAAATGAAGGGCCAGCATTATTGACCTTCTTCTCAAGAACCACCGGGCCAGGAAAGCCTTGAAGCCTTAGTGTAGATATTAAATTGTTAAAACCATGCACTTTTTACAGAAATATATATTTATTTTGACAGAAATTTTTTTTTTGTAGATATTAAATTGTTAAAATCATGGGGGGGGGGGGCCACAATAGGGAAGTCAAGTTTTACATAGAAATATATAGAACAAATCTAAAATCTTCTAGAATTTGTAAAAAAAAATTAACCTTGTCTATGTCTTTTGTTTCACCATTTTCGCATTTCTTGTGAGACTTCTTTTTGGACAATTTTTTGCTCTCGTGACATTGACCTCAGAGTATGACCTATCGTATGTACACGTACTACCAAATATTTCTAACTGTATATGCTAGCTTCAATCAGGCTCAGTCTCTCAATCCTTAGTAAAATGTTTCATTTCATTTCCTTTTAGGATTCATTGCAGCTGATTACAGACGGCAGGAAGCTGGGAAAGAGGTAATTATGTGAATCGATTTGTGATGGAAATATTAGGAAGTTTACTGAGAGATTACTAGATATTTTCTTTGTCCCTTTGTATGTAGTATGTACAATTTTGTATGGATCGTGTTTATGTCATCATCATAAAAATATTAAGTCACTGCTAATTGTAAGATACTATTAATATTAAATAATGAATAGTAGGTATTGACCTATTTATAATTAAGAACTGACACATTTTTACCCATTTCAGTACACCAATTTCGAGATCAACATTAAGCCTGAAAATACGTGGTATATGTGTCTCTTTCAATGAGAGTTTTAAAAGTTATTCATTCAGCACTGCACTGGAATTATTCAATCATAAAGACCAACACAATCATACACAATACCTTGGTCCTATTTAACCATTCATGGCGTCTCTTTACCCCCAGCCGAGATTTTTCTCAATAAGTCGAAAAAAACTTAAAAAATAACTTGTGAATTGTATTTTAAATTTTTAACTTTTTTTTTTCATTCTACACTGTTATTGATATCCAAGTTATGGGTTGTCGGTTTATATGGAGCGCTAGAGTTGTCATTAATAGAGGTGTCTAAAGCATCGTCGGAACCCAGGGGTTTTTCTCTCCAGTTCATCCGGGAAGAATGTGGTGTAACGTAGATAGAAAACACGTGAAACTAGCGTGTAATACTACACATGTAGTACTTTTGTATACTAGTATGCTCAGTATTTTTAATTTTTAATTTCCATGATTTTTTTAAGTTTTCATTAATAATAGGGCTAAACACATGCCGTACGTGTAAATCGTCTATTAATGAAACCAAGCATATTTTATTTTTAAAAAAAGATTTCAGTATACATGTGTATCTTTCGTAATAATATTTCAAAACTTAATGCAATTTTCATCAAAAATTGGAATAACGTTGTTTATAATTATACTAATTTGTTAGTTCCTATCAACATAAAGGAAATAATAAAAATATTTAATTCACAATTTGCAGGATTCTTTTGAGCAAAATTTTTATCAACAAACAACATCTGGTGTGAGAAGTTACTTGTTGTACACACGTAAGATCTACAGTACTTAATCTTATATTTTAATTTTACAGATATTGGAGCAGATGGATACTGCTTTGGAGATAGAAATATCAGAGAAAGACAGTGAGAAGTCCCGAATGACGGAATCAAATAACTGTGACAACCAGTTGTGATATCATCAATTGTATTACGTGCGTTAGTCGTCTTTACGGTCTGGATGGCTAAAGAAAGAGTATCACGATCTCGATTTATCAAGATCTCTCAATATAAGCTTAATTTTCTCAATGTTTCCGAACGTAAAAAGGTGCTACTTGTATTGAAAAGCAGTATTGCATCTGATGACCTATGACAGTATTTCTTAATTTATACATGTTTACACCTCTCCTAAAGTTTGGGAAGTGGTGATATCATAGCCATAGGAACTAGGGGCTCGGGGGAAGGCCTCCCCTCCCCCAATAATATTGTCGATATATATAGAATACATGTACTTGTACCAGACCTGTTTACCCTTATCGTTGTCTCTCAGTATTCTTTATAAGATTTGTCCGTGAGAATTGGCATTTCCCAGTAAGATTTCATTTTCCATCAATTTTTCATATATTTAATGGAGACAACTGCTTTTCTGATTACTAAACTAAAACATGGTTAAATAACATGGTCTTTGTCATTTCATACCACATCGTTTTAAACTGAATTTGAAGTAAGCTGAACTTGGCAACCCGACATCACTTGTGTGTTTGAAACCTCTTTTTTTAGAGATAAAAAAGCGTGAAACTGAGGCAAATCATAACGAAAACTAACTGCTCAATTCAAAACAAATGTATTTCCAATTTCCGTACTTTCATAATAGCAAAACGTGAGACGTAATTTGGACTAAAAATCTGTACAAAATACGGCGAAATCGTAAGAGTAAACAGGTTTGTTGTACTATAGAAAACATAGCTTCTATATCGTTGTGCCCCCTCAATAAAAAAAAGTCTTATGACCCCCTTTTTAATTGCATGTCAAGGAATTTTTGGCAGTTGATAGAGCCCCCTAGCTCTCCCAAACTCAAAATGTATGGCAGTGGCCCCTGGGATTCATTTAGGTTTTTGGGAAACTATCCTTTCTGAAAAAATTGTGGAAATCAGCTGGGGGTCTGATTGAATGTCAGCCTTTTTATAACCATTCAGTGCATAAAACAGGGGGGGGGGGAACCCATATTTCACACTTTCTGATAATCCTGATAATTTTTACTTTAAATTTCCAATTTTTCTGAAGAAAAAAATTGTTTGAACTTTTTATTATTGTTAGGGAAATCTTTTACTCCCTAAAAGAGGAAAAAGGGATATTTGGGGAAAAATACCTAATATCAGTAGTAAATTTGCACAAGCACTTGTTTCAAATACCTAATATCAGCACTTGTTTCAAATACCTAATATCAGTAGTAAATTTGCACAGGCACTTGTTTCAAATACCTAATATCAGTAGTAAATACACACAGGCGCTTGTTTCATATAGTACGCTATTTTTTTTTTTATTATATAGTAAAGAAAAAACAACTAGCGTACTGTATGAAACAAGCGCCTGTGTAAATATGCCCTAGATTAGATCACAAAATTAGAGGATAAGGAGAGAAATATTAACCATGTAAAAATCCTTGGTCTATTCAAGGACCCATATAGGTCCCTGGTCTATGGCTTTGGGACTTTTTATCAGTAATTATGCAAGCACAAATTCAGGAGGGAGGAGCAAAGCAATATTGTTGGGACAGCAGAAACTGACAATTTCATGAAATATAATATGCAGGATGCAAAGAGTGTTCCCTAAACAGTATTGTGTGTGGTCTATTAGGGCATAAGGCCGGTTTAGGACGCTTTTTTTTTCTTTCAGATACATTTGTTTGTATGGAATTTAGTATTAGTTATAATTAGTCATCGTATGACTACGGATCTCTTGGTCACTGTGTTGATTCACTGAGAGTATGGTATATACCTGAGGTGATCTAGAGAGAGCAGGATTGATTGTGCCATATACATGTTTCATTATTTTTCATCATCACAAGCAACAGGTTTTGTGTCCATTCTTTTTGCACACACAGAATGGAACAAAATGCATAACTTGTGACTAAAATTTTAAAAATAACTGCAAGCTTAATGTGTAGTTACAAACGCATTGACCTTGCAGTTCTAATTACTACATTGTACCACCGAATAAATGTACCACATATTTTGTTGCAGTAAAACTGACAAGTTTGTGTTTATTTTTAAATTCATTTTTTTTATGGTTTTGTGTTGTGTCTGGTAATTGGACTGTATGTGTTGTTGTATTGGATATGGGTAGAAAATATTTTACTACATTTACTATATTGATGTATAATTATAGGAAAAGAATATAAAGATGACTTCAAAGAATTGTATGTATTTTACAACTGGAAAAGTAATTATTTTGTGGATACTTACAATAAAGCTACCAGTATTCACTATGTGGTTTTCAATAAATTTAATACACATGTACTTATGTGTATATGCTGTAGGAATTAATAAATGAAATAGATAATACATTTAGATCAGTGTTACAACACTTGAAACAAATATTTAAATAATGAAAGATACATGGCAACTTTTTGAGAAAAAAAAATTAACACATTTGTTTGAGTATTTGGTTGCATGCATTTTAATACAAAGAATTTGATGATTTAAATGAAATATTGTGTGAAGAAAACTTCCAGAATTTATTGTTATTTTTTCTTTTAACATTATACATTTTAAATCAAGTGCTGCTGAAATATGTGTACATGCATTTATAATTTATATTAAGCAAGAAAATGTAAATAAAATTAATAATGCTTGTAAAATTTATTGTTCTGTTTACAACAATACAATTGAAACATGTTTATAATGATGGATATAATAGTTCTTTTAGCACCCCCCTTCCATTCCCCCTTTTCCCTTGTAAAGTACAAGTTTTAGTATGATGACTAACTTTCATTCTTTTAAAATGAAAATTCAATAATTACACTGTTTTCTGTAGGTCTGAACAAAATAATATATGTTTAATTTCTACTTTTTATGTGTAGTTGCTTAACATCAAATGTAAAAGGAACCCAGAAACAATTTTACTACAGTTAGCCTAGATTGTACACATGTTATTGAATGTACATTAAAATTTGAATTTTCTTAATGCAACACCATAATTAAATTGCTTTCAACGTATCTTCAAACATTTCTGACCTTTCTTGGTCAACAAAATAAACAACAAAACAATATAAGCAACAAATAACAATAATATATAATGAAATCCAAATGTTGAAATGAATCAATGATAGGTCCAGTCCTTTCCCTGATCTTAATGTCGAGAAACTCCACAGAAGTCTCAGTACATTGAAAACATGTACAAGTTGTCATACAGTAGATATGTGCTACAAGGAAATGTTAAAAACACATGGAATTAATTCTTGTAGTTTAAAATATTAATGTTGTATTCCTATCCTGCACAGATAGACAACATTTTGATAGTAGGGTAAGGGATGATATACATATATAAATCTACTGATGCATATCTATACATCTCCCCTTATGATATGTACTTTATAATACATGAGTAACAAAACATAAGTGCATGCCTGTTATAACAATAACTGTAAAAAATTGAAACAATCAGGGTTAGAAACTCCCTAACTACAAATCAATACTACTTCATAACAAAATTTTATTTACATATAATCTGTGTTTTGTTAAGCTGAAATTTTTCTGAAAACCTTTCACAAGGAAAGAATCAAATTGAAACAACTTACTATGACATTTTGGGGAAAAAATTACCAGAGGGAAAGCAATTCTCCAAGGGGAAAAAAAGACTTTGGAATTTACTTTGTTTGAGGGTTTGTGAAATAAGAAACATTCAGATCATTTTAATTATGATTACCCTGAAATAAACCTATGCCTCATCAACCCCTAAGACAACTCAGATTCTCCGCTTGTGTCGTCTGCTCATCATGGCCTGCAGAGGGTCACCAGAGGGAACTTCTTTTCTCTTTAAGTTCCCTCGAGGTGTTGATCCCTTATTTGATGCCTCCTCCTCTTTAATTCTACTGTCCTCACTCATTCTACCTGAACTAAAGTTTCTCTGCCCTCTAAACCCTTGACTCAACTCTTCCCTTCTGAAATTTTGTGGTACGTTCTCTTTGTGCTGTGCAGTCTCCAGATTCAGCGAGTTGCGTCTCTGTTGCCTGGTCTTGCTGCTGTGAATGTTTCTGACGTAGTTGTTGTGGCTCTGGAAGCTGTCGTCTGGATCAATTCCCAGGGGGCGCTCCTGCTGGTCGACCTTGTGGAGGTGCTCCAGGTGGGAATATGTACTCTGTACACTCTCCGGATAGTTGTCATGGTGACCTGGATGCTGTTGGGGATGTCGGAGTTGTGGTCTCTTAAAAATAGACTCGTCTACAACAAGAATTTATAAACCCTCAAAACCATGAAAATTAACTTTCTTAACAGTCCTGTTTCAAAATTTTCTTTGAACAAGATGTTTACGAAATCTTAAATATAATACAGGGACAGATGATGGAAAGATGTAGGTTGGAAATTTGAAAGTAAAGAAAATTAACTTTAAATTTTGGCTCAAGTAAGAAATAAACTATGAAAATTTTGATATCTGAAAACAGAAAATTTTAAAAGATCTGTACTTTTTTTTTTTTTTATAGATTTAAAATACCTGATTTCAAGCTGTGGCCATGACCTTCACCTTGAAAATAAAATGAAATTTCTTGAATTTCTGATATCCTTTCATAAGCCACAAAGAAAGTGAAAAGATTCTCAAAAAAGAGCAGATAAATAACCAGAAGTCTCTGTCGAGACTGTAGCTCTACTGGTTTGTACTTATCAAAAACCATTGCACTATTTTATGTATCTTTGTGCAAAACTTATTTTATAATCAAACTATAACTGTAGAAGGAGTAGCGTTTTAAAGGAATTTCACAGAAAATTCTATTTTTAGTAACCATGATAACACCGTTCATCAAAATCAAAAACCGATGCACTATTCTATGTATCTTAGTGTAGTCTACTTGTGTGCCAAGTTATATTGAAATCAGACCAAAACTGTAGAAGGAGTAGCAATTAAAATGAATTTCACAGAAAATTCTATTTTTAGTAACCATGGCAACACCGTTCATCGAAATCAAAAATCTATGCATTATTCTGTGCATCTTAGTGTAATCTACTTGTGTGCCAAGTTATATTGAAATCAGACTAAAACTGTAGAAGGAGTAGCGTTTTAAAGGAATTTCACAGAAAATTCTATTTTTAGTAACCATGGCAACACTGTTCATCGAAATCAAAAACCGATGCACTATTCTATGTATCTTAGTGTAGTCTACTTGTGTGCCAAGTTATATTGAAATCAGACCAAAACTGTAGAAGGAGTAGCGTTTTAAAGGAATTTCACAAAAAATTCTATTTTTAGTAACCATGGCAACACCGTTCATCGAAATCAAAAACCGATGCACTATTCTATGTATCTTAGTGTAGTCTACTTGTGTGCCAAGTAATATTGAAATCAGACTAAAATTGTAGGAGGAGTAGCGTTTTGAAAAATTGTTTACAGACAGACGGACAGACAGACAGACAGACAGACAGACAGACAGACACATGAAGTAAAAAATCATTTTCATGTTAACAATCTAAATTTGAAGAATTCAATTCATTATCACTCCACTAAGAACTCTTCACAGCAAGTACATGTATCTGCCTTTTGACTTACTATTACAAATTTGTGTGACTGGCAATTGTCCTGTAGAAAAAACTCGATTAGGCTGATGGGTGGGAGAAAGGAACCGTGGGGGAACACTGGAATAACTGCTGCAGGGATAGGACAGACTCTTCACACTCATATTATCGTCCCCCGCTCCTGTCTGGTACCCCTGCTCCAAGGCCAGCACTCGGTCATTCATCCCCTGCATTATGGCTGTCAGCTGTACGATACAAGTAAAAATAAGGTTCATACTTGATAAATTTTGATTGGATCAGTGTAAGAGCCTATCTTCTTTGCATCATCTTGTTTGATAGAAAATAAAGATTTCAGGTCAGCCTATTAGAAACTTAGATGAGTCCTAAGCTAAAATTTTACAACAATAAATATGATAAATGTTCAACTGTCAACTCATATAAATATATTTTTGTCAGATTTCATTTCTGTTTGTCATATTTAATTTTTTTCTCCATTAGTAGACAGCTGCTTGGTCAAACAACAATACAACTTGGATAATTCACCCACCTTAGACAGTTGAACATGTATATCTCTGATGTTTGCCACACTGAGAATGTCAGACATGTCTGTAGTTTCACTTCTCTCCTTGTCATAGCTTCCAATCTGATAACTAAATATTATAAAATATATTGTCAGTATTTTTTACCAATACACAGCCCATCTACATTTTACACACAATGTCCGTGTATAAGTTTGTTTGTTGTTTAATGTGCCTATTGAATTTTTCACTCATATGGAGATGTCTTTTGTAAGTATGTTACGTATGATGCATTATTTGTCAAATTTGCAAATTTTACATCATTTACAAATTTATAGTCAATTAAAAAGTGGACAATAATGTTATTTACTTGACAAAAGAGAGCGAAAATTAAAATACATTCTCAATATAATGTACCTGGATAACTTGTCAACAAACAGAGTGTATTTTCCTCTTGCTGAGTCCAAGTGATTGACAGCACCCTTATATTTCCGTCCAATTTCTTCTCTACACGTGGCACAGGCCATCTTGTAGTAAGTGCTACAATGAAAATGTATTCAACAGTCCATGTTTGGTCCAATATCAGACCATTCAACTTCTTTTAGAGTCAACTACATGTATGCTGATATATTTAAAGGACATTCAAAGGATTTATCATCATTTATGTGCAAAAGACAAAGATTGAATAAATTTTAAACCACAGCCAAAAAAGTAAAAACCAGACACAGTGCGAAAGCTCATCTTTCTCGCTTAATTTTCTTTTATGAATCTTATAGGGGCTTCAGGTATAAATTTTCGATGAGATATATTCAAATAAATATATTCTAGCTCAAACACATACACATTCAGAAATATAAAAAAACTTTAATTGGTGAAAAAATTCCAAGTAGAACAGAAGTTATGAAATTATCAATGTTGTGAATACTGCTATTTTATGTAAGAAAATTTAACTATTAAAGAGTACCTATTGATGGCACATGAAAGGAAGAAAAATCCGATAAGTCTAGGCAGATTTTTAAGTAACGAGTCTAATTTTATTTGGAAGTATGGCAAACTATATATTTTCGGAAAGGTCTATGCAAGCCCTAATTTTCTGTTTCCATGCCAGCTAAAAAAATATCCAAGATGGCAGCAAAATATCCAATATGGCCACCAGTAGTGAAAATGGCCGATACAGTCTTTTTGATAAAATGCTTTCAAAATCTAAGTTAGGAAAAAAATAATGAAATTTTATAAATATTTACAATTTATTACTTTCAGAAGATTTATAAAATAGTGATCTTAATCAAATATGCTCACTAAAAGTCAGAATTCTGTCTGGATATCACGAAGAAGAAAGCTGTCAATATTAATATGAAAATGGCAAAGATTGGGAAAAAAGAATTCACTACAGTTAATTCACAACTTTATTTAAAATTTGTATTGATCAATCTTTAAAATACATGATATCAAATTTCGGTATCAATCAATAATTGTATATATTCAGTCTAAATTATCCGTGCTTCTTGGACAAGTTGAGTGTTAAGGTTATCCAGACATCTGTTACTACCGGCGGGTACCATAATCATGACGTGGAATGATTCTCGCATTTTCCCGAAGTCTGACTGTTTACACTCACTGAAAAAAAAATAACCACAAAGTATCATGTTAACAAAGAAAATTATTAATATTTTATAGGGCCTAAAAGAACTTCAAGCTATTTATTTATTAATTATAAGTACATTATATGTATTTCAGAATCTAGAGGAAATCCTGGCAACAGAATCAAATTTGTACATTTATATCAGGGACCGTTAGTATATTATAAGGTCCCTGTTTATGTGTAGTACATTGTAGGAAATGATAATATTTTTCATAGATTTTTTTTTTCCAGTAAGTCGATCCTAATATTATTTAATGTCACATTTCTATTTTCACTTGTGGTTTTACGATAAAAAAGTGTGCATGAATTGAAAGGTACATAGAAACTGTTCAAAAGTTGCGTCGGGGTGACGACTTTTGATTAGAATCCGGGTGAATTTTTTTCCGAAATTATTACAGAACCACAATATTCAGATAGGAAATTTTCTCAGCTTTCTAACAGTGTATGTTGCATAAAAATATTTCGATTACTTACCGTAGTAAAATCGACCTCTTTCCTTTGAAACGAAAATACATAAACTTCTGCACATTGCATTGAGATGCAACATTGATAATGTTGATCTTCAAAATGTAAGCTTTCCTGTGATAGGTCAATGTCGTTAATTCCTTCAAAATCGCCTCCCGGAAAGCCAATCAAAATGACGCTATCAACGCCGCGGAAACAAAATTACAGTGCCATGCATCAAAGGGGAAACCCCGTTCCAATTTTAGCACAACTTCAACCGGGTTAATTTTTAATACAAACTTTTCAGAATGACATAACACACACATCATACGAAAGTTCAAACAATGTAGAAAAAATTCATTATATTTAATTTCTAGATAAATGTGAATAATAATGCAAAAATTACGTATATAAACATCAATAAATTGTGTGTATATGGCACGATTACACTAGGGCTGTATCAATATATCGATATATCGATACGTATCGACATTCAAGAAAAATATCGTATCGAAAAATAAGTTCCAATACGTATCGGACAGACAGTTTTTCCTCTAATTCTGTTAAAAAGATGGGAATTTCAATTACCAAAGATTATATTTCACTTTTTTGAATTAAAACTGTTCAATAATTTTATAATTTATAAGGAAATAACACAGTTTTTACAATTATTACAAAATACAAGGAGAATTTTATTTGAACATGTTGATTTTACTGTCATTAAAAGTTTTAATTTGAGGTGTTATTAATAAAGAAAATGAAACAAGAACTTTAAAATGGGTAATAAATCACTTAATTATCATGAAATTTATGCATTAAAATGATTTATAAGCCTATTCTGATAGACATGTTTTAGAATCCAATATATCGCATATCGCTTTAAAAAATATCGTATCGTACCGTATCGAAATTTTTGGTTCAATACACAGCCCTAGATTACACAGGTAAGTCGGGTCACCTGAACCCCCTAAATCTTATAGTTCTAGCTTAGTTTGCAATTTTGATTTTTTCACCCACATGTATTTTGCTTATTAATTTTGATGCCTGTCAGCCTCAAGATTAGGCAAGTCAGCTGCTTTCCGATGTTAACACACTCGGCAGATTTTCTTATTCCAGATTGACTTACCTTCCTGCATCAAAGCCTGAACTGGCAGTCTTCATTTCTTCTTCCACTACTGCACTCGTTACATCTATAATAAAATTTACAGGTCCAACAAAATATTATTCTGGTCTTAATTTAGTGATTTTAACATGTATCTTACAGTAGCTACAGTATATTGCATTAATCAGTTTTATCTATCTATTCAAAAGTCCAACAAAATATTATTCTGGTCTTAATTTAGTGATTTTAACATGTATCTTACAGTAGCTACAGTATATTGCATTAATCAGTTTTCTCTATCTAATCAAAACATTGATTTAACTATTTTGATAAACATTTTTCTTAAAAAAGTTCTGTCAATTATGTTCAATTTTTTCAGCATAGGCCTATAAGAAATGTCACACTAAAGTACAGTGAAAGTGTCAACTTTTATCTCGTCTAAAAAATAATTCACAAGTCTTACTGTTAAGTGTTATTGTCCTAGATATATCGTCTATGCAGACCCATGCTGTTGAGTCCCCAACAATAACGTTACACTGAGCACACTGAAACACCATAGGAGGTTCATCTAGATTGAATGACGACTTGGGCGAACCGGAGTTATGTGGGATCACTTCTTGGTGTTGAATATCACCCATATTACTGTGTTGACGTTTGTCTATCTCAAGTTTATTCATCAACTCAATCTTAGCAGGTTCCCGCAAAATTTTGGAAGGTGAAAGTAAAGCTAGCTTATATTTTTAGTATTAACATGTTATGTGTTTTAAATAATAGTAGAATTTCAATGAATTATTATTTATTTTTGATAAAAGATTAATACATTTACGACAGTTAAATAGAAAAAAAAACATATGGTATGAAAAATACGAAACTGAAGAAATATAAAAACGTAATGTTATTTTTACCTTCTCGGTGCAGAAGAGTTAAACACTGACAGACGATGTCGAAGATGAAATCATGTGTACCCCGAGCCTTAAAACTGATGTCAAGACATAGGTTCTATGGAACGGAACAAAAATTACAATTATCAAACAACGAACATTATTCTATTCGTCATTTACACAACTGTTTCCAGATTTATTGCCGTATTCTGGCCCCCCTCCGAACTAAACAACTAACTTTGTTGGACAAGCACCCAACTAAGTGTCATCCTTGGATAAGATTTAAAACAGGCCAAGATAAAGAGGATGTAACAGATACTGAAGAAAGAGACAGTTTAAATGAGGGTTCAGACGCCAAGCTGATTAATGTAAAAATCTATTTAGTTAAAAAATTAAATAATAGGCCTGTACAAACTTTCCATGCACTTTAGTTTTGATTTTTTTTAATCTTATGAATTAATAATGCATTGTAGAGATCCTTTCCTGATTATGATGAAGATGAGATTGCTAAATCAAAACCTAAACAACTGATGATTGTTGTTGGCTCAACTCGATTAGATGCTGTTATAACAAAAGCATTTGGGATCAGCAGATTGTAGGAAATTTTTGTCTTTTTCTCAAACCTTGTTAAACCCCCTCTTATATTTCTCTCTACCCGGTAATTCATGTATGATGCCACTCAATCCCTGCAACAATTTTGATGACATAAAGGATTTATGACTTAAAAGAAATTATCCCTCAAACATTTTTTCATATACTGGCTGTTATTAATAATACAGTGTTCAGATGTACATATTAAAGTGTGAAAATAATAAAAGAATGAAAAATGAGAAGATTTTAAATTCAAACTACTTTTTCATTTTTTAGAAAAACAGAAGAGAGACTCACAACACAAAACTGCTTAGTCAATGGAAAACTTCCTCAAAAGAAAGCAACACAGGTAACCATTGTAAACTTAACTCTAAACTGGTCTTGTTTTACTTTTAAATTTCTATATAAATTAGGGCTTGGCTTAATACCGATATTTATGTGGTATATTTCAATACAATGACAAAAAATATGGTATTGCAATACATTTGTGTTGTTTCAATACATCGGCAAAATGCTTAATTAAACTAAGGAATTTTATCATTAAAATAATATGTTTTACGGTGTGACCGTTGAGGCGAGCACAGTTGTACCATCAAAACACTTAAAAAATTGATCAGCCACTTCAAACATCAAGTCGCACGAGACATCTCGTCTAGCTGTGACGTCACACGACGTCAGGGAGCTCGTCGGAGCCTATGGAAACGGCCGAGCGTCTGGTTTAAACTATAGACCTAGCACAATTTTGGTCGAAAAACATTGCAGAGTTATTTTTTGTTTCTTTGAAAGATTTCTACAAACTGAAAGCTTTTTATGCTTTAAGTTATTGTTTATTTATTTATCTATTTCACGGAAGCAACCGACATGACTTAATTAGCATATCGTCAAAATTCGTAAGTTTCCGGTGATGTCATATGTATCATTTCCGAAGGGCAAGGTGAAGGCCAGTGTTGTGGCATGGGGGTATTTTTTTGAATAAGGCAAGGCAAAACCATTTCGTTAAGTTACCGTCTCGGTAAGAAACAATGTTCCTTTATTTTTTTTACTTTTTTTTGATTTATTCGCGCAAAGGACATTGGGTAGTGCAGGAATTCTGGGAATGTTGCACAGAGAAATTTGCCTGACGTATGTACAGATTTCATTCCGAATTTCCTCTGTTCTTACACATTAGTCTATTGAGCTCGCTGCGCTCGCTATAAAAATAAATGTAAGAAAGGCTTATTATAAACCAAACAGTAAGACAGAAGCTGTTTTATGGCTCTACTTCAGAGCATAACTTCAATAAAATCAAATTTCCTTTTGGTTACTTTTCATATTTATGTACAATCCTGCATGTAAATTAAAGTTGATATTAAAAAAAAAAAAATGCCATTGTAATTTTCAATGAAAATATTGCAACACATACGAGGGCCGTTCAAAAATTACGCGGACTGTGCTATTATTTACTCTTAGAGACGTCAAATAGTTATAATATTTCACAGAAATATGTATCTTAAAGATTCCAATAAATTTTGGGCAAAATTTCTGTATTTTAACAAAATTCTACTAAAATTATCGGTATGTTGATATTGTTGATGGAGAGGTACGGCGCACGACAAAAAAATTGAAGCAAAAGCATGCGGATTCAAAAATTTAACTCATTGATTTTCTAAAATTCGCGATATTTTTCAACAATTTTCTCAAATGTACCTTTAAATTGTTCTATTATTATGTATTTAGAATTTGGACGTAATATTTGAAGTACTAACAGAAATATAGTGATTTTTCTCTGATGCGATTCCCGTGAAAACGACTGTGAAAATGACGTTTCCTGAATTGACGGCGCACCAAACTTTTGTTAAAATATGTGTAATGCTCAAGATATCGGCAGCATAGATCCAAAATATGCATAATAAAACATGTAGTAAACTAGGCTACTCGTGACATTTGCCCACAAATAGCAAATTGAAATTTTAGACAGTTAGACCTCTGTAAAAAGGCTATACGGGAGGACGGGAAGAAGATTATAGACGAAAAGTTAACTTTATCCGGACTGTAAAGAGCGTGATTGAGAGTCACCAATATCACACTATATCTCATAAGTAGTTTTTGGTTTAAAAAAAAAAAAAGAATATTCTTTACTTGTTTTATAGATTTTAAGCTTGACAAGAAATGGTGTTTTGATGTTGAGTAGCTAAGGTAACTCAAACTATACAGGTACTCAAAGGAAAATGTTGAGAAAATGAAAGCTTAATTACATATTTTTTATAATGCTTGTGACGTCGAAGATTTTGCTGCGCCGTGACTTAATGGTATGTCCTGAAAAATCACTCAAAATCAATACCAATTTACAAAATTTTTATATGAAATTTTGAAGACCATATAAGTAAAGATTTTTTTATATTATTTGTGAAATTTTGCCCGATTATGTCGTCAAATATTTCTTCTGTGCAACAAGTCCGCGTAATTTTTGAACGGCCCTCGTATATATATCGCAATTAATACAGCTAAAAATATCGCAATATACATGTATCACAATACAAAATCTCTGGCCAACACCCAGCCCTAATATAAATCTTTTTTAGCTCACCTGAGCTGAAAGTTCAAGTGAGCTTTTCTGATCACAATTTGTCCAGCGTCCATCTGTAAGTCCTTCTTTAAACTTTTCACATTTTCGACTTCTTCTCCAGGACCACTGGGTCAATTTCAACCAAACTTGCCACAAAACATCCTTTGGTGAAAGGGAGTTAAGTTTTTTCAAATGAAAGGCCAGGCATTAATGATTTAGAATATTAAATGATCCACAATCAAATTTTGTATCACAAGCTATATTGCATTTAAATTATAAAACTGGGGAAGTAGCATTTGGAAAGGGATTCACAGAAATGTCTAATTTTAAATAACCATGACAAGTTTATATACATCCACTACATTGTATACAGTATCTTTTTGTGTTCTGCTTGTATATAAATCTTAATTGTAATCTGATTAAACTGTAGGAGTAACATTTTAAAGGAATAAAAAAAATATTTATTAAATTTTAAATAACAAACTCAAAAAAACTTAAATACAGAATTATGTTTCTCTCTGTAGAATGCTTGTTACCAAATATTGTAGGAGGAAAAACATCACAGTTCATAAAACTCATAAAATGTTATTCAGAACTATCTACATTAGTGTAGTTTACTTCAGTACTTGCAGGAGAAATAGCATGCTATGCTACCAGGCCAGCAAAATATATACACTGTAAGAAATGTGTTTAGAATCCAAACACTTTTCTAAACACTTTTTTGTCACCTTCTTATTTATATGTTTAATTCTTAAACATGTAAAATTTCTAAACATGTATGAGAAAGTGTTTAGAATGGAAGCACATAAGTGTTTAGATTCTAAACACTTTCTCATACATATTTAGAAATTTTACATGTTTAGGAATTAAATATATAAAAAAGAAGGTGACAAAAAAGTGTTTAAAAAAGTGTTTGGATTGATTATTCTAAACACATTATTTCTTATGTGCTTAGAAATTATACATATCTAGATTTAACAAATTCAAACAAGTTTACCTGCAGAAAAAGTATAAACACTTGTAAATTTTTACACAAAGAGCTTAATTAATACACATAATATTATTGTCAAAATTTTCAAATATTAACAGATATAAATTATTTATCATAAGGCAACTGAATGTTTTAGATATATAGACACTTTACAATTGGTGATGTACTTAATTTAGACAAATTTAATTTGTTCTCAAGTTTAAGTTCAATCAGCATGACATATTTTTAATGCAGAGATGGGCAACAAATTATGCATCTTCAAAATTATATACAGTATATTATAAAAAATAAATAAATAATTAAGCAGACAATTCTATATCAAAACTTCCGTGAATGGTTTTTAAAATGCTTTTTTAAAGAAATTGAAATTAAAATTACAAAGGTTTATTTTTACATACATATATATAATGATGATTAATTACAGTTTCAATAGGTTTCAGAGTTTTCCATATGTCAATCACCAAAATGTCAAACTTTATTAATTTTCAGCAGTTCTAAAGCACAACAATATAATATCCCATC
This sequence comes from Saccostrea cuccullata, assembly GCF_032062105.1. Taxonomy (NCBI): domain Eukaryota; kingdom Metazoa; phylum Mollusca; class Bivalvia; order Ostreida; family Ostreidae; genus Saccostrea; species Saccostrea cuccullata. Next base: position 195,101 of record NW_026927632.1, on the reverse strand, counting down.
AGTAATTAACTGCCGAAAATTAGTATTCCATTTCAAATGCACAAGGATGATTTAAGGTATTTGTATTCAAAACTGTCGAACATTGTCCAATTAACCCAGTACATTTCATAAAAATATGTTTCTTAGTGTTGATTATAGAACAACAATTTGCACTTGAAGATGATGCCAGGTACTTTCATACATGCTTGGAGTTTGATCTGGACTACTCACATAACCTGTAGGAAAGAAAGTCAGATTTTAATTGAAAGTACGCTGCCCACTGAAGTTGACATAAATTTTTCAAGTTGTATTGAAACTGTACTGATATCAAAATAGTTATTTTTAATGAAATTCAATATTGACTCCTCTCCTACAAGTCTATAAACGAACCCCAGTCACTGTTTACATTGTTCATCATGGTGTATTAATGCAAATCTTAAAAAAGAAAACATACCTTTAATATATTGCAGTAAAAAGATGCCTTTCAAATGATTTTCAATATTTCTGCGTGGTTATCCTTTGGGTTGTCAGTAACTCTTATTGATACGTCACATAAGGTTGTTGTGATTTGCTTTGTTTCGATGGCCGCTCAAATTAACGTTCAAATATACGACTGTTTTTGTGTCATTTCCGGGAAGATAACTCTGCACTTTACAGCAGAACGTGTTTAATTTCTAAACACGTTTAGATATAAAACATTTTTAGACATAAGTATTAAGTCGTTAAACATATTTCTATATATGTTTAGATCTATACACGTCATGGAAATGTTTAAATCCCAAATGCAATTTTTACAGTGATACTTTCTGTAATAATACCTGGGACCTATATAGTTAGTATATAGGTCCCTGATAATATTGAGTAACTTTATGATTACTTGTTTGCTATTATCTGTTTTTTCATTGAAGTGTAAAGCAGCTGGGTTTTTCCTATGTATTGTATTATTATTATATTTTATGTGATGCTTATTTTTCATTGTGAACTATACCAATATTTCAAATCTGAGAACTTTTGCAAGTGAGGATCAAACCAATTTTGCATCAGATGCAACCACTACTTGTTAATGCTGTTATAATCATGACTATATTGTTTTTTTAAAATTGTATATGCCTCTTGAGAATCCTTGATTGGTGAATAAATAAATAAATGTAATGAAAAATTCAGTTTCAGTTTTATTGAAGTCGAGAGACATACATCTCATAGACATAACACATGTAATAATGAAATAAACATACATCTTAACACGTGCAATAATGGAATAAACATACAACGTACATGTGCAAAGCATATAATATTTCTGATAATCTATAAAATTGATAAAGATGCTGTTCTTGAGGCATTCGCTAATTGCAAAAATTTTCCTAAATTACATAATTCTTTTATATTCTGTGTACTGAGTAGCTGTACCAATTTGAAGACGCTTGGTCTTCGGGAGTAGTAGGATTTAATGTATTTTTGTCTTAATGTGTTGTAATGTGGACATTTTAACACAAAATGGAATTCATCTTCTATGTTACCTAACTGACAGAGACTACATGTTCTGTTATTTCTCAAAGTTTTATTATATCTTCCTTGTTCAATCATTAAGTTATGCGCAGATAGTCTTAATCTGGTAATTGTTACTCTATATTTTAGATGTATTGGTTTACATAAATAAGACTGAAGGGTAAAATTATCTACCAGGTGTTGATAAATGAGACATTTTGGTGATTTACCTAAATCTGACATAATGTTTTGGATAAATTCGTCACACATTCTCTGATATAAAATATCAATTGTGTTACTATTTATACAATTGCTATCGAATAGTTCTACTAAACCAAGCCTATAAAATTCATTCTTAATATTTACAATCCAGTCATCATTATTTTCTAACCTTTCTTGTAGACATGCTTGAAGAATGCAATTGCACTATTTCTTAATTTTAACCAGTATTTAAAGATTTTCTTTTTCCTGACCAATTCAAGAGGCAATTTACCTAATTCACAATATACCATACTGTTATAAGTATTCTGTCTAACTTTAAGTGTTCTTTTACAAAATGAAAGATGTACTTTTTCTATATCTTTAGCTTTGTGCCATCCCCAAATTTCAGATGCATAACACAGTACAGGGCTAATATAAGTCTCAAACATATCTGATTGTGTTTTAACGTTAAAATTCAAATCTTTCATTCTATTCAAAACACTATACATGGCTTTTCTTCCCTGTGATGCAAAATGTTGTTGTGTTTTTGCAAATTTACCATGAAAATTAAACAACATACCAAGATAATTAAACTCATTAACTACTATATCATATTCCCAGTGTTCGTTAGCTCTAATATGTCCACTGTTTCTAAACACTAATATTTTTGTTTTTTCAACATTAACAGTTAAACTCCACTCTAATGTATATGTATACAATGAATTTAACATATTTTGTAAACCCTCTGGTGTTTCTGACATTAATACTGTGTCATCAGCATACATAAGTAAAAATAAATTAATCATTTGTAGTTCTATTGATGGACAATTGGTAGATATAAAATGATTTTCAAAATCATTGACATACATTGAAAACAATAATGGTGACAAAATTTCACCTTGTAATACACCGGTTGTAATATTAAAATACTCTGACAGTTCTCCATTATGTTTTATACATGCTTTCACCTTCTGATAAAGTGATTTAATTATACACATCATTTTTCCATCTATACCATATAATTTAAGCTTCATCCACAGACTAGATCTATTAACATAATCAAAAGCTTTTTTATAGTCAACAAAACAACAATACAATCTTTTCTTATTTCTAAGCATCTTATTTACCAGAGTTTGTAAAACAAAAATTGCATCAATGGTACTTGCATTGTGTTTAAAACCAAATTGTGCATCTGTCGTTATATTATATTCTTTGTCCCACTCCAACAATCTTTGATTTAAAATACTTGTAAATAATTTAGCTAAACAGCTTACTAAAGTAATACCTCTATAATTGTTAGGATCATCTTTGTCACCTTTCTTAAAAATGGGCACAATACATCCTGTTGACCAATTTTCAGGGTAATGGCCAGAATTAAAAATCTTGTTAAATAATTTACATGTGATTGGTGTCATTATATCTTTACATTTAATGAAAAATTCATTAATTATGCCGTCTTCTGCATTACTTTTATTGTTTTTCAATCTACTGATAGCTTTATCTACTTCGTTCTCAGTTATTTGATAATCTAATTCTTCGTATATTTGTTCTTGATTATTGGTTAGAGTGGGTTCTACTTCAATATCTGGTACTAAATCTTGTTGATACAAATTTTTAAAATGTTCAAAAAAGACTTCTGCTGATACACTTGATTCTGATTTGTTTCTTTTCTTATCAAAAAGTTTAAAAAATTGTTTAGGGTTGTGTTTTCTTAAATACTCCACATTGCTACCCTGATACCTTTCATAATTGTGTCTACACTTTCGCGTTAAATTTAAATCGCGAAAAATTATTAGACAGATGGACAATGGATAGCTTTAGTATCACACAAGTGCTTCTGCTCTGTGACTAGCAAAGCTGAAAAGATGCAAATTGAGGTTTAATTGAAGATTCATGAACCATTGATATAAACAATTGATATACTTATGACATTTTTTCAGATAAAAGTTGGAGACTGTATTGATATTGTCTTGGATCAAACTGACACACACTACAAAGTGCAAAGGACTCGTATTTTGGACATTATTTCAGAAAAGACAAAGGCTGGCAGGACTAAGGTGATAATAAGACTGTGGAAAAAACCTTTCCATGTGGAGATGTCTTAAATATGTTTTATGGAGTTAATCTGAATAAATTGTGATGACATTTGTTTTTTTTTTCTTTTAGTTGAAATAAACTAAGGTAGTTAGCATACAAACAAACATTTCAAAAACTAAGATTTGTACTACAGAAATAGCAATTAAGATTATAACAAATTTTGTTTATTACTAGGATGTTTATTGTGGTCCTACTCTCATTTTAATTGGACAAGATCCAAAACTGATACAATTACACGTATATAACTCTCATCAATATAATACAGTTATAAAGTTTGATGTACCAGTATTTTAACCGTCTTTGAAGCCAAGGTTAAAGAAAAGGTTAAGAACAGCAGTTGAAAATTGGAAGTGCTCACCATTTTGTAATATATATGTATATAAAAACTTGAAGCATAATTATAAGATTTGTTAAAAATATCTTAAGTTTCTCTGAAATTGAGAGAATCACTAATTTAAGAAAGTAAGGTCAAGGTCAAAGGAAAGGCCAAGATCAAAAACTGTTGAAGCAGACAGTTGAATAGCCCTCTTCAATATGTAGCAGCATATGAATTTTGATAACTATCTTTAATAGTTTTTTTTAAAGTTATATGAAAGGTCAAACCTTGTTAAACATCCTTGAGTTTGGTTGAATGAGGTTGGTGCACTAGTAAATTTTCAATCCAACATTGAATTAATCAACTGTGAGAGAGAGAGAGCTGTAACTGCACTAAGTTAATCAATGATTGATGTTAAAGAACTCAAGGCTCTAAAGCACCATGTATCCTGTAGACATGTTAAATATTCAATTTACACTTTTATAACACATTGCCTACATCTGCGCTTGTCTCAGCCAGGAGTAGAGAAATGTACACAGAAGTGGATAATAAAACTTGCATTGCTGTTAAATAGGTCTTGAGTTAACCTACGACCCTTCAAAAATATTTATGGTATTGTCGATTTTGAAATTGATATGTAATAACAGGTTATACTAGAGTGGTTTCACAATATACATACAATATATATCAATAACTGATTTTAGATGTGATTGAAAAAAATTATGCATAAACTCCTTACAAACGTGATTGCTTTTGGTACATAAATTTTTAAATAGCGGGTAAATATCGGAATAACGTTACAGTATACATGTATTACAGCCTGTGATATTTTGAGTTACCAGTACGTTCATTTAATTCCTATCAGACCCACGCACGAGGAATAATTTCTGCTGGGAAGAGGGGTATATGTACAAATACCTCAGGCTCTTGTTTCAGTAGTAATTTTTTAACCAATAGTATTATAATAACACTGTTATTATAATACCATGGGTAAAAATTTATTTCCAAAACAAGTGCCTGTGATAAATACAGACACCTCTCATCGACCAGGAATAATATATTTTGATTTGATTTTTTACAATATTTTATTATGAATGATCATAATAGGATTGGACAATAAATTTTATGTTTGCTATTGACAAGAATACGATGTGTTGACAGATTTTGATTGCTTCGTTAATTATTTAATTAAAAAAAAAATCATTAATGAAAATTCCAATTCCAACCTTGCGTTTTCTTTAACAAGTGTCAAACACAGTTCCATAAATATATTTGAGATTTGATAAATTTCCCTCTAAAATAGAAAATTAGTGTTGAACTTTGAATAAATATTGTTAATTATACATAACAAGTGAAATTAGAGACATTTGAATTTCTGTGGATATTTCAATTACTAATACTCAATCCAATGATCGGACTTCAGTCGTACATTTTAATTTAAATGATAAGGTCAGTTTATATACATGTACATGTTTATTATTTAGTCTAGAAAAATTATAACTGCAAACATTTATAAAAACCCTCAAAATAATGAAGACAAAAATTCTCCATCGTTTTTTGGGACAAGGTCAGTCTATATACATGTGAATGTTTATAATTTAGTCGTGTTAAAACATTGAATTCAGTGAAAATTGTGTTATCCTAGTTTACACAAGTACACTTCTTATGAAGCCGAGTGAAAACAGGTGTTCAAAAATAGTGGACGTGTAATAAATCATAGTAAATACACGTGTAAGGAATCCAAATGGGTAAATGTGTAATAAATCCGAGTGATTACACGTGTTATAAATCCCAACTGATTACATGTTTTATAAATCCTAGTGAGTACACGTTTTAGGAATCCAAATGACAACATGTGTGATAAATCCGAGTGCATGAGTATACGTGTAATAAATCGTAGTGAGTACACCTGTAATAAATCCAAACTTATTTACACGTGTTATAAATCTTAGTGAGTATATACACACATGTAATAAATCCCAACTGATACGTGTAATAAATCCCAACTTATTATATGTGTAATAAATTCTAGTGATAGAGTACATGTGTAATAAGTCCTATTGAGTATACGTGTAATAAATCCTAGTGAGTACACCTGCTATAAATCCTAAATGAGTACACGTGTAATACATCCCAACTGATTACACGTGTAATTAATCTTAGTGTTTATATATGGAACTGATCCCATGGCAGTGAGTAAACGTGTTATAAATCCTAGTGAGTACACGTTCAATAAATCTATAGGTAACTGAGTTCACGTGTAAGAAATCCTGGTATGTACATGTGTAATAAATCTTAATGAGTATACCTGTAATAAATCCTAGTGAGTACATATGAAATAAATCATAGTGAGTACACGTGTAATAAATCCTAGTGAGTATACGTGTAATTAATCCTAGTGAGTATAAACGTACGTACATTTGATCTCAATGAGTACACGTATAATAAATCCTAAATGAATACACGTGTAATAAATACGAGTGGATCCCTGAGCACTCGTGTACTCTTATTGTTAGCTCACGAGTAGTAAATTTAATTAAATAGATCCCTGTAAATGCACGTGTAATCATGATTCCATTTGAATTAAATCTTTAATGGAAATTATATACACAACACTAGCTAAGGAGGTTATAAATATACCGTCGTTTATAGCTCACTTGATTCTAATCTAATTCTTATGTATTTAGAAGAATTCTTGTCCAAAAAATGTTTATTCTGACAAGAAAATCAACCTACATAACGTAAAGACATTGTTTGATGTTTGACCTTATTTAAAAAAATCTTAATTATTACGGCATAATTATATAAAAAGATTGGCAGGCTAAGGATTTATTTTACATGCATTTTAAAATTACATGCATTTAATTAACGGTGCTTGCTTCCTTATATAATAAAAATTATAATAATTTCAATATGTTTTATTAATTCTTTATTAATTGTGTTGCATGATTTTTATCTACAAATTACCTTTTTTTAAAAATAAAAAAAATTGCACGAAACTCGTACACCGATTTATTAGAATGTTCTACGTAAAAGTTCATTTGTAATTTCAATGTTATTGCGTCTGCACATTTTTACTGAGGCGTGAAGAAAGTGAGGGGGTAATTTTATACGACACCTTGTTTGTGGATCCATTGTTCATCCCACATGTAATATACTAGACCTTGTTGATAAACAACACACGCCTCTCGCGGGAGAGGATCGTTTATTATCTTCAGATAGCAGGCAATCTCGATAAGTAAGAGCGATATGGAACGGACCTTCTTGTTTAGAATTTTTATTTTTGGAATAACATTCCTTCTTGCAGGTATGACGTTTATTGAAAATATTATGATCTCAGGGTCTTATTTTGTTATATTAAAATGTTCTATGACAGCTTGAAATCTTTGAAATTATAACATGTTCGGTTTACAAAATCTGTTGTTCCTGCACTGTGACACAAACCGTTATATAGTAAGTGATAAAAAAAGAAGATAGGCTGGAAAATTCTGCAGAACAGCTGATTGGATACATGTATTTCGCCTTCTTATTTCAATTTGCTCATATTTGCAAAATTTCTTATGTCCTAATTTAACAAAAAAAAAAAAAAAAAAAAAAAAAAAAAAAAATGGCATAATTTAAGGGTGGGGTAAGGGGTGCCCCTTTTTGTCTCAATTATGTTTGTGTTAAACATAAGAATGACAATGTAATGCATTTTTATCCACTTTAAAGGTAACTCGTAAACAGCATTACCATTCATCGAAAAAGCTATTTTCAAAACTAATGCATGGCAAACAGTTTTACTCAGGATCACTTGTCGTGGGTCCCAGTATTAATTTTTCACAGTTTTCTTCCAGGCTTTATATGCTTTTGTTAAGTCAGTAGTAAATCAAGCAATTTATTTAATTATCACATTGTTGTCCATTTTATCTATACATTTTGAATTAAATTTTTGTTTCTTAAAAATCACACAATTTAGCATACAGTTAACTTCATTCCTTTTAATTTAACATTTTGAAGGGAATATGTAACAAAGAAATGTTTATCAATTTTATTTATTAAGTTGAATAAAAAACCCGAAATATTTTTTTTTCAAGAAAGAAATTTAAAAAAGTCATAAATTAAGGTGAAAGAATCATGAATGCCTCCCCTATTGTACAAATGGTTTGAGTATATTGTCTATATATTTCAGATAGTGTACAAAGGTTGAATGATGCAGGCCTACATCATAGAGCTAAGCGGGCACTATCACCTAGCCGGAAAACCGAGATTAAAAACATGTCACCAAACGACCGACCATCATGCCCCCCGGGACAAGTAAGTCAGTATACGGAGAGACAGACAGACGGACAAAGGTCTAACATCATTTCAAGTTAACATCGAGAAAACTCGTATACAGTATATAACTTGTATACATATAACGTATATAAGGGATTCTGCACCTAAAAAAATGACTCTGATACAAACATTGGCAAACAGGTAATTAACTAAGGGTGACGAGATTGCAGCAACACGGAGACCGGATGTCTATTTTTAAGTTGACGACCCTCAATTCCTGCATAATGATCCCACCCTGAGAGTAAAAATAAAGATGTAATTTATGTCGCCTGTAAATGCCCCTTTCAGTTACATTATAATCAAAAATCGGTTTTCTAGCGTACTCAAGTCCTTGTCAAATTATGGTCCCTGTAAAACTGAATTGCAGTAATAAACTAACACACAATATTGCCGCCAGGGAATGGAGAACGGCATGTTATGGTATTTACTGAAGATAACCACGATTGTTTCCTTTACATTTCCTTTGTACTTGTAAAATAATGTCATGGATATATTGGAGTAATTTAGGTCGGCAGAGATCCGAAGAAAGTATTGCTGACAAGCCAAAAAAATTACAAAACGCACATGTGCACCAAACCTTCTCTCGTTATCATTTATAATTTATGGTTTGTTTGTTTTTTGTCTTTGTTTTGTAATGTAAACTGTAAATTATCGGCTGAGCCGAGTCCTAAATTGTTCCCTGTTACTTAAAATGCAATTTTTCTTTTCCAGTTGAATATATTTTTCACAAAAAAATTAAAAAACCTTAATTGTGAATGAAGAATTATGAAATTTAAAACAAATCTTTTCATTCAGTGTCGGTTCCCAGTTGAAGAAACACTTGATCTGTTTTTGTAAAATCTGCCTCTGTCTGAGGTCAATTGTACTTCTCCTTAAGCTTTGATTGAAGGGTTGTAATAAGATAAGATAAACCATGCAGCATTTTATTGGTGAAAATTAGTTTAAAATACGTACAGCATTCTAAACCTTTGGTACTGTTGTATTTCTACATTCACGGGGAAGAAAATGTTTGAATAAAATATTTCTATGATACTGGACACAATGGAATTTGATTCGAAAAGAAAATTAAAACTTTCCTTTAGATATATGCAATATCAGGAGGTATACTGAATATGTTAAAGAAAATAGCAGCCCCATACGTGTAAAATAGTCTTCTAACCCATTAGATATCTATTCTGATCGTGATATTTTTACATTTGAAATGCTGTTCTTGGTTATAAAACATGGTCTACGTAGTAAATTATGATATCTTAAAAAATCAGAATTTTAAAATTTTTGCATCGCCTGAAGAAAGTAATAATCTGGCGAACTTGAATACATATACATGTTTTACGTTTTGATGTCTTTTAAAGATTTAAAAGACTCTAGAAATTTTGACTTAAACGTTATCTTGACTTGTGTGTCATTCAGTCACGTCCCCTAAAGAAAGTATAGCAAAGGTCAAGACATTCAAATGAAGTATTTGAACCAAAACATCAACAAAAAGTTGTTTTTTTACAAGAAGCAAAATATTCAAAGGTATTTAACATCTTTGATAAAGAGCACATTCCTGTTGTAAGATGTTAGTTTACACTAAAATAAAATTAGAATGCTAAAAAAAAATTTTCCAAGTAAAGGTTAAAGTAATTAAATCATATTTTCAGACCACCCCTCCCACTCGAGTAAACACCACAAAGAGACTAGAAGACCTGAGGGGTGAGATGTTAACGGCAGGAGTTGAAGCCTATATAATCCCTTCTGAGGATGCCCATCAGGTAACGCGCCAAGTTTCTGCAACGTTCTGTTTTTAGCAACTTTCGGGTATTACCATCCATTCTTAATGAATTGAAAGAGAGAAGGTAGATATAAAAAGGAAACCTTACCCAAAAATCAATAGAAGAGAAAGTGTATATGAACTTATGTTTTTAGACACCACAAATGATAAAGGAAAGAAAGCAAATACGATTTACTTAATGAATACTAGAATATAGTTTTAAAATCTGCAGAATTTTATTGAATGTAATTTTCAGATATGGGAAAAACTGTCTTTTTTTTTTAATTTCACTGCATGTTCATTTATGTACAAATGAGTTCCTTGTTGTCCCCTTTCTTAAAGTCTAATAATCCTTTTATTTGAACACATTTAAAACCTTTACAACACTGTCAAGAATATCAGACAACATTTACAGCATTTACAACACTGTTATAATAAAATAAAAAAAAAACATTTACAGCCCTTAGAGCACAACTACAATAATACCAGAAAATAATTATAGCCCTTATAACGCTGTTATGATAATATAAGAAAACATTTACAGCCTTTGCAACACTGCTATAATAATATCAGAAATCATTAAAGCATTTACAACACTGTTATGATAATATTAAAAACATTAACAGCATTTAAATCACTATCACTATTGCAATATTAATATCAAAAAACACATTAACACCCCTGACAACATCACTGTTATATTAATATCAGAAAACATTCACACCCCTTATAACATCACTGTTATAATTATATCAGAAAACATTTATAAATTTTACAACACTGTTATAATGATATCAGAAAACATTTACAGCTTTAAAAACACTTAAATTAATATCAGAAAACATTTACACCCCTTACAACATCACTATTACAATAATATAAGAAAATATTTACAGATTATACAAGACTGCTATAATGATATCGGAAAACATTTACAGCGTTTACATTGTACAACATCACTGTTATAATAATATCAGAAAAAAATTACAGCTCTTACAACATCACTGTTATAATAATATCAGAAAACATTTACACCCCTTACAACATCACTGTTATAATAATATCAGAAAACATTTACACCCCTTACATCACTGTTATAATAATATCAGACAACATTTACAACCTTAACAACAGTTTTAAAATCATACAAGTATCAGATAGCATTTACAGATTTTACAACACTGCTATAATAATATCAGAAAACATTTACACCCCTAACAACATCACTTTTGTATTAATATCAGAAAACACTTACAGACTGAACAATACTTATCTAAATATCAGAAAACATTTACACCCCTTACAACATCACTCGTCTGTTATATTAATATCAGAAAACATTTACAGCTTTAACAACACTTATATTGATATCAGAAAACATTCACAAATTTTACTACACTGCTATAATAATATCAGAAAACATTTACACCCCGTACAACATCACTGTTATAATAATATCAGAAAAAAATTACACCCCATACAACATCAGTGTTATATTAATATAAGAAAACATTTACAGCTTTAACAATACTGCTATAATAATATTAGGAAAAAAACTTTTACACCCTTACAACATCACTGTTATATTAACATCAGAAAACATCAGAAAACATTTACACCCCTTACAACATCACTGTTATAATAATATCAGAAAACATTTACAACCCTTACAACATCACTGTTATATTAATATCAGAAAACATTTACAACCCTTACAACATCACTGTTATATTAATATCAGAAAACATTTACAACCCTTACAACATCACTGTTATAATAATATCAGAAAACATTTACAACCCTTACAACATCACTGTTATAATAATATCAGAAAACATTTACAACCCTTACAACATCACTGTTATAATATCAGAAAACATATCAACATCACTGTTATAATAATATCAGAAAACATTTACAACCCTTACAACATCACTGTTATAATAATATCACACCCTTGCGTTAGATGCGTGTGCTTGTCGGTAAAGCCACTAGGGTGGACTATTAAATGTAAATGAGATAAAGCCGCTTTACGATTTGCAGACCTTTATTTCTCGTCGGGTCGGACAGTATCAGGGACAAGTGCATCCCGATTCCAACTCCCCGAATCTTAACAAAAATATGTATTTATAGACATGTTGATAATTGACAAGTTTGAGTAACATATGGCATGAGTTAATTTGATTTACAAGTAGAGTTGAAGATAATGATTATAAATAAACAATAATTAAGTCACACAAAGCACAGTCCATCTGGTCATATCACTCATGGCTAATTAAGATAATTAAACATTTCAAAGGATAATTCTGACAGGTTGAAACAAATATGACAACTCATTATTAAATTAAAAACAGATGTGAGAATTTTGAATCGAAAAATATGCAAAGTAATTGTCAAAATGTCCGATGGTACATTTTCATCTGTGACAATACCCCCTTGCCCCAGTAAAACACGTCCTCGTGTTTTGAATCGATACACTAGATGTTTGTTCACATGAATGAATATGATGTCCGAAATGAATATTTTGCCGATTTTGTCCGTTATTTGGAATTTTGATGGAACGATTATAAAGCTCATTTTCTAGTTCACGAATTCGTTGTAAATACAATTCCTGGTTGTTCAAGAGTTGAATGTTTTCGGTTCTCAGGGTCAGAATGGTGTTGTCCCTTTCTTGAAGTCTTGCTTTGTTTTCTCTCCATTCTTGTTCGACGTTAGCACTAATTGAATCTACTAGCTGTTTGTGAGATGACTTTTCAAGCCGTAGAGTCTGAACTTCTTGTTGCAACTTTGAAATGATGAGTTTATCTTCGGCGGTATTGCAGATAGATGAGTGAGATTCAGATGGCTGTCTCGTTGAATTCATATTAACATTTTCTTCCAAGTTAATAATCACATTTACCGCCTCGGCATACATTATTTCCATTTCTTTCACTTTGAAACGTAACTGTTGATTTTCAGTTTTAAGTCCTTGATGTATGTTTAGGGTTTCGTGGAACGCTGTATTTCTCAAACTGAAGAATGGCAATTCGCGGAGGTGAGATTTGGTTTCAATGTATTTTTCTAAACGAACTTGGTCTCTGGACTTTCGTCTACCGGAACGTTGCTCTTGGATTAGTGCACTAGTATTTGCCTTCATGGTCATTCTCCCAGGGGAAGAGAGGACAGTCCTGCACATTCTTGCATAGTGACCATGACGCTTACATCTGTAACACTTCTCCATTTGAGCACGGCAAATCGGTCCATGGACAATTCCGCATCGGCCACAAACTGGATGATGACGCTGAAAGTAATGGTCCTCAGGTCTCCGTTGTGGTCCAAGGCTGCGATTCATAGCGGCGTGTACGAAATGATAGTTACTCTTCTGAATTGGGGGAAATCTCGTAGAAGTTAGGGGAATCAAATGGTAGAACTCGCTTGGCTGTGAGAGGGGGTCGTACCCGGTTATCTGCACCACTTATCACACCCTTGCGTTAGATGCGTGTGCTTGTCGGTAAAGCCACTAGGGTGGACTATTAGTAAATGAAGATAAAGCCGCTTTACGATTTGCAGACCTTTATTTCTCGTCGGGTCGGACAGTATCAGGGACAAGTGCATCCCGATTCCAACTCCCCGAATCTTAACAAAAATATGTATTTATAGACATGTTGATAATTGACAAGTTTGAGTAACATATGGCATGAGTTAATTTGATTTACAAGTAGAGTTGAAGATAATGATTATAAATAAACAATAATTAAGTCACACAAAGCACAGTCCATCTGGTCATATCACTCATGGCTAATTAAGATAATTAAACATTTCAAAGGATAATTCTGACAGGTTGAAACAAATATGACAACTCATTATTAAATTAAAAACAGATGTGAGAATTTTGAATCGAAAAATATGCAAAGTAATTGTCAAAATGTCCGATGGTACATTTTCATCTGTGACAATAATATCAGAAAACATTTACACCCTTTACAACATCACTTATAATAATATCAGAAAACATTTACAACCCTTACAACATCACTGTTATAATAATATCAGAAAACATTTACATTCCTTACAACATCACTGTTATATTAATATCGGAAATCATTTACAGCTTTAACAACACTTAAATTAATATCAGAAAACATTTGCACCCTTTCAACATCACTGTTATATAAATATCAGAAAACATTTACGACATTAACAACAACACAGCTAGGATAGTATCAGAAAATATATACAGCTTTTATAACACTGTTTTAATAATATCAGAAAACATTAGTAGCCCTAACATTACTGTTATGGTAATATCAGAAAGCACTTACACCCCTTACATCGCTGTTATAATAATATCAGAAATCATTTACAGGATTGAAAAATAATAATATCAGAAAATATTTACAGCATTTACAACAGTGCTTTAATTATAATAAGAAGAAAACATTCACAGATCTGACAATATAAGAAAACATTGTCTTTACAACAGCATTATAACAACTTAACAGTTGAATACAGTCGTTACAAAAGTACTGCACAAATTAATAAAAAAAAAAAGGAAAACATTTACAGTCATTTCAATACTGCTTTAATATTTTATAAAAGATAATATTTATAACCATTTTAAACATTGCTGTAATACTTTTTTAGAGCGAGTATCCTTCAGACTACGACTTAAGAAGAGAATTTATCTCAGGCTTGTCGGGATCAGCTGGTAGGATACATTTTGTACAGATTCACATGTTAAGGACCTAATTTACATAATTTTATATTAAAAATACACATGTACATTTTATAATACAATGACTATTTTGTAAATAGTTAGCAGGGAAAAGAATCGCCTAATTTTTTTTTCTATTGTCAAACAATTTCTTTCCTAAAGGACTAGCCGTCGTGACTAAGACACAAGCGGCCCTGTGGACGGACGGTCGGTACTTTTTACAGGCGGAGGCTGAACTGGATTGTAACTGGATATTAATGAAAAGTGGTAGGTGGGGATGATATAAATTAACAATGCATCAATTCAAGTTATATTACTGTATGGTGAATAAATGATCGCTTCATTTGTAAAAAAGATTTTTCAAAAAAAAAAAAAATAATAATACGTGTAATTCATATGCCAAAAGATCTTTATATACATATTAAATATATAATTGATATCACTTCACTTGAATTTTAAGACCAGCAACTATATGACAGCTAGGGAAAATAAACGAAAATACCTGTATAATATAGTACTGTGAGTGCCTAAAATTCCTAAAGACATTTTATCAAAGTTCCACTTTTCAGGCGAGTCTGGTGTGCCTTCTTCCACTGAATGGCTGATATCAGTTTTAGAAGCAAATGCCAAAGTTGGAGCCTATCCTTTTCTTATTAACAGTGGTTTGTAACAGCTATCAGCCTGTGAATTTTTATAAATAAAGAAAACTCTTTTAAAAGTTTATAATTTTAAAAATTTTGCTCTAAAATTTTTATTTTACATCGAGAATTGTTGTATTTTTTATTGTATAAATTTATAAAAATTTCAGGTAGTTATGAGAGGTATGAAAAAGCCTTGTCCCCAAAAAACATAACCATGACGACCACAACAGAAGACTTAGTGGGTAAAATCTGGACCACAGGTCGTCCCGAGGAACCAGATTCACCAATCAACGCTCTCCCCGTAAAATTCGCAGGTAGGTACTCTGTTGTACTTAGATTGCTATTGATATTATATATGGACTACTTCTATAAAAATGTTTGTTGATTTAAGCATATTTTCAACTACCATGGTAATTGATCATTGTACAATTAAGGTTTATCCCGTTCATTTAATATGTATATTACTAGATTGCAAAGGTTTCTTATGAAATATGAAGAAAACGAACAACATTCAAGCTCAAAGAAAGTCTATTCTAAAAATACAAATTAAGAGCAAACATTGATCGCTAAATATCAGGGGTAAGATAAGTTGCATTGGGGGAGTGAGCGTCTCCTGCCAAACTTTATCGCCTGCCTGAATGCTACTTGTCATGGTCGAAAAAGGTGCAAAAAAAACAAAAACAAAACGATTCAGTATGTGAATAATGGCCTAACATTAAGTATACAAAACACTTATCAGCATTTGACTCCATGATAGATTGTATTTGGTGACATGGCCATTGTATCAACCATAGAACTTGCGTAATGATGACTTTAAATAATTCTTATCTTATTCATTCCATATAACTTTCTTTGTTTTAAAAATTGTTCTTACACTATTAGAGCATGCTTTTGTGTATCGAATCAACTGAGATGTATAAATCCCATACACTGGTGAAAAAATTTATTGTTACAAAGGTTTAAGGGAAGTTGAGGGTTGAAAAATCGAAATCATCACGTTAATCATTAAGTTTTATTGCTAGGTTACCATTAATGTATTTTTCTAGTAAAATAAAGATATATTAGACCCTGGTACAATCTCTGCTTTATTTAAAGCTCGTTCGGTATATCGTGTCGACAAACGAACGAGAAAAGGCCTTGGAAATCTTTGTGATGTTGTATTTTCTGTCTTACCAACATTCCTAGCGAGTATTCTCTACAAGCTTAACAAGATCAATCAACATCAATTTTGTTTGTTTTTTAGGTCGAAGTTGGCAGGATAAGTTGGCAGATATGCACGAGGCGATGACGGAAAAAGATGTAGACGCCATGGTTGTCACAGGACTGGATGAGACAGCATGTGAGTTAATCTAAAGATAGTTCAATAAAAATACAACTCTCAGCTTTTCAGCTAGATATTAGTTGAATACATGTATACTGATTTCACTCTTTTGATTTTTTTTTTCCAAATCTGCTTTACAAATGACAACGTGACAAACAGAAGTTATATCAGAGTTTATTTACACACGATGCTGTAAAAGTGTTTGCTTGATGTCAAACCTTGTCAATTTCAAAACATTTGAAAATATATAGAATGTATAGCATATTATATACAAAGCTAATATTCCTCAACACAATGAAAGTAAACCATGTTTAAAAATAACGTGATATAAATACCATGATGAAAAATGAAAAATGCCAAGCGCAACACACTTCAGATGTCTTCATATCATATTTCAGTTGTGACAAATAATTGAAACTGAAATTCTCATTACCGACTTGACACTGAGAATGACGCAAGTTAATCATAATTATGTTTCTTATTTAATTTTTTCATTATCTTTGACAGCGATATTTAAAGCAATAAAATAAAGTTCTTTTCTACTGCCAACCAACGTATGAAACTAATTTTCTTCCAGGGTTGCTGAATTTACGAGGTGCCGACATTGCATACAACCCCTTTTTCCTCTCTTACATAATTGTGGATAAAAAAATGAATGAAACAACGTAAGTTTTCAACACTTAAAATGTCAGTCCTTGAATGCGATCATTTACTAAGAGTAAATTACAATATACATGTAGTTACATCATTATTAATGAGGAACTTGGTTATTCAAAGTGTCCATCTCTTATGAATGCTGGGTCATTGCATTTTTTCGATACACTAGTATTTTGTTTATGACACCTAGAGACTTGCATATATGAACATCCTTACGGCTTACATGTACAATTGTAGCTAATATGTTGCTACTCATAAAAAAATGAATTCCGAAACTTATCTGGCTTTTTAAATGGATTTTCCCGTTATTTCCCGATCATGACAACGATCACTAGGCGGAGGTGACCGGTTCGGCAGGGGATGCTCACTCCTCCATGGCATCTGATCCCAATCTCTACCCAGAGTTATCGTTCCACTTATACCTCAGAGGTATTATAGCGAAGCGAACGATAACTCTCCGTAGAGATTGATATCTGATCCCACCTCTGATGTTTTAGAGGCCTGTGTTTGCTCTGTTCCTATTTCATATTGTTTAAAGGACTTTGATCTTGAATATTGTTCGTTATCTCCATATGTTTAGAAACAGTATCCTTGTTTGCAAATACAATCTGTTCATACAAATTTTACGATTACCGGTAAGATCCTTCCATAAACAAGTTAGAGTAACTCTGTCATATGTGGAAACCGAATGACTGGTATAGGACAGTATTTTCAGTATCATTCCTTCCATTTATTTTTCCTCAAAGACAAAATGCATATACATGTAGCTGTGAAATGTATTTGTATAGATGCAAACCTACTACAAATCACATTTGAATCTCCTAACCATAATACTGCGTATTTAGACAGCAAAGTGTGCAAAATGGTATTTATTTACCATTTTGTCAGTAATCTTTTCGTACAAAATAGAGTTACTGTTATGTTTTACTTGACGGCTCATATCTGTTATCGCTTAGGCTGTTGCAATTGTTATCATACTACTTATTTGCGGATTTATTTGGTTTATCTCAGTCGATAGGGGATGTTTACTCACCCATGTGGTACCTGATCCCACCTCTGAGATTTCGACGGATCTGTGCTTTCCTTATTCTTGATACTTAAATTTCTAACTGTTATTGATATGGATTTAAACCGAAAAAAATGACAATCAAATACTAATGTAACAAAAGAGAAATATTAAATTCCAATTATTTTCCTCTCTCGTTGAATTGAAAAAAAACTCATTTCTCAAGGTCTTATTACTGCACTTAAACCTAGACAAGCACAAAAATGTTCGAATTTGTATGGACTACTTTATAATTACTGATATTTGAATTGTAATCAAAGTCTCCGAAAGTTAATTTTAATCAAAAGATATGAAAAAATTCTCTTGAATTTACAGATTATACATAAGAAATCATGCTGCAAAATTAACTCAGAATACGACGGATGAGCAAAGCAAAGATAAACTTTACGAGCATCTGAACACAGGAATGAATGGGGACTGTTCTGGTAAAGCAGGGTACTGTGTAAAGGTAGGACCTGATACAGTGTAGTACTGGAGAATTAAAGATACGCATTAGTAATAAAATAGGATCAGGGACATTTTCATGTGATTGTTGACAGTCCCCTTTTCCCGTACAAATATTTAAACATCTATAATTATTTATTCGGATATTTTACTTACTGTAGACGATAAAGGCCAACTATCAACAAAATTGTATGGCACATGAGAAGACTTTGAACTTTTCTTTCGTCAACTTTCCTTACTTTTAGTAGAGATATCCCGCTTTCACCTGCATGCATATGGTGTTTACATCTCCCAACTTATTCAATTCTCAAGAGCATGCTCCAAGTGCGATCAATTTTTAAAAGCGAGACATATGCTATTACTAGGACCTTTCATTCTGAATTTGCTAAATGGGTTGAATTTTGTCTGATTTGCAATTCTTGGACCTTTCCTGAATTTGCCAATAGACTGTTCCGTTTACCTGATCAATATATAGGTTTACGACTGGGGTGACGGGTCAACCGGGATGCTTACTCTTCCTGATCCCACCCGTGGAATTTCCAGGGTCCGTGTTTTGTTTCATTAGCACATATTTGTTTGTCTAGAGAATTTTTGATATCGATCAGTGTTCGTTATCTACAGTTTGTTTTTCTTCTTCACTTTAAATTTTGACTTTTTTAAACAATACACCCAATGCCCGTTCTTTACCTTCATATTTCATAATATGAAATTGTCGTGGATGAGAAGGTTATATTTTTTAATTTAAGGTATTTGAGTATAATGCAACAGCAGTAGAGACTAAGGTGCAGACTGTAGCTGCTAATAGTGGCATCGTGCTGGTGTCCTTTTCTTGTAATTATGCCTTGTATTCCAAAATACCAGAGGTACACGTAACTCATTCTTTGTTTATAATGTTTTTAAAGATTCTTGCAAAATAATGCATCATGTGATTTTCTAGATTACATTCACAAGAAAGGAATCGATTGGGATATATGTTTTTATGATTATATAGGCCAAGCGCTTGCAGGAAAACACTCCGGCAGCTGTTCAAAAGTCACAGAAGAATGAAATTGAAAGACAGGGGATGAGGAATTCTCATGTAAAATTTTATGTGTTCAAATATGAGGTTAACTAGGGTTCTTTCTTTAAATAAATGTAAATAACGATCGATTCACGCCAAAATATATTCTTTAATACCTCCAGAAAGCACTGTTACGATATTGGTTGAAAGATTTAGTGGTTTTACAAAGAAGTGTAATATTTTTTTAATTTTCACAATTTTTCATATTTATTTTGAAAAAATTGTATTGTGTAAAGGGTGTTCACAATATACACTTCAGATATACAACTTATGTATGTAATCATAGGTTTTTATTGTTATTAAACTTTTGGCAAATGTGCTCTTTTGTTTAAATGCAATAAAAAAGTTTTATTTTTCTTCAGTTTTATTTACGTTTTTTTCTTTCCTGTCAAACAGAAGCGGGATGCAGAGGCACTTATTACTTTTATGACTAAACTGGAGAAAGAGGTGAACAATTTTAAGATAATTCATAATGCAATTTTAAAGGCATAGCTGTATATGCACGGAGTCTTCGAAATTATACTAATACATGTTTATACTGTTTAGGTGAAAGAGGGAAAACGATGGACAGAAGTGTCGGCAGCACAAGATCTCAAAACGCATCGGGAGTAAGTAAATTTCAAAGACATAACAATGTAAAGTAAAAATAAGATCGATCTTTGATATAAGTATCATTTAGAATTTTAAAAAGTCCAAACTATAATACTTGACGTGCCAATTCATGCAAATTTTAGCATTTGATACCCCAAATTGCTTTTTCTTTTCATTTTTGTACTTTTTTCTGTCAGTGCAATTAAAAATTTTCAGGAAGAAGCTATATAACCGAGGTCTCAGTTTCCCTTCCATATCCGCTGTCGGTTCTAATGGGGCAGTCATCCACTATTCTCCCAGTAACCTCACCGATCGAGAAATCACCACATCTGAGATGTACCTCCTAGATTCGGGTGGACAATATTTGTAAGTGGGGATTGAAATAATGATATTGATTTTCACTGTTAATGCCGCCCTCCTCAAAGATTGAATTAAAAAAATTTCTTCATATATATGTAGAGATGGAACAACAGATGTTACAAGAACTTTTCATTTTGGAACACCAACAGATTTTGAAAAGGTAATGGGCCTATCTTTTATTATAATTGTAATACAAATATAACCAACCGAAAGGCTTTTAAAAATAATGCCACTAAAATGTCATATATGTAAGTTGAATATTAAATGTTCAGTAGACAACAGACAAATGTAACACATGGTCTTATGTTTCTTAATTCAACTGGACGTTTTACAGAAATCGTATTAAATAAATTTTAGAGATGCAATTTTATAGAACAGTTAGAGTGTGAAGTTGTATTGGATAAAAGGAAGAGCACAATTTTATCCTAAAGTAGATAAACTTTTAGAGAACCTTTTTTTTGTCTGCTCTATTCTATATTCTTCTTATTGACATTTTCCGTGATTTTAAATATTTTGACTGTATTTGTATAAGAAAGTGCGGCGCAGAACAGTATAAATAATGCATTTTCAAGAAAAATATCAATATGTCATTTGTATAAATAGAGATTTTTGGATATCTTTATATATACTAGTATATATAACAAATCAATATCTACAACATATTCAGTGCATTGTCATACTTGCTGGATGACATTTTTTTGTTTAAAATCTGGTTCTATTTGTGTATTAGTAACAAAATCTGTTTCAGTGAGCAGTGTTCCATATAAACAGCATAAGGTTGCAAAAACTGCACTTACGTGTATCACGATTAATTGCAGCCCGGAGGACCGGGCTGCTCTATACATATAAGTTTAAGTGTTGGTGTATGGGGAATTGGGGCGGGAGTAGTTATTCAGCGTTAAAGGTTTCCTAAACATTGAAAAGAGTGTTAATCAGAATGTTCTTTCCTTTATAAATTAGGAGATACATAATATATTTACTTCCATAAAGTGAATCTGTAAAAATATGTATGTTTTTCATATTTAATATATAAAGTTGCTTATCATTTACGATGGAAAAAATGAATAACATCGAATTTTACTTCTCGCATAAAAACGTACTCTGCACAGTTCGTGTTTTATATTCGAAAATTGAAAATTAAAATACATTTTTGAATATACATGTAGGTGATGCATGTGTCTAACTTCAATTTATATTTTATGCAGCCAACATTTACTTGAGAAATTGATCAAGTTTAAAATGGTATCGTTTTTGTTTGATTTTTATCCGACTATGAGTTTTCAAAATACTCGCCACTATCGTCTCCATCAATTAGACGCATGCCTTTTCACACATATCAAAGCGGTTTGATGATCAAGACTTATTTCCATTGTTTACTTTATATATTTTCCGGGCGACAATTGATGGTTACATCAATGTTCTCTTGTATTAATTTAATTCGGCTATTTTATTTCTTTAGCGAAATATATGCAATTTTATGGACAATATAACAAAATAAATGCATAAAATGACGCATTAAAAATTTTAAATACATGTATATCAAATCTACTTTGCTTATGACCTAAACTTTCCAGGAGAGTTACACACGTGTATTGATGGGACACGTGGATTTGGCTATGATGAAGTTTATCTCCGGCCTTTATGGTATGATTTAATTTTTCTTGTATATCGTTTGATTTCTGAATGTTGAAAAACTCAGAAATCAAATCATGTACTTAAATAGTCGAGATGGTAAGTTGCATATGGATTTGATAGTTTTATATGCCCCAAATTAACTGATTAAACATTCAAAAATGTATTTGCAAATCCAGTCATTCATATGCAGTTTGCATCTTGATTATAAAATTATATATTTTAAAACTATATATAACGGTTGCATTTTAATATATTTTCATGTATTAGGAATGTTACACTCGAGTGTTGATGGGACAAGTTGATCTGGCAAGGTTTAAGTTTGCCAAAACAGACTACGGTCCTTATGGTAAGAGTTGGTATAGTGTGCACGCGTGCATTACCTGCTTTGGACCATTCCACTCATTATCCTATAGATATGCAATATCCTAAATAGTTTTTGCACGTGTATAGTTAGTGAGTGGGCACCTAAGTGATACATACATATAAATAAACGTGTAGTAATGTGATAGTCATTTGCAACAATTTGCAGCACACAGAGAATTAACTGCATGGAAATGGAGTAATAACTATTTACGCCATGAACGGTGAAGCGTTTTTAGCCTCATTTGCTACCTTCAGGGATGATTTAGTGCAAAAAGGTGAACTGAAAATAGGACAAGGGACACATGTGCAATGTACGAGGGAATTTCACCTACAGCAATTTATTTTACAAAGCCTTGGGCATGTTGTTTGATAAAAATTAAAAATATACTTTGCCACAGCATGAGGTTGTTAGAATATATTGGTATCTAAATGATGCATAGCATGTAACATGTTTGAATACTTACTAACAGCATGAGTGAGTTTATTGTAGATATTTGGTGGTAAGATAACGCAACAGTATCTGTTTTCACAGTAGCTAAAAAAATAAGAATGAATAACGTTTGTTCTAAGTAAGATGATTTGGTGAAATAATGTGAACTCTGTGATTAACTGTTTTAAGGTTATTAGTATCACAATTGCTTAACTTTTTGTCATTTGGAAGTTTTGATTTAATTTGTCAAATTGACTTCATTTTAACTTATAAATATGTGTCCTTTTGAAAATAATCGTTGACAGAATTTCGGAATCTCTTATATCAACCTATTTTTTATACATTTGTTCATATACATTTTTTATGTAATTCTGTTATTGATGTAAAGTAAGATAATGTCTTATTGTATTATGTTTTTCATAATATTTGAACATGGCAGGTCGTGAAATTGATGCTATTGCTCGTCGTCCTTTATGGGAGGTTGGTCTTCAATACAGACATGGCACTGGTCACGGAATAGGGATGTTCTTAAGTGTACATGAAGGTGATTCTAGAGCATGACTTATTCTGTTTAACACTTAACTATGAAGTATACTGGCAGCTGAATATGAAGTGCAAGAATTTTAAAATTTATGTTCCTGACTTTAATAATTGTTCACCTACGATGGTTCAATGCTTCATTCTCTCAGGATAGGAGTTATTGATGTTTTTGCTTCCTTGAATTACTTAACTTTATTAATTAAAAAAATGCAGCAGTTGATTTAAGATGTACATTGCACTAGTGCAGCTCCAATTGTCTAACTATAAATATCTGTTTTTTCTCTCAAAGGACAAATAAACCTAACAGCAAATAAAAAAGTATCATAGAATATAGATTTGTTTTGTTGACTTTAGGTCCAGGGCGGATTTCATTGTCTCATGCGCCTTTTGAGAGTGACTCACCACTGGCAGACGGGAATTTCTTTTCTGATGGTATTTACAAAATTTTCTAATTTTTTTCTCAACTTCATATTTTGTAACACTTCATATTACTTCCAGTAACAGTTATAAAGATCATATAAGATATCGCAGAAAAAATACGTCAGATCTACTCCATTTTTATTTTTTTGAAAATAATGTGTATTTTAATATTATGAAATAATTTATATTACTCTCAGAAACAGTTATTAAGAACATATGTATGATATTGCAAATACGTCAAATCTACTTTTTATTTTGGAAAAAATATGAATTTTCAAAATCTTATCATGTTTATTCCACAGAACCAGGTTATTATGAGGACGAAAAGTTTGGTATTAGATTAGAAAATATTTTTATGGTGAAGGAAGTCGATACAAAGGTGCGCAAAATGATTTTGCACTAATATTTTACTACAAAAAATTTGACTCCGGAAACTTGTAAGCAAGGTGTTTATGTAAAAATTAATTAAAAATTTATTTTCAGTATAAATTTCCTAATACCACTTTTCTTGGATTTGAAACCGTTACAATGGTGCCTTATGAACCTAATCTGATTAAATATGACATGCTATCACAAAGCCAGGTAAGAGTTAAAAATGTCTTTTTTTTGTTCAGGATATGTAAACAGTATAGTGAAAGGATGTAATGACATTCTATATGAATTATTCAGGTGGACTGGATTAATGACTATCATAAAAAAGTATTGGAGTTGATAGGACCGGAACTGCGTGTCAACAATCCGGAAGCCTATAACTGGCTGGAATCTAGAACAAGGACCATAACTCGTACATCCAGTTCAACTACTTTAATTTTTCCATCCGTCCTTTTGATAACACTAGGGATATTTTCAAACTTTTTCTAAGTAACATAAGTATGTGGGACAGAAGTATGTAAAGTATAGTATTGTGTATATAGATAAATGTTTAATTGTTTGAGTTCTTTATTTTAATTACTCAGTATCCCAAAATATTCTGTAGATAATATTTTTATGAACTTTTCCCTACGATGCACCTTATAAGGTACAAGCATAAAATCTTTGTTTCGACTTTATTTAATTTAGGTCTGTGTTTCGACCATTTCAATATTTTTTATTTTTACTGTAAAGTATGTTTATGTGTTTACGTGTAAGTGTTTAAAAAGCCTTGATTGGCATATACTGCCGCATTCATATGTATTAAATAATAATTAGTTCTCATGTATTTTTGTAATAAATAATGTTGTAAAATACAAAGTAGTTGTATGAGGTAACTTTGAAAGTGTGAGCATGATTAAATGAATTTCTGCTTTTCACACTGGTATATTTTATTCATAGAATATTGTAAATATATTATAAATGTAAAAGACTCATTATTAATCGTTTCATATAATCAACTGAATGTATACTTATGTATATAAATAAAAATCTATTGCCATTTGCAGTTAAATTTCTTTTAATACAAAACGTGTATTTTTTCTAAAAATATTTTCCTTTAGCCATTTAAAATTTTAAATAGTCAAAAGTCAACAGAGAATTGAACACTGAAGAAAGACTTTAAAGAAGCTTTCTGAATGTTCCTTTTTAGATTATTCCTAATTATTTATAGGAAATATAGAGATAACTAACGGTATTCAAGGTAAATGAGGTTTTCTTATCTACCATTGTCGTCTGTGCGTGACCACCATGTTAATTTTTCCGTTCTCTATTTCTTCTCTGGAGCCACTGGACATCTTTTATGAAGGAGATTCAAAGAAAAAGTTTAGATGTAGGACTTTCCCCTTTTCCGTATAGAGAAGATAGAATAATAGGGAAAAAAATATTATACAAAACCCAATTATTCACGGAAAGTAAAGACAAAAGGTTTGCGTCACTAGATTCAATTTTAAATTGATTGAATGCATAAGCCTAGTAGCTTAAAAACAAACACACAGCAAACAATTATGTTACACTTCCATGTTTTACGACTGGTATTTCTAATCGCTTTCTAAACATTGGAAGACAATACAATGTAGCTTCACAATTAATCAATTCAGTCGATAAGAGTAGATTGATACATGAATAAAGAAAGTTTACAGCAGAAAAGTCACACTGTTCAAGTTTTGTCCTATTCTATCTGTATTTAAATGTTGATATTTTCAAGTTCATTAGATCCATAAGAGCTTTTGATACCTACGATCCCTTTATATACAAGACAGCCACAGAAAATAAGTTTAAATATTAATTGTATGAACATTTTGCAAATTGTTTGGACAATACAATTATATTGTTTAGATTAAGCCGTAAGCCCAATGTTGATTTACTTTTTATAAACTTTTTTTAAATTAGAAAAATTTTAAAAATGTTAATTTTGAAATGATTCTGTAGTTATTTCTCCCTTAACCTGACGTGACAAGGGGCTATTTGCGGATGAGATTTTAAGACATAGGATGTTTTCTTCTCCTTGACACCTCGTCCCATCGTTGATGTTTTCAAAGATCCAGAGCTTGGTATTTGTCACACTAGCAATTTGTTTTGTTCAGAAGGACTTTTGAGTGTGAATGCTTTTGTTGAATTCATATTGTATTAATATAATCCGGAAATTGATAACAAAAGTGAAATTGCACAAAAATCTTTGCCGTTATTCTTTTGAAAAGATTTTTTTGTTTCATTTTCATTCACATTATATGATGTGTTTTGTCTTCTAACACTTTTTCTTTAAAAAGGGAAATAACATGTATATTCTTGGAAAGTTTGAGTATTTGTTTGTCCTGTTTATGAAAACGTTTAATTTGGCGATTTTTGTAATTTACGTTTTACTCTAATATCTTCATAAAAGATATTTAAGGACGAGTTTTTACTAAAGTGTGCTATTTAGCTGGAGAGATGTTTTGGTTGCCTTGATTCCATATTATATTTTTATAAAGCTTTTACATGACATAGTTAAGTCTTAACATATACTTTATCGACACTGACATTTCATGTAAATCCAGATGAGGATGACTATAACATAACATGCATTTATATCCAATAAATATTATTATCCAATCATTTTAAATAGTATACAAGAATGCAATTAATAAAATGATAAAAAAAGTATTAATTTCTTTTAAAATACGTAAATAAGACATTCAAAAATGAATGCCTGACCTCCAAGGAAAGTCTGTAATATTTAATTTGCTATTGGGAATAAAAAACAATTACTGTAAATTCTAAATGAAAACGAAAAGACAATCAATATACTTAATTCATTTTTGCATTAAAATTGAATGTGTTCAAATATTTGCAATATACTGTATCATGTGTAAAAATATACTAGGTTTGAGTAAAAGGATAATAAACGCGGTACGCTCTTACACGAGAAAATATAAATCCATTTGGCACAACACCAATTCAAGTAGGAGTGATATATTTTATTTATGCCGTCTTAAAAAAAATTATGTGAAACATACATTAACTAAAAAAGATACACTGGTAATTTTTCAGTTGTGCGAGAGACAAATATGAAATAAAACATAACTGATAGGTAAAATTTGAATAAACAGAAAAACAAATGAGATATTTAGTTTGGTATTATTTTGGGGATGCTTCGTTACAAGTTCCTTTGACCCCATACCCCGACCAGACCTTTCGAGTATCTATAAGCACGATGTTTTTTTAATTGGCCGTATAAAACCCCATTGTAAGAGATTGTCCGGGAAGACGGAGGTGATTTTTGACATGATTATTTTATTTTTAGAAAGAAAACAATGTTTTTTTTTAAAACATAGACTATGAAATATATGGAGATAACGAAAAGTATTCAAGCTCAAAAGTCCATCAAACAATACAGATCGAGAGCAGAAGAAGCACGAATCTCTAAAACATCAGAGGTGGGACCATGGAGGAGTGAGCATCCACTGCTGACCGGTCACATCCGCCGTGTGCAATTTGTCATAATCGGGAAAGAACGGAAAAATCTGTCAAACAGTGCCTAAATAATGACCTAACAATTAGTATTAAAAACGTCAGTCAGTATTTGACCTAATGCAAAACAGGAGGAAAAACTGCAGACGTTAATTATGTTATCTACACGATTTTTGTTTATAATAATTAGTTTTAAGATGCATTGTATTTTTTAATGAAGTCAAGACAAGAAATCGCACTTTTTCCTTACATTTACGTTGCTTACATACAAATACCTTTAACAAAATGCTGCATACATTGTAAACATGATAAACACATTTTACTTTTTTTTTATTCTATAATTTACACATGCACTCTAAAAAGGTTATTCCGAAATAGGTCAGGCCTATATTCATTTGCAGACATAAACAACGCAGAGGTAAAGATACATTGGGTTTGAAAAGAGACAATACGTGTACATACGGTTGCATGTTTTGAACGCTTCATTACTCAGTAGTGCAGCACATTCCCTGTGTGTAAAAACGCCCTCAGCCTACTCGTAGTCACAGAAAATCATTTACTGCCCTACAAAGAAGAGGGAAGATGCTATTTTTTAATCTAGTTATATTCGGATTGATATTCTACCATACAGGTAAGCTTATGCTGACGAATGCCTTTGATTTTTGATCCGATTTATTTTACACAAATGCATGTATTGACAGGCAAATTCTACAATTATTATTGTTAATGTTTCTTTAAAAGTTGATTATGGTTTCTATGAAAAAAAAAAACAAATTTGCGACAAAAATGTCTAATTTAGTTTTGAAACATTAGAAGGGATTTGTGTGACATTCTATTTTTAGAATACATGTATATTAATTTTCAAATTGAAATGTCTATGATAAATAAATTATAAATATAAACTAAGAAACGCCTAAAAGAGGTCAATTGATTTTAATTTTTATGCAGCTCAATTGACCTCTTTTTTAGCATGTATCTGCAAGTAAAACATCTAATTATCTCAAATTTCAGACGCTGTTCAAAACCTGCATGTGGAGGATATTCATTATCGGACAAAGCGTGATTTGTCGAGAAGCAGAAGATCAGAAATTCAGAACTTATCTCCAGACAGCAGGCCATCCTGTCCATCTAGTCAGGTAATTCAAGACTGGTATTATCACATTCAGAATATGAAAATTGAATAAATAAAAGTGACGGTAGATTTATTTGCTTTTGATCGCAAATACAACCGGAGTATGCCAACATGAAAAGGAAAGTAATGTCGTACAAAGGTGTCATTTCTGTATATTAACCTATAAATATCAATCATTATAAAAGATAAAATGAAGGCAGTGATGGAGGTATTCAGGGTGAAACTTGTCTATCTTTGATTTATATAATTATATTTTGAGAGAAATTCACAAAAAAATGCAAATATGGGAAATACAGACATAGTACGTTAAAGCAAAACACCAAGCTTAACGTTTCCAAATAGGACTTAATCAATTTTTGCTATATTTTCAATTTGAAAAGTGAAATCTAGAATGATGCAAGAAAGTATAACGGCAAAGAATAAAAATTCTTTGCTAGGCTATACGTCGAATTACACACTGAGTACAGTTGTTGTGATGTTTTATAATGAGTTGTTCCTGTCTCAGTGGGTTCATTTACTGCTGACTCGTCAGGGTAAATTACGGGCTCCAGAACGTGCATAATCGTGTTATCATGTTTTCATGTAGAAAACGCATTAGTGACGCAAGATTTTTTTCCTATATAGTTTATAAGGTACCAATAGTTATACAGTTGAACTGAATTGCCATTATTACGAATAAATTTTTACTGACTCCTTTCACTTGAATGTTCTTTAATTAAAAAACTTTAGGAAAGCCTTTTTAAACAAATATTTATCTAAACTTTATAATATATACTAGTAATTTAAAGAATCAGCAATATCCCATCTTTATCCTGCTTTGTGAAAAAAAATTATGTTTTCTTTCGTTCCGTCAATTAGAATTCAATTGATTGCAATGTTATATTTGATAACATGGAGTACATTGTATGTACTTGAAATATATGGAGATAACGAAAAGTATTTAAGCTCAAAAGTCCATTAAACAATACACATTAAGAGCAGAGCAATCAAAGACCTCAAAAACAGCAGGGGTGGGATCAGATGCAATGGAGAAATGAGCATTCCCTGCCGGTCAAACCCGCCGTGTGCTACTTATCAAAATGGGGAAATAAAAAAAAATCCGTGACTAATTCAATATGTATATAATGGCCTAACAATTTCTGGTAGTATGAAAAAAACTTCAGTCAGCAATTAACTTAATGATGAATTGTATTTTCTTGCAAGGTCATTGTATTAACGATAAAACTTACAAAATTATGACTGCTGGTATTCTTGTTTCATCAACTTGCTTGTCAATAATTTACTTCTTTATAGAAATTGTTCATAAGTTCAGCATATAGAGTGCACGCGTCAAAGGAATCACTGTCCTGTTAAATTGGTATTCCAGGGCATCAACGATAGTTGGAAACGTAGGATAATTTGCATAACGGGTGAAGCCCTTTTATGTATGAATTATCCCACGTTTCTAACTATCGTTGATGTCCCTGGCGTACCCAACAAACTAGACATTGATTCCTTGTACTTACAATTCATCACGAAATTTGTAAATTAAGATTAAAAAAAATGTTTTGTAATAGATAAAATTTACACGAGCTTTCCCATAACAATTTCAATAGTCCCTGCCCACTGACGTCTGATACAGACAGCCGCACGAAATTTACATGCATATTAGGCTAACTTAGCTCGGCGAAATTTACTTAGTATATTCCGCAACTCATCTCAACTTTTACAGAGTAAACACAGGGAAAACAAATAGAATAGATATGATCGAAATATATTTAAATCAACTCCTTTATTTTCGACTTCAGGTGAATGGTAATGGAAATTAACAAGTACGAGGGTGAACCAGAAGTAGTGCCATTCTCACTAAATTTAGAACGAAATTAAGGTGATAGACAAATGCAACCCAGTTGGGTTTTGATTGGCATGACATCTGTGACAAAGAAATAGCTTGGTTATATCTACTAGCGTTTGGCAGTCAAGGTCAGGGTCCTTGAGTAGCAGTGGTGCTGGCACAAAAAAATACCTCATTACTTAATGACCCTGAGAGCGGAGTACGAGGGTCTCGTATAACCCTCCTTCGGCAAGTGTGGCACCTCAATATGAGTGAACAATAGTCGAAGGGGACATTAAAGAACAACGTTTTTTTAAAAAAAACAAACAAACAAACAAAACAATTGCATTATAACGACTTTCACACAATCGAACTTTATTACTTTAGATGTTCGAAACCCTTTAGAAATATTCATTTGCCAAAAGCTTGACTCTGTTTAAAAATCTATCTTACTCTTAAGTATAAAATAAGCTCGAATACAAAAACTCTGTATGCACGCCAAATTAATAATAACATGAATGTTACAAAGTGGAAATTCACAGTGAAAAATGTTTGTCTCTATAAACTGCAATATGAATTTTCTTTTATCTTCTGAGAATGTAAAGCCACGGTAATGTTAGGGTCCATAGAATATTTTGATATGACGCATTACATGTATCATTATTTTTGTTGTTTTTTTTTTATATTAGTGATAATCGTTCTTAACTTCTTATAATTGATATAAGGTAAGATTAAATTGAAATTGAATTTGGTTACATGTTTACAGATACATAACAAATATGATGAAATTATATTAAATGATCAAACATATCAATTATTTTATTTTTGTAGTCTGTTCCTCCAAACAGAATAAATACAACACAGAGATTAAGGGACCTTAGAACTGAGATGAATCGGTTAGGAATCCAAGCTTATATTATACCATCAGAAGATGCACATCAGGTAAGGTTACATAACTGATATGAATTGTGGTGATAATGAATATTTATCACAGAAATAGTCAACAAACTCTCATCAGGAAGGTAACAAACTTAAAGTTTGCATTATTTCCTTTTCTAGGGACTCTAAAAGTAATTTATAAATTGTGTCTCAGATTATATGAACCAATTTTACGATTTTGTTAAACCCAATGTAATGAATTTTGAATTGAACAAAATGTGTTATAAACATTGTATATACTGTCCAAATTGTAACATATAATCTTGGCGGCCTGTATACTGAATGTCGTGCATATTAAATAAGATTTATGAAAAGAAATGGTATGATATTTTGGAATTGGTGAAGTTGTTCGATAATCCTGTTTTTTCTAAAGGAACCGTTGTTCATTTTAGAGTGAGTACACTTCTCCATATGATAAAAGAAGACAATTTATATCGGGTCTTTCGGGATCTGCTGGTAAGTCTAAATAATTGAGTGCATTAATCCATGGCTAAACGTCAGTCGTATAAAACGCTTCATCTTATTTAGTAAAATACAAAAAATGTTACATCAGCAAACATTTCAATGTAGAAATTATGATAATATTACGTTTAATATGTAAAAGATTGCTTTTACATGTTGGATATTGTAGATGTATATAGCGTGTTTCTATTTTTCAATATACATTATGCATGTTACATAATCATAACATATTGTGTATGAAACATATGGAGATAACGAATAATATGCAAGATCAAAAGTCCATTAAACAATACAAAAAAAGGAGCAGAGCAAACACGGACCTCCAAAACATCGGAGGTGGGATCAGGTGCCATGGAGGAGTAAGCATTCCCTGCCGACCGGTCATACCCGCCGTGCGCTCCTTGTCATGATCGGAAAATAACGGAAAAATCTGTCGTCAATTCAGTGTATAAATAATGGACTAATTAGTACGAAACACTTCCGTCAGCATTTGACACAATTAAAAATTGTATTTGCTGATAATTAAGGTCATTGTATCGACCATAGAAATCATGACTTTAAACAAGACAGGTGAAATTCTTGTTTCATCAACTTGTTTGGCAGTAATTTACCTCGTTTTAGAAATTGTTCATACGTAGAGCATGCTGCTCTTGCGTATCGAATCAACTGAGATATAAAACTCTGTATGCAGGTGATGAGGGTATATTGCAGCATAAGTAAGGGAAATTGGCGATAGAAAAGTTAAAGTCATCACGTTTATCAGAGAGTTTTGTTGTTAAATTATCATTAACGTCTTTTTCGTATCATTCTTTTAAAATGAAAAGAAAATACTAAGATATGTTATAATTAAATTTGTAGTGGAGCATGTATCATATTTATGCTTACATGACAATAACATTAACATGCAACCAACAATAACACTAACATTCATCCATGAATATTATATCAATATGCCAGAAATTTAATTTTTCAAAATTAATTTGTATATAGGGAAGGAGAGAGGTTAAAAACATTATACTTAAGCTATTTTTCCAAAGTATTTTTTATTTTTGATTTATTTAAAAGTAAAATGACTTTTCTGTAAGGTTATGCGATTGTGACTCAGACACAGGCAGCTCTGTGGACGGACGCACGTTACTTTTTACAGGCAGAAGATGAGATGGATTGTAACTGGATTCTAATGAAATTGGGTAATAAATAATACATTTTATAAAGATGTTCGCGTGTGTTGAAGTCAGAGAGAGAGAGAGAGAGAGAGAGAGAGAGAGAGAGAGAGAGAGAGAGAGAGAGAGAGAGAGAGAGAGTTTATCTGAATAAAGGAGACATTGAATTATACCAGTGTTTGTGTTTGGAGTTGACAAAAATGTCTTCTGTTTTTAAAACATATTTTAAAGCTTGTTTCTTCTTCCAATTTTATAATAGGTGAAACAGGAGTACCTTCTGCCACAGAATGGCTAGTATCAGTCCTTGAAGATTCACCAAATGCCAAAGTTGGAGCGTATCCGTTCTTTCTTGGCAGTAGTATGTATTTTAAGTGTCTTAAGAAGAGTTTGAAACATTTCTGTTATATGTCTTTCCCCTAATGGTAAATAAATATATTGATGGTTGACAAAAGTCTACCTAACTTTCTGCCTGACAGGCTGTTTGTTATAATTTAATATTCTTAAAATGGTTTGAAATAAAAAAAATGTTAAGATTGTGTTCGCTATGTCGTTAGGTATTACTTATAGGTATAATTATAATCTTGACGTAAGATCTTGTCATCAAAGTCATATAGTATTTGCAATGGTTTGATTCTACAAGCTAGAGATTTCTTCTTCTTTTTCTGGAAGAAAAAAAAATATTAATCACAACAGTAATACAAAGTTGTTTTTCAATGCATTGCTCACTATAGTGACGCATTATTTATCCTTTTATTAAAGAAAAGTGGGAGAGCTACGAAGAAGAACTTTCTAAGGAAAACATCACAATGACAAAGACAGATGAAGACTTAATTGACAAAATATGGACAACTGGACGTCCACAGGAACCTAATTCTCCCATAAACGCTCTTCCATACAAATTCTCAGGTATAGGTATATAACCGGGGGTGCTTGGGGACATAGCTCGAACCATTTCTGTTAACGGAATATCTTCTGTGTAACGTTTAAAAAGCATTAAAAAATCTTAAAATCCAAAATATAGTCATGAAATTAAAATAACCTGTAATGAAAAAAAATACTCACAAATACTGAAAGATTAATGAATATTGTTCTTTTATAAAAGATAAAAAATATGATATTTTATTATAATCGAAGAACCCTTGAGGTAGGCATAGGAGCCAGGCTAGAAGTTCAGTCACCGAACACATGTAGGTGCTAATGGGAAAATGCACTGTGAATGTACTTAAATGAAGTGTACAATGATTATTTTTAATTTCCCTGTTTCTATTTTCAAAAAATGTATTCGATTTTATATCTAATGCGATACCTTTGCTTTGTGATGGTATTTCGAGCATACAAATAAAATATATAAGATGTGGAATGTAACAACTTTTTTAATGAAACTTTAGGAAAAACCTGGCAGGATAAGATTACTGACATTCACAAAGCTATGGAGAAAAAAGGAACTGACTCTATGATTGTATCAAGTCTGGATGAAACAGCATGTGAGTTTATTTAAGATAACTTTGTTGTATTTGTTAAAACAGTTTTCCGTTTATTAACAGCTGTTTTGTAAAAGCATAAATGTGAATTTATGACTTAATTAAATCAGGGGCTACCTAATCCCTCATCTTAAATTTCCAGGAGTCAGTGTTTATGCCTAATGCAGAATTCTATTGTTTATAGTTTATATGAGAATGTTCACTGTTTTTATCATTTTTAACTTGATTTAAAATTTAGAAGACAACTCTTTGAGCGCTATTTTTGCCCTTTATATTGATTCACATAATTATTATAAGCAAATATTTTGCTGCATTTACAGCATTTAATACTTTTTAGGGTTACTGAACTTGAGAGCTGAGGACATTTTATACAGCCCATTCTTTCTCTCCTATATAATTGTTGACAGGAAAAAGAACGAAACAACGTAAGCATTCTTTATTTTTTAATTTCATTTAATTATATTTATTGTTTTAAAATAACGTATTAAAAAAGTTCTATAATTTTGAAATCAGTACTTAGATGTATACAAAAGAGTAAATACTGCGAACATATTGGTTAACTCTATGATTACTGCTTCCCCAGATTTTGCTGTTATGCTATGAATTTATTTTGAAAGAACTGCTTTTTTTTTTTTTATTAATTTCATTGACTAGGTTGTATATAAAAGATCATACCAGGAAACTGACACAGCCTCCAACAGATCCAGAAACTACTAAAAAACTACATGAACATCTTAACACAGGAAGTACAGGTTCTTGTAGTGGACAGATGGGATATTGTGTAATGGTATGTGAAAAATATATCTTATGTCAAACAATAGACTCGGAATGTTATTTTTAATAACATAGTAAAATTGTTTATTTAATGTTTTACATAAAATGATTACATTGGATTATGAACATGCGCCTTGAAACATTTAAATCAAATCATTGTATATGTAGCCAATCAATGTGTATTTCTCAGCTTATCAGAGCTTATAAATTATGAACCACTTAATACTTATCTGACATTTGCAAAGAACATAAATGAAATACAATCTCTCCTGTTTGGTATTCTAATTAGGAAAGCTAATTGCGGTAGAATCACTGCTTCAGTTTGTTTCATAAGCTGCTGCCGAGAAACAGTAAACTACTCTGATCACTTAAGATCTAGTTCTTTAGTCTCTCATTGTCTAAATACCACAGTGCTACAGGTGTCTTGACGAGGTTAGTTTATGACTTGGTGACTTGACCTAATAAAGTACTACAGGTGTCTTGATGACGTTAGTTTGTGACATGTTTCTTGGTAAATTTTTAGTCAGTTGCGTCAGGCCTTTCTTTCTATTATTTCTGTTCTTATTGTTATTTTTGAAGCTGCTTTCATTCAATTTAATCGTGATTCTAAATGGAAACTTAAGTTGACTCAATTCATAGTCCTGTGTACATCATGATTGTAAAGATATTAAAAAACATTTTGATTTTGCTTCATTAGCCATGATGGCTATGGCTAGGAATGTTTAAAAAAAAAAACTAGGTTTCCTTTCTGATATAAATATATCTTTTTACATTTAGGTTTTGGAATATGAACCGAAGGAAATGATAAATAAGCTGAGTTCAGTGGTTGCTAACAGCGAGAAAGTCTTGATTTCACCTTCAAATGTAGCTATGCAATATTTTCAGTTGTACCAAAGGTAATGCATTCCTTAATTGCCATAATTAAATGCAATATGCACATCAAGTTTTCTTCATCAAAGGAATATGGAATTATACCAAGTTTCAACATCTGATGACATAACACTCCAGGGCTTTCCTGTCACCGAGGAGCAAATATTCTGGTATGTCACCCTCGAAGCCACCATGTAATATATGTATAATATATCTGTCTTCGACAACAGTCAAAGACAAATATATAATACGAAAACACTACAGATCTGCAATAATAAATTCGTTTGCAATCATTTGCATTGTCACTTTTTAAAAATATACCAGTAACTCTGCGTACTTATCACCAATTCAGCATTCTTCTATAAGGGTCGCCCGCATGGTGCAGTGGTTAGAGAGTCTGCTCCAAGGCTTTTCGGCATCGGGTGACATAACACTCCAGGGGCAAATACTCTGGTATAATCGCCCGAGAAGCCATGTGGTATATGTTATATGACATTTTTAAAATTAAAAGAAAATTGAAAATCATTCAGAATCGTTAAAATTTACACAAATAATCCAAAAATGCCTTCTTGACGTTAAGAAATACGCCGACTTGTTTACTTTTTCTTGGCAACCGACGTCATAAAATCTCGAACCCGAACTAAAATGCGCAACGTAAAAACACGTGAACATGATCGAAAGGGTGACATAACTGTTTCCGTCGGGGGTGACATAACTGTTTCCGGCGTGACATAACTGTTTCCGGTGTGACTCAGAGTAAAGTTCATTGGAAAGCGGTATTTGTGCAATTTTTCAGGGTTTATAGCGAAACTTATTACATTTGTGATATAATAAGAAAACTTATTCAAAAATGTTAAATATAATGTCACACTCGAAGCCATTTAATATATGTATAATATATTTGTCTTTGACCATGGTCAAAGACAAATATATAAAACCAAAACGCTACAGATCTGCAATAATGAATTCGTTTGCAATCATTTGCATTGTCACTTTTTAAAAATATAACTCTGCGTACTTGTCACCAATTCAAGCTTTCTTCTATAAGAAAAAATTCTCGAGGGGGACGTTAAACAATGAATGAATGAATCAATCAATCAATCAATCAATCAATTAATTAAGCAATCAATCAATCTTTTGTAAGGTTAAACGCTGGCCATGGGTCGGCATTTATAAGCTATATTCCATTCTTTCATTCTTTGATGTGTTACTTTATGTTTTTATAACTTAGGAAAAGAGGGTACAGGAAAACACACCCATAAAATTACAAAAGGCAGAAAAAAATGAAGTCGAGAAAAGCGGAATGATCAATTCACACGTAAGATTTCTTCATGCAAAATCTATACGTTTTTAATGTAAACATTATTAAAATTATTTGCTAATAATTTCTTTAAATTAAACTTCAAATGTAAAAGTAAATTTTAATGACTAATGACTTTGAATAGGTACGTGACGCAGCTGCATTGATATCTTTCATTGCAAAGTTGGAGAAGGAGGTAAGAAAGAATACTGTGTAAGAAAGAGAGATATATAAGAAACATTAGTCCAAACGTGATTTGAAAATAAGATTGCAGTTTTCATGTGAAAAACAGTGTCTTTTTTAATGCCATGATAATAATAATGTATTTCTCAAATGTATTTTTTCAGATTCCTAAAATGTTTTTGGAACAAAATCTTCGCTCTTGTAGTTTTTTAAAAGAGCTGTGCTTTTAATAATTTAAGTGATTAATCTTAAGGCTCAATCAGGCACGTAAAAAGATCCTATTTTGTTTCAAAGTCTAATACCCGGTATGAAGATTTCAGATAGTACATTTTGTCGCCATGCATGTGCATACTGAAGCCAGAAAATTAAATAACAATTTGTCAAACACCGCATCTATACTTTCTTTTCTCATACTGTTTCTTTTAAGTTTAACTCTTGTAACTCTGCAAGATCACAAAAGATAAGAAATCCTTGAAAGGGTATAAGTTAAATTCAGATAAAAGGTTTGTTCGCCGAGTAAAGAGATTCATTTACATTAAAACAACTTTTAAAATTAAAATTACGATATAATTATGACCCATATAATTAAAAATAAGGGTCATAATATGACTATGTCTACTTTTATAAAATTGTTTACTAAGCAAGTGAATGAGATATCAGAATTGTTTTTTTTGCGGCTTTTTCTAGAAAATTATTTAAATTAATTTAGAAGGATTTGATAATAATAATGACTTGCATTTGGCTATAATTGTGTTTAGGTTAAAGCGGGAAGGAAATGGACAGAATTGTCAGCGGCTGAAGATCTGGCCAAATTTAGAGGGTGAGAAAAAAATTACAAACTCGTAAAATTTTACCTCAAGAAAATAGTGTTCTCAGATAAACAAACATAAAACATACATTGTTAATTTCATTGAAACTTTAAACGATATTGACTCAAATGTCAAAAGATGCATCAAGGAAGTTCTCAACTAAATCGTATGAAAAATGATATCAACTTTACAATTAAGAAATTTTTGTCATTTACATTTATATATATATATATATATATATGTTTAAATAGTGCATCTATTGGTAATTTATAACTTTAATTACTTCTCGTATTTCTACAGGAAAACCATTTAAAGACGATGACGTAAAGATATAGAAATAATTAAGCATTGAATTCATATTTTGGGCTGTCTTCGGTCCTATAACACACCTGGCCGTGCCGACAAATTGAATACCGCGCGTTAGCGCGGTATGATAAATTTGTCGGCACGGCCAGGTGTGTTATAGGACCGAAGACAGCCAAAAATATGAATTCAATGCTTATATTTACATTCTCTAATTTTCATTCTTCATAATTGCTTATTTTGTTAATCTTTAATGTGAATTTAGCGCCCTTCAAAACTGACGTGGTTAATAAACGTAAGAGCCGTTTGTGACGTCAGATGACATTGCAAAGTTAAATAACGCAAAAAAACTTTGCGAGGAAAAAAAGTGACAAATTAATTTTAAACGCACATTTGTAGTATTTCTACGGTAATTTAACAGGATTATAGTCTTTAATTAAATTGAGTCAAAACATTGTACATTTTTGTGTTCCTAGATTGTAGAAAATGCATATAGTTCCTACTGTGTATTCTACCGCGCGGTGACAAGGTTTCGCGTGTGTTATGGAAATTTGAATGTCGTGGATCTCTAATGAATTTCATAAGGAAAACTACACGGAATGTAAATATATCTTTTTGTTTGCTATTTCTGAGAAAATACATGTAAATAATGTATTCAGTTACTTAATGTTGATATAAGATAATGTGAAAAATTGTTCTATTTTAAATTTAAATCGTATTATATTTGTTTCTTTGTTTATCGATCATAGGAAGCAACAATACAATCGCGGTCTGAGTTTTGATACCATCTCCTCGAGTGGATCCAATGGTGCAGTGATCCACTACGCTCCCACAAACCTGACAGATAAAGAGATAACAACAACAGAGATGTACCTACTGGATTCTGGAGGACAATATCTGTAAGTTAACTAAGACCAATAAACAAACATTTATTTTAACCCTAAGGTCTTGGAATACAAATACTATTCATTCAAATGTTTTTTTACAAAAAATATACGAATTAATTTTATGTTTTTGAATGCGGAAAAAATATCTTGTTTATATTAAAAATACGAAAAAAGATATACTAGTACTTACATGCATTATATAGTCTCAAAGTTTTATAAACCTTTTATGTTCTTCATGCGGTAGAGATGGGACAACGGATGTCACGAGAACATTTCATTTTGGAACTCCAACGGATTATCAAAAGGTAGAAAAAAGAAAAAAAAGGATATGCTTTCTACAGAAAAATGTAGTTAGAACTTCTCATTCCTTGTCAGGAATTTCAAGGACATTATTTTTTGTTAGGTTTCTAAATACCTATTTAAGTCAATTCTTACTTTTACAAATGATATAAATGTAAAAAAAAAATAGAAATGAGATCCCGCCCTTAGAGCCACCAAAATTTTATTTGTTTTCTAAACAATTTAATTCACAGATTTTCATTGTTTGCGTTTTGGTTAGATGACTCATTAAAGACAGATGGACTCGTATGGACAAATGTTGGATAAAAAAGCCCCTCTGTGCTTCAACCATGATGTGTATATTTATAATGAATAAAGATTAAAGAGTAAACAAAATATTGATTTGCCTATTCTAACCAACAGGAATGCTACACTCGTGTGTTGATGGGGTCGGTAGATCTTGCCAGAGTTAAGATCCTGAAGAGTAAAAACGGTCCTCACGGTGAAAAACATGATATTTATATTCTAAAACTTATTAATGAAATGAGTTAATTAGCTATTGGCTTGATTTTTGTGCCATCAGTAAATGAATTCGTTATAATACATCCCTCTGTTACAATTTTATAAAAGGGATTTAATGTGCGTTAACTGCAAAAGCAAAACCATGATTTCACTTAATGATGATCAGGAAAATAATGCCATTTTCGTTTCTCTTAGGTCAGGAACTTGACATTCTGGCTCGTCGTCCTTTATGGGATGTTGGACTTCATTATAAACATGGAACTGGTCATGGAATAGGGATGTTCCTAGGGGTTCATGAATGTTAGTATTTTTAGCTCACCTGAGCCAAAGGCTCAAGTTTCTGATCAAAATTTGTCCGTTGTCTGTCGTTGTCGTCGTCGTTGTCGTTGTAAACTTTACACATTTTTATCTTCTTCTCAAGAACCACTGGGCCAATTGCAACCAAACTTGCTACAAAGTATCCTTGGGTAAAGGGAATTCAAGTTTGTTCAAATGAAGGGCCACACCCTTTTCCAAGGGGAGATAATTATGAATTAGAGAAAAATTAGTGGCATTTTTAAAAAATCTTCTTCTCAAGAACCACTGGGCCAGGAAAAATGAAAATGAAAAAAAAGGAAAATGAAAAATGGGCCATGTAGAATCATCTTCAGGTAGGGTAGATTCAAGTTTGTTCAAAGCATGACCCCTGGAGGTAGGGTGGGGGCAAAATGGCCGATCAAAGTTTTACATAGGAATATATAGTAAAAATCTTTAAAAATCTTCTCCTCAAGAACCACTTGGCCAGGAAAGATGAAGCTCATGTGGAATCATCTTCAGGTAGTGTAAATTCAAGTTTGTTCAAATCATGACCCCCGGGGGTAGGGTGGGGCCAAAATGGCCGATCAAAGTTTTACATAGGAATATATAGGAAAAATCTTTTAAAATCTTCTTCTCAAGAACCACTTGGCCGGGAAAGATGAAACTCATGTGGAATCATCCTCAGGTAGTGTAGATTCAAATTTGTTCAAAGCATGATCCCCGGGGGTAGGGTGGGGCCAAAATGGCCGATCAAAGTTTTACATAGGAATATATAGGAAAAATCTTCAAAAATCTTCTTCTCAAGAACCACTTGGCCAAGAAAGTTGAAACTCATATGGAATCATCCTCAGGTAGTGTAGATTCAAGTTTGTTCAAATCATGACCCCCGGGGATAGGGTGGGGCCAAAATGGCCGATCAAATTTTTACATAGGAATACATAGGAAAAATCTTCTTCTCAAGAGCCATTGAGACAGGAAAGATGAAACTTGTGGAATCACCCCCAGGTAGTGTAGATTCAAGTTTGTTCAAATCATGACCCCCAGGGGTAGGGTGGGGCCAAATGGCCGATAAAAGTTTTAAAAAGGAATATATAGGGAAACCTTTTAAATCTTCTTTTCAAGTACTTCAAAGCCCATCTTCGCTAGCCAAGGGTTTCCGGTCCGATACCTACTCTAGTAGAGTAGGTATCGGATCGGAAACCCTTGGCTAGCGAAGATGTTCAAAGCCATGCTTAGTGATATTCATAGGGAATCATCCTCAGGTATTGTAGATTG
Organism: Saccostrea cuccullata; assembly: GCF_032062105.1. Lineage (NCBI taxonomy): Eukaryota > Metazoa > Mollusca > Bivalvia > Ostreida > Ostreidae > Saccostrea > Saccostrea cuccullata. The sequence goes on along the minus strand of NW_026927632.1, from coordinate 152,385 downwards.
TGGTTTGTTGAAATCATGACCCCCTGGGGGGTTAAAATTCAAGACCCCCCTCCCCGCCCTCAGTAAACTTTCAGTTCTGAACTGATATGTGCATTTTTCTAGCCATTTGCTCAGGTGAGCGATGTGGCCCCTGGGCCTCTTGTTATGGTATAATAGGGTACATGCTTTGTGGTACATTTTAGGGTATGCAGTGTATGAAAAATCAAGTCCATGTTTACTCTTAAGTGATCATGGATCATGGTATATATATATATATATATATATATATATATATATATATATATATATATATATATATATATATATATATATATATATACATTGAAGTACTTAGTAATTTGCAAAATTGATTAGGCCCAATAAAGCAAAAACTTTCATGTGCTCGTATGTATATATACAAGAAGCACATGTATTATTAGTTACACAGTCAGTTAGTGACCTAATACGGATTCATACAGGGTGTGAAATGGAAATCCGTATTGGGCGAGGCGAAGCCGAGTCCCAATACGGATTTCCATTTCACACCCTGTATGAATCCGTATTAGGTCACTAACTGACTGTGTAACGAATTTATCCCGCTGAAGACCTTTTTCAATATAAAAAAAAATATTTGTGCATATTATGAAAATATTAGTTTTTATCCAATAACAATCAACATAAAATATCGTTACGGTAACAAGAAATTTAATTGAACTACCGTAGACTTACTACCTACGTTTAACCGTTTCTTAGCCGCCATTTTTATTTACAATAACAACGCTTCGAACGGAATCGCGTGCCCGATTTTCATATTACGCCTCGACGGAGACGTAATATGGAAATGGAGACGTAATACGGAAATTTTCAGGGCGTCATGTGATCAGCCTTTATCCAATCAGCAATCGACAAATTTGTCTGAAGCGGGATAAATACATTTACCCCACCTCTGTCGATTTTTCCGTGAAATCCTGGCTTACGATTGGTTAAAGTCTGTCACGTGAAGACATTGGATTACTTATACCCAGTCAGTTGTAAATCTATACCCGGTCAGTTGTGAATCTATACCCGGTCGATGTATTACGTCACAAACACAAACGTGGCGTCATAATAGGCATAGTATAAGCGTGATGAAGCATTTAGCAAAGAAAACCATTTTTAAACTACAGACAAAACGTAAATGTTTCATCGGTGGGGTAAATTCGTTACACAGTCTTTTAGTGACAGGGTATGGGATATATACCTGGTTAGTAAATTTCATACCTGACTCGGCTCCGCCTCGCCAGGTATGAAATTATATATATATATATATATATATATATATATATATAGACTATGTAACTAATAAAACCAAACGTATAGACTTTAAACTTTAAGGAAAACGTCCCAACATTGAGCCAAATATCAGTCATGGTATACATGTACATATATGACAAAGAATAGCGAGAATGATCCAATAAATAATCCTTCCCAGTCTTAAAATATTCTGTCATCTGAAAATGCAAATATTCTTCGTTAATCTAATATAATTTGAAGAAATTTTTAGTAAAATATTTGTTTATACAGAATCTTTCAGATATTAATTTTCAGTTTTCGTTCAGACCCTCCATCGATAGGAATGAACGGACGTCCCATTTCCTCCAATGATGCCCCAATCAAAGAGGGACAGTTCTTTTCTGATGGTATTTGTAATCTTTTTCTAAAATCTGTTACGAATCCAAAACGTATATTTAAATTGTAAGAACCAATTAAGAGATTTTATTTACATACAACAAACTTATCAAATATATATCTATAGAACCTGGTTATTATGAAGACGGCAGCTTTGGTGTACGAATAGAGAGCATACTGATGGTTAAGGAAGTGGAATTGAAGGTTTGTAATCTAAATTCATTTGAAAATATTGAAGTATAAAACTTTTATGTTTAGAAAAGTAATGTATAATATTTATTGTTGAATTAACTGGTACATTAATTTGCCATCAGACATTGCATAAAAATTGAAATATTCAGTAGTATTTGTAATATTTCAAGTTTATTTTTAAATGCCTTAATCCCAGCTGAACTAATTGACAACTTTGTGATAGGATTTTTTTCTCTTAAATAAACTCTAGAAATGGAATAATACGTTATTGATGAATCTTGTATCATTAAAGGGAAATTCTTGAAGAATATGAAGGTTTTTATTCTTTGAACAAGTATACACGCAGAAGTTTGAGAATACATTTAAAACATTAACAAATATATTTTATCCTACAGTATAAGTTTTCCGACTCTAAATTCCTTGGATTCGAAACTATCACTTTGGTTCCATTTGAACCGAACCTCATCCAATACGACATGCTTTCCGGAGATCAGGTATGGCCAATTCATATAACATATTTTTTGGGGGATTTTCATTTAAAATACTCTGTTAGATATTATTTATTTCAAAATTTTTAATGCAATTGAGAATTATACTTCTTAAAAATGCTGTATTAATAGGCATTTGATATAATTCATTTTTGCTTTCTTCAGATTGAATGGATCAATGCATTCCACAAAAAAGTTCAGGCAACTATCGGTCCTCTGTTGATGAATAATGACAGACAAGCTTATGATTGGCTAGTGAGAAGAACAAAGGCGATAACTCGTCAAACTAGCGTTTCTCTAGGTTTAAACAAATCGCCATCTCTTTTACTTTTCTTGATATCAGCTGCTCTGATGTTTATTTTTTAAGTTCTTATTTTTGAAAAAAATTGCTCTATATAATTATTTAATATTTTTTAATACACTTAAAAATTTTCGAGAAGCTTAGGTAAGTCAATTTTGATGTACGAACAGGAATTTGTTTCAGTGAAGATCTTTTTATGACAACAAATGTATATATCTTAAATGAATTTCCATGCATAAATTTATTACATTTTATTCTGTTTGTTGATATAAAAGTTAAGATAGGCGTCTGAAAATATAAAAAAAACCCCTTAAAACACTAATGTTATGGGGAAGTGCACAATCAGGTTAATGCAGAGGCACATTTCCGGTAATAATACATTACTGAATATATGTTTTTTTTCTTTACCACTCAATTTCTCTTTTATCAAACCTGATACATATACAATAATTTATAGTTTGCAAAAAAGTATATCACCATATCATGTTTGAATTTTGCGTGGATATTGAAATCTATATTTTGATAAATTTTAGATTAAAAGTGGAATAGTTAATACTAAATTTACCTTATATGCGTGTCCACCGATGAATGTTATTGATACTTTCTAAGATCTTTTTCCCTTCAAAATATCCACTAATTGATTGCCTCATAGATCAAATATTGTATTGTTAAACAATGAACAGGGTTTAAATGTGTACGCGGGCCTGGTTTTGGTAGTATATGATCTTAAAATATTGGAAAATTATATGTACTTTAGAATATAGTTTATGGGCAAAGAAAATTATAGTTAATAAAATTACAAATATTATGATATGTCATAATTGAAATCATACAATTATAAAATAGGTACGAACAATTAAGCCGTTGAGGAAACAAACCTATCACAAAAAACTTTAATATTTATAACGTGTAAAAGACTGAAAAACAATAAGTAACTAATGCTTGAAGAAATATCACTAACAACATAGGTTGTTTGCTTGTATATTGTTTAACGTCCCTCTCGAGAATTTTTCACTCATATGGAGGCGCCACCAATTGCCGGTGGAGAGCTGCAAATTTCTGTCCTATACTGGACACTTAGGGCCATTGAGCAGGAGGGATCTTTTTCGTGCCAGTACCTATCGGGATACGAAACCTCGGTTTATACGGTCTCATCCGAAAGACTGATCTACACGTCCCACAGTGGATTCGAACCCGCGACTTTAAGATTTACTTCGCAACTCTAGGGCATACGCTGTAACCTGTGTTACGCGGGCGACTTGACAACATAGAAAAAAATAAAACATCTTATATCAAAGTTTTAATTTTTTTAGAATATTTGTTATATTCTTTAACTGAACTCTTATCCCCAACCCACCCACCCCCCTAAATGAAAAAAAATCTACATGCGGGTGTGACCAGTCTTCAGGGGATGCTCACACCTCCATGGCACCTGATCATACCTCTGATGTATTGGAGGTCCGTGTTTTTTCTGCTCCTATTTTGGGTTGTTTTATAGACTTTTTGATCTTGAATACTGTTCGTTATATTAATTATATCTCCATATGTTTCATTCTAATAAAGAATTAGCAGGAAAAAAATCAATTATTTGAAATGGATGAGACAGCAGTTTTTATTTGGAAGATGTTATTAAAATATTACCACTTGTCTTTAAATTATATTCAAGTTTTAAGAGTACTGTTCAACAATATATTCAAGAAGCGGTGTGACTCAAATGTGGACACTCAAAAATTCCAAAGAATCTTTGGACAATTTGAAATCAAATAATTTTACCAAAATTCACCGCTCAAAGACATACAACATGTTATACACATTCATTCCCCACAATAATTTAAAGTCTACTAGGCTTTTTGATATCATTGACAGCTGCTTTTTAGATTAAAATGCAACTCATAAATTTACTTATATGGTCATTGGTCACTTGCAAAATTATTTTGTTAAAACATTCTGGTTGTACACACAAGTACTCTGAAGTTGGCATAAAAACGATGCTTGAGTTTCTGATTGACAATATGTATGTAGTTTTTGGAGATCAGGTCTTCCTACAATCTGTTGGAATTCCCATTGGTACCAATTTCGCTCAGTTATTAGCAGACTTATTTTTGTATTTATATGAAGCAGAATTTGTGCAAAACCGTATGTGTGAATAGAAGAAAACGCTTGTTGTATCCTTCATCTCGATATTTAGATATACCGACGACGTACTGTCAATTAACTATGGTAATTTCCATTTTTATGTCGATACGATATATCCAGGAGAGCTTGAGATAAGAGATACCACGGAGTCTGACACACCTGTTTCACACTTGGATAGTTTACTAGAAAAAGATGTAAATTGTAATCTAACAACCAAACTCTGTGATAAACGTGATGATTTTGACTTTTCTATCGTCAACTGCCCTTACTTATGCAGCAATATAACTTCATCACCTGCATGCGAAGTTTATATACCTCAGTTGATTTGATATGCAAGAGCATGCTCTACGTATGAACAATTTCTAAAGAGAGGTAAAGGTAAATTATTGACAAACAAGTTGATGAAACAAGAATATCAGTAGTCTCCTTTAAAGTCATAATTTCGTAGGTTCTATGGTCGATACGATGACCTTGTCAGCAAATACAATTCATCATCGAGTCAAATACTGACTGACGTTTTTCATACCAATTGTTAGTCCATTATTTATACACTGAATTGACGACGGATCTTTTCCGTTATTTCCTGATCATGACAAGGAGCACACGGCGGGTGTCACCGGTGGGCAGGGGATGTTCACTCCTCCATGGCACCTGATCCCACCTCTGATGTTTCGGAGGTCCATGTTTGCTCTGCTCCTGTTTTGTATTGTTTAATGGACTTTGAGATTGAATACTGTTTGTTATCTCCATATCCTTATCTGTTTATAATGTAAGAAAAATCTCTATTAAGACAAATCTTACAATATTATGAGTTCTTAATATATTTAAAGTCAAAAGCAGTGATATCACCTGTTATAGTTTTCATAACTTTAAAGGAATTTCGGGTTAAAATTTAAGGTGAGTGCGATTTTAGGCTAATTAATTGATTATATTTAAAACATTCTTCACACCGGAGGAAGATCTTTTGAACATCTGATGAAATAAAATATCTATATATTTCAGTTATTTGAACTTTTTCATCGCTTTTATCTTAGTAATTTACAACTTGACAGAAATATATGTAAACAATGTATTATCTCCCCATGTGATTCGGTCGCGCTATGACCCCTGGCCTCCAAATATGTTCATACAAAGCTAAACATGTTTTCTCTTCAATAGGTTTATATAATAAAAATATTTGCAAATGTAAATGTTCTTGTTTATTAACATAAATAATTATTAACATAATTCAAGATATAAAGCTATGTTTGAATTCTTTCTTGTGTTTTCCTAATGAGGTTTTTGGACTACAAATATTTACAATTTTTATGACTTTTTGGGTTCTATGGTGTTAATTTTAAATTTTACTGCAGTCAGGGGTGCAAAAAAATTGTTTTACAATTATCAATGATCTTCAACGACTTTTACTGAAAATAAATGAAAAATTAGTTTGATACTATTTGATGTTTAATTCATTATGTCTATCAACAAATTAAAAACATTCAGCAGTCCCTTCAGGAATATTTTTCATTACAAATTGCAAATAATCATGTTTTGAATATGAAAAAGAACGTGCTGTAAATGATTAAAAATATCAAACTGACAAACTAATCTACAAACTAAGGATTAGCTTTTGTGTGTTATAATTTTTAAAACAAAGTTAAATAAAAAAATATAAGATGTCGGGAATGCAACACAATAATGCAAAATAGGGTCACTTCAAAATGTAGGTTTTCTTTTTGTAAAATAAACTTGTATATCAATATTCTTTTAGCTTATATTTAAAGAATTGATTTAAATTTTGGGGAATTTTATCGCTTAATATTTTTTCCATATTAAAATCTTTTAATCCAGAATTAAAAAAAAAATGTTTTACAATCAAAGGCCAATTGTGTGTCACATATCCAAGAGGAAAAAAAAACTCAATCAAGGTTTAGATTTAATCTTTTATATGTCTGTATTTATTTTGAGGCATAACAACTATCATATCTATTGATTATGTAATTAAGAGAGTCTTTTAGGAAGAAGTGATATTTTGGAGAGGGCTCATATAGGCTATGCCTGCTGCCCAATCCAATTATGTATTTTACATAATAAAATATGTTCAAATCGAAGTGATATTTCCTTTCTTAAAATAAGCGTTTACTTAACTTTTTTAAATTCATTTTTCTTTTCTTTTACTTCAGGAAATTTAACAAGAATGCATGTACAATATGATGTTGTAAGTGAAAAAAATATGTTATGAGTGGTTTAAAAAAATCAATTTGGTGGTCATTATTTTTGTATTCACCATAAGCATCTTTCATAGCTTATCATATTCTAATATTTTTACCAGATTTTCATACCAATATATCGAAGAAGGAAAAGATTTCCTGTTCTTACAGAGCGTTTCTTAGGGATCTAGATATATGTTTTAAATATACCATTGGCAGTCACGGTTTGACGTTGCCAAGTCGTAGTACATTTTTGGATATATGTACATTAAATAGCTGCATGTTTTCCACCGGCTTGTGATTTCCCCTGTTTATGATATATTGTTTATATATTGTGAACGAGATCTACGATATGCAGGGTTGGTGACATTTCATTTTATCTTTACCATTTTATTTAAATGAAAAAGTAGACATTAATTATTTGTCAAAGCTCATAGGACTTAAATTAAAATAATATCCTAAAATTGCTGTTAATTGATAATTATATAAAGGTCAAACAAAGCAACCGTGCCCACATTCAAAGTACTTTCACATTTGCATATAAAGAAAACAGGCATGCAGTGTGCTCCACATGTGTATACATTTTTCTAAGGACCAGATCAACTCATCTGTAGCCTGTATAGAAGTTCTCAGAAGTATAGATAAACTTTCAAAGCAAACACAATCACGCTTAATATTTTATTCAATAGGGGGGGTGGGGGTTAAAATGGTTTCTAAATAAGAACTGTGATTCCGAAGAATTTTATGATGCATTAATTTTATTGTCAAAAATACATATATTTCAAAAGCATGTCATTTAATACTTAAGCTACAAGAAAACAAAAAGCAAAATATTATAAATTGAAGTAAGTAAGTAAGTAAGTAATCATTTATTATAGTGACACTGTGCATTATAGACATTTAAATATACATTGTAAACAAAATACAACAAACTGAATCTCCACCCGGCCCATTTTTTCCATTTAAATACATACATACATGTATATATATATATATATATATATATATATATATATATATATATATATATATATATATATATATATATATATATATATATTACACATGCAGATAGTTAAATGCTGTATGTACAAATTTGGCTAATTTGATTTGGTAATTTTGAAGTTTAAACAAATAATCATTATCATACTATTTGGGTGCTCCTTGTATACAATATCAATTATTTTTTATAACATTATCATACATTTGACAGTCTAATAAGAAATGTTTTTCATCTTCAACAGAAGAACTAGAGCAGAAAACACACGTTCTTTCACTTAGGGGTTCACTTTTATAGCGACCGGTTTCAATGCGTAAGGGAAGAACAGGGAAGAAAGTATTTCAGCAAGCTGTTTTTTGTTTATGATAAACATGTACTGGATAAAATAGCTTCAGAAACAATATGGAAATGTGGCATGTATAGCAGACATAATTCATCTTCTGTCAATTGCTTTTCAGAATGAAGTCAATATTGCGTGAAATTGGTTGAGTTTCAACAACAGGTGTAAGATTTTCCAATTCTTTGCTTCTTTGAAAATACGTTCCTTTTCCATCAATATTTAATATTCAGTCAATCAATCAATCCATCAATATTTACATTTCTTATGTGCCAAATTAAAAAAAATCTTTAAAAAATAAAATACAAAACAAACTCAAAGATAATAAATATTGATTACTTTTAATATAAAATTATCTTTTCTAGGTTATAAATACAAGATAATGAATATTGTAATGTTTAGAGTAAAATTCTTTTTTCTGGATTATATATATGCAATGAAGAAATGAATACAAATATGATTTTATATGTACATAAACATTGAAAAACTCTTTACAAACCACACAAGTTGATAACACTAAGTTTTCCATAAAAAACAGTTCATATGTCTTGTGATAATGAAAATTGTACGTTTAGATTCCAAGTATAAATCAGAAAAAAATAATTCTCAGACTCCTTATTACATTCCTTATATTTTATAAAAGCAGGTCAAACGAAGGTAATTACAAAGTTTTTTAATTCTGATGACTCTAGTATTTTTGAGAAAAAGGAGAACTTTTTACTATCATACAATGTCTCCGTGAGCAACTAAGGAGAAGCAGATTTTGTAAAAATTAATCGTAAAAATCCTTTGGAGCATCTTTCTTGGTAAGACGTTTGATAAAGTCGTTAGCCTTTTGCATCATGGTCAGGAGATAGAAGAGGGCTAGAATGTCCTTTTCCAGTGTGGGAAGATTTTCCTCGTGGTAGTTTGCCATTGGGAAAACATTCGTTAATGGGATCTGCATGTACTCGGCAGCTTTCGTACATGTATCTCTCACATTCTGACTTCGAAAGATATCCCGCAAGCTATTTGAGTTTGAGATGCGAAGCTTATCAACCTTATTGAAAAGAACTGTCTGTGGTAAATCTAGAAATATGAATGTAATCATATAAAATTTCAATTGTAATATTTGCTACATGACATAAATAATTTTGTCACATTCCGTCCATAAAATACATTGTCAAGAGTCCAAGTATAACTTGGGTGCTACTGGTATTATTTCAGAACAGGCACATAGGGTTGTGTAAATAAAAGCGCTATATTTTTTTTTGTCAACAATAAAACGGTCTATATCAATATCATGATGACATTTTGTTTTCTAAGTTTTAAGATCTACATGTAAGATGTACTTATTAAAAAGGTTTGATGATTTTTTCGAGCTCGTATTTTTATGCCCCTGGATTAAAAGATCCCGAGGGTATTTTTATTTTGTCTTGTCTGTTAGTCTGCCTATCTGTCTCTTGTCAACTTTAACCTAGCCCATAACTAATGATTCCACTTCAGTCTACGTCCCACTCCAGATTTATGTTACCAACGGTGGCATATAATGTTTCACAAACATATCTTATTTGCAATATGCTTTAATTAATTGACGTAATAATTACGAGTTTAAAAAGTAAACACTTTAATGTGCGTATTTCGGTCTAACATGCATCAATAACTCAAACGACGATATGGTCTGTGTGAAATGAATAGCCAAAAGGATACAACAAGTGAGTAATCATTGCATTTCTGTAAATAACTTACGTTTTGCTAACCCTAGGTTTGTGTTTTGTTATGAACTTTTATCGGGATTGTTGCAATAAAAAGCGAATTTATTATCTATTATTGTTATTATTATTATTATTTTTTTTTTTTTGCACTTTTTGATACCGGTATATCAATCCATAATCCATGATCGCATTCACGTAAAATCATTGTAACACTAAAACTTGGATATTTAAAAAAAGATCCCATTATATAAATGATGCCTATTTTGGAGGGTAACATTTGAAATTGACACCCCAAGGAAAACCATTGTCAACCGACGCGTTAGCGGAGGTTGACAATGGTTTTCCGAGGGGTGTCAATTTCAAATGTTACCCTCCAAAACAGGCACCATTTATTTTATTATACTGAATGTCTTATTGATTAAAGACGTCAGCAAAAAAAACCGTCGATCGTCTTTACGTTCATGTATAGAAAGATTTCACACTCACCGGTTCACTAATCTCCTTATTGTTTGCTTGATACTCGAATTAGAGTCATTTATCATATAAAGCTTCGTTATTTCTGGTTCGCAAGCATGTTTCCTACACTCGCAAGCATGTATCGTCTGTCGTTTGTTGTTTTCAAGTAAGCTATATCGGACGCAAGCTTTTATTGACGTCAAGTTAATTCCGGTTCTTTCAAACGCGCAACTGACATTTTGAGAATTCTACGGTGAACCGTACGCGCATAATTTCCACGCATGTGGCATTACCGTTGTGTTACCCGTTGTCACGTGTGTTGCTAAGGCTGAGGGTAATCGAACGGATTGTTAACTGCGTCTAAACCAATCAGATTTTAGTATTTAACATGAAAGTATAATAATAAATATTGTCCTATGAACTATATGCCCGGTATTAAAGAATGAAGAGGAATTATTAAAACGCAAAAATGGGTCAGTAGTTAAGTTGGTAAGGTATCTTTCCATTTGCGTTATGGTCATTAAACACTATTTGTGTCCTTGTAGGTTGAAATGATGGCCAACTGCTTTCATTAATTTTCTTGGTTTTAACGGTCAAACGATAATTATTGTTTCTTCAGTGGAGATGTCACATTTCTCTAACATACTCTTTTATGTTAGTTAATGATATGTTTGACAGGCGTATGAAGCTTTGATAATAATGTTTCAAATATTTGATAAAAGAATTTTTCATGATTTGAGGTTAGATATATGTTTTTAATTCAATATTCAACAAAAAATATTTTGTTTTGTTTTGTTGTTTTCCAGAGCGGATGTTAAAGCATTTAAGTGTATGTTTTCTAAGAAAGTTTGGTAAAATCTTACGCTGCGAGGCTAGATTTTCTCGAACAAATCGTAATTGCTCCTCGGTTTTGTGATCCGTCAAATGTTCGGAAGGATTCTCAGCATTGGCGACATACACAATACAGTGCATGCGGTCCTTTGTTTCTGGGTTCTTTCTATAATAAGCATCATTTTCGTCTATAGCCGCTACCGGATTGATCTGCAATATATTAATTAACCGAGTCTGAAATAAAACAATTTAATATTTGGAAGTTTTTTCTGATTCTAAACAATAAGGACAAACTAACAATTGAATTACATTACAAACGAGATAACTTTTCCACAAGCAATTTCTTTTTTTGTGTAGTAATTTCCGCTTTCACATGTTTAGAACTCCCAACTTATTTAATACTCAATAGCATGACCCGAGTACAGTGAATTTATGAACAGAGATTGGCTACTGACATTGAAATTAATATTTTGTAAATGTTGTAGTACTTATAATGATCCTGTTTTGCAAATATAATTGATCATTTGGTCGTATTTTTCGCTTACGTATTTTGTATCAATTGGTAGGCCTTTGTTTCTATACTGAATGTGACTAAGAAATGTATACATAGGGCTAACTGTGTGTGTCATCGGTCAACCTCCTAGACCTCCTAGACCTCTGATCACACCCTTAAAATGTCAAGGGGTAGGTGTTGTCTGCCCTTTTTGTTTTTAAATTTGTATTGTTTATAGAATATAAGAGATTGTTCATTGCTCATTATCTTCATCTTATCCATGTACCTAGATTGTATACTGTTTTAAAATTAGTATTTACAGTATTTGTGTGCTTGAAGAGCACACAGTTTGTGCTACTTGCTTGGATTTTGAAAAAAAAAATTCTTGAAAAAAAGGAGACAGAAATATTACTTTAAAAAAGAGATATTATATGTAACATCCATGTTTACGCGTTAACCGTATATTCCATAACCTTGTATCCGCTTTTAACACGTCCTTCAACGATTGCTCTAATGTCCTCTGTTGGAACCCCGTATTCAACATTAAGTCCTCTGCAATCAAATAGCCGCAGCGGTAAGATCTTCCCTTCTTTCGTTTGCATTGGAATTGATTCAAGCTGGGAAGGAAGATTAAAAGAAAATATAATATTTTAGCAGCTATGAATCTTAAAACCCCCCACTAATTTTCTTTTTGAATAAACAAGCACGGGCAATGTTTTAAAATATTTTCTTAAAAACTCTAAATAATGAATGCCTTTGTACATATTTAGCATAGTATTTCTGCTAATGTCTTACATAAAAATCAATTTTACTTTATTATAAAATAAACATACCGGTATCTTAGATAAATAAGGAACGAATACACAATGACACCTTGAAAGTATTGGATATTGAATAGCTTGGATATTGATTACTGTATTCTTCTAAAGCAGAAGCATGCATGCAATGATATAATTATGCAACTATCTTTGAAATACAGGTTGTTGGTGATATTGAAGTATACTCAAGTTATAAACTAACTTGAGGTACTCAACTATCACTATTTTTCATCGTTGCAGATAAGGGTAAGGAGACCCGAAAATGTAGGACGACGGTCAGAGGTTTCATGCAAGAAATAAGCCATTGTGTAAAAATGTTAAATCTATAAGTTCATGGAAAGTGTACAGTATTCGACATTGTTTTCGTATTTTGGCTGCCAAAATGTTTCTCATAATGTTTTCCATTCGTATTTGTTTTAATTCTTCTAACACACGTATCTTGCTTGTTAATAGTTAAAAGAAAAACAAAATTATTTCACTTTTAAAAATTCTATGGGTTTTAAATAATATCCTCTTAAAGACTTCCTGCCTGGGTAATGATCAAGTCTAGATATTGCACACAATCTAAGTCTATGCCTAAGTAGTTATCTTCTAGATTTTATTTCGAAGCATACGTTTTCGATACGTTATTAATTGATTTTTGTGTTTAGTAGCAGTAGCCTAAGAATGGGATTCAAAATGAAGGAAGCGTACTATTTTGGCTCATCTGTTGTCTGTAGTCGTCATAGTTGTAAACTTTTCACATTTTCATCTTCTGCTTAAGAACCACTTGGCCAATTTCAGCTTAACTTGCCACAAAGTATCCTTGGGTGAATGGAGATTCAAGTTTGTTCAAATGAAGGGCCATGTCCTCATCAAAGGGGAGATAATTATGATTTAGTGAAAAATTAATGGGATATTTTTAAAATCTTGTCAAGAACCACTGGGCCATGAAAATGAAACTCATGTGAAAGCATCACCATGACATGTAGATTCAAGTTTGTTCAAATCACGTAGGGTGGGCCCACAATGGGGTATACAAGTTTAACTATGGAATACATTAGAAAAATCTTTAAAAATCTTCTTCTCAAGAACCCCTTTGCCCGGAAAGATGAAACTCATGTGGAAGCATCACCATGTGATGTGAAATCCTTAAAATTCTTCTTAAGTACCATTTGGCCAGGAAAGATGAAACTCAAATAGATGCATCCTCTGGAAGTGTAGATTCCGTTTGTTCAAATCATGACCCTGGTTTAGGGTGGGGCCACAATGGGGTACCATATTTTAACATAGGAATACATAAAAAAAATCATGTAAGCTACAAATCTGCAAATTATATACCCGTACCCGTGCTTTTTCTACAACTAAGGATTTTTTATTAATGATTAAGCTAAATCTTCCGTAACAAGATCTTTTAAAGCTGTAAATTATATTATTAGAAGTTTATGAAAATTGGCCCAAGAAATTAAAATAATTCTACATTGGTAAAGCATTGTACAAAAATAAAAGGAAAAAATTACAGCTGTGGTGACACTTTTCGAGGCCTTTTGGTAGACCAGGTTTGTCGTCACTATTCTGTCGTCATTGGTTATTGCTGTTGCACAGGTATTAAAGAATGATGACTTTCCAGAAGCAGCTTGACCAAGAAGTAAAATATTAAAATAACTTATGTCTCCATCTGGTCTCATCGTGATTATTTTCTGCAGAAGCTCCTGTTTGAACTAAAAAAATACGAAGAAATGAAGCAAATTATACAGAAACAAGTTAAGGACACTCTCTACACTGCATTAAATTTCAGGGTACTTTTGTGTAATTAGACGGAAAAAACCATTTAATACGTAGACAGAATAAATTGTAACCTGAGCTGTATCACACAGTTTAGAATATTTCCAAGCCAAATATTCTAAGCATTAGACCAAAATAGAGTATTTGAAAACTTTATTGACATGTATTTTATCCCTTTGAATAAGCAAAGGCAATTTTTATCTATTATTACTTCATTGTTTTTGAAAAAAAAAATCCCGAGTAAATACATTAAAATGAGTTCAAAGTATCCTCCTTTTGCTAGTTAATTTTCTCAAAGTCCAAAAAAACATTTTTCATCAATGTATATAGAGGGCCCTTAGTACGAAATTAAAGCATGTCATCAAGTTTTATATTTAACACATACGAATCAAGGTAAAAAACATTAGTAAACATGATACTAGTCAGTATTTAAGGTATTCTTGCCAAATATCCTCTGTCGAAGGTTTCTTCAGAGAGTCAAATAATACAAAAGTCTACATATCCTTGATTATTTGAAGAATGTCCATTTTAAACAATTATTACTATAAATAGAAATGGAGATCTCCGCTTATTCTACATTTCAGGAAATGATCTCTTTTACTTGTAAGTCACATTATGTCAGTTACATTTAATTGCAGTTTGTTTGCAAATTGTAGATCTCTAATTTGAGAAATAGTGCACATATCTACATCTTTTCGTTAGTATACAATGTGTCTAATTTTGGACATTTGTACCATTTATAGAAATAAGAGCCTATCTTAAATAATGTGTGAATCATTGTATAATCCCTTGTTATAATTGATAAAATATTGGTGAGAGCAGTATGTTTATCACTTATGTTTTACTGGAGCTTCTAAATGATAGAAAATAGTTATTTTTTCACATATTATGAGACAATCTATCTTTAGGCATTTGAAGCCATAAATAGAAAATAGAAATCCCTTGGAATAATATGGCATTTTAAACTCTGCTCAATTCGAATTTTTTTTAATAGATTTTTTTTATATATGTATATTTATAGATACAGGATACGAAAAAGTATTGAGATCCAACTCCAATTTTTTCATGAAATGACCCTTCAAATACCGAAGTATGAAATCGCACACAATATTTAAAAAAATTCATAGACAATTTGTTTAATTTAATCCTAAAGAATCAATACCTATTTTCCAAATTTTCACATTTTCAGAAACAATGTCATTTTGCAGAAACTTTTTCTTAGAGTGGGAATAATTCTGGAATATCCGAATTTATGCCCTACATACCTTAAATGTTTTCTAATGATGCAATGATTTATGTTTGTTTTTTACTACATAAAGATACAATTACATTTTACATTTCCTCAATTTTAATGTTTTTATTTCGTCAAAAAGGGCCAAAAATGGTCATATTTATTGGATCCGTTTCCATAGCAACCAGGAGAACGTGTGAAACTTCCAACACCATGTTTGCTAGTTTTGTACCAAGACGCACCTGTAGTGCAACTTTCATCAAAATCGGAGAGATGTCGTTCCCAAGCCCTATAGTACATTTTTGGTGCTTACAGAGAATGCATGTTAAGTTACAAATAGATACAATTTGAGAAATAAAGATGGTTGAAAAAGATTGTAGAAACATTAAAATGTTGTTCATATTGAATAAAAAATACCTCTTTAGCCCAAGGATCCTCCCATTTAGCAGATATTGTTCTCCAAGGATTCTGTAGGGGCTCTAAAGTATAGAGATAATTACATTTATCGTTCATGAAACATTTATCATATTATATTTTACCAAAGAAAGACAAATAATTAACATTAGTTTTAACAATTTTCATATCATACCCATATATTTCTTTCTTTTCTCTTCATCTGCAAGGTAAGCACAGAAATTGAACAACCATATTCATAGTATTTTATAATTGATTGATCTTGTTTGACAGCAAATATTCCAAATCTTACCTTCTTTTTGACGTTGTTGCAGCTTCAATTCTAAAATCCAATTTTACAAATATAATTACATTTATCGTGCATAAATTATTTATCGTAAAATATTTTCACCAGGAATAGAAAAAAAAATTAACATCATCTTTTAAAATTTTCGTATCATACCCAGATATTTCTGTATTTTTCCTTCATTTACAAGATAGGCACAGAAATTGAACGACCGTACTCACGATCATTGTATTTTATGATTAATAGATGTTATTAATGCAGTAAAATACTGCAAATCTTACCTTCTATTTGACGCTGTTGTAGTTGCAATGCTGAAATTCAATATAACATACAATGGTAAATCACATATTTTGTGGGGTCAAATTTTCGTGGTCTGAGGAAAAAAATATGGGTTTGTGAGGATTTGATTTCATGGATGGTGAATTTTTGAGTAGTAATGTCTGTGAAAAATTATATTTCATCGAAACACAAATTTGTGGGTCTCTTCATACCTCAAAAACCACGAAAATAAAGCATCCACAAAAATCAGTAATTTCACAGTATATTAGAATAGACAAAATTTAACATAAACTTTTACAATTTTCATATCATACCCAGGCATTCCCGTCTTTCCTCTTCACACACACAGAAATTGAACGACCATAGTTTTAAAATATATTATAATTACATTTATTCTTCATTAAACATTTATCATAATGTATTTTCTTCAGGAATTTATTTAACATCAACCTTTCAAATTTTCATATCATACCCAGATATTTCTTTTCTTTTCATTTGCAAGATAGGCACAGATGTTGAATACGGAAGCGTAAAGGTCTCTTCACTTGTTGTTCATAATTTATTGTCTTATATTTTCTTGACTCATCAACATATAAAGCGTAAAAACTCCTTATCCATACACATAATTTGAGTTGTATTTAATTGTGTTAAAAATAATGTAAGATTCTTTCTTTTATCTAATTGATTGTATTGCTCTAAGTTTTATCGACTTAAAAATCATATTGATTTTTAAAATATCGATCAAACAAAATATTTAAATAATCAATATAGTTTTTGTCGAAAATCATGAAAAATAATTAAAGAAAATTTGTGAGGAAGACACGGAAGCGTAAATGGCTCTACACTTGTTGTGTTAAAACTTTGTATATTGTCTTATATTTTATCGAGTTATCAACATATAAAGTGTTATACCTCCTTATTTATGCCCATATTTTGAATTGTATTAAGGTGTATTTACATAATTGAAGGCAACTTCTTTTGTTCAATAGATCTTATTGCTTTAACTTTTATCGACTGAAATATTATACTAATTTTCAAATATCGATCTAAACAAAATATTTATTCATGTCAATATAGTTTTGTCGATATGAAGAAATAAATAGGAAGATTTATCGATATAGATATATGAATATTTTCAAGAGAAGTCAGAAAAAGGTGTTTATGAATTAATTTGGCGGGGGCGGGAAATCTAATGAATCTTCACTTCACTTGGGAAGCTTATGTACCATGTATTTGCTATCGTGTACGATTATAGGCTGAAACAAATTAAAAAAATATTTGAAAAGTGGAGATGGAGAGACATCAAAAAATTAAATTATATGCATTGTCATGGGAAATTATTATACCCATCATTTTGAAAAGGGAATCTGATATATTCTATCATGGTTCACTGCTTATATCTCTTGAGTTCAATGGGGATTGTAAATGCTAATGAAGAGAAAATGGAAAGTACCTAACACTATTATAAAAGTAACACTGTTTATATATGTACTTTGTAAATATTTGATGTTGTTCCACTTTATGGTATACATAGGATCTGACTCATGAATGCAAACCTCCACAGTCTTGAAACTCCCCCCCCCCCTCCCCCTGCATAAAAATATAATAACACCAGATCTAACCTCTCATTGCTTTAAATAATATAAAATAATTTGTGACTTCAGCAAATCTGTATAAGCTTATTCACAAAGTTTAAAGGAGGAAAGTATAGTGTCAGCCAAAATAAATTGATAACAAGAAAAACACCCCAGGGATTAAATAATCTAACTGCGAGAATTTTCTTAAATTTGGGAACAATTCAGTGGATCTCTGCTGTACTCAGTTTTTGAGTTTTTTTTATAGATGGATGAGGGGCACAAAGATACTCTTGTCTCCCCCTCTTCAAAAGTGGTGATCGGTGCAACAGCCCACTTTGATTATAACTTTCAAGTTGTCTCCATCTCCCTTTTTAATATACTTTTTAATTTGATTCAGCCTTTAATCATACATGCTGACATGATACATACATGTAAGCTTTCACGGAATCCCGAGTGAAGTGAAGGTTCATTGGAATTCCCGCCCCCGCCAAAATAATTCAAAAACACTTTATTCTGACTTTTTTATTGCAAATATTGATAAATTATAAGTGATATAACTATATCTTTATTTTTTCATGTCAACAATATTATATCGATATGATTAAATATTTTGTTTTAATCAATATCTGAAAATCAATATATTATTTCAGTCGATAAAACTTAAAGCGATAAAATCTGTTGAACAAAAGAAGTTGCCTTCTATTATGTTAAGAAATCTTGAAACAATTTAAAATATGTACATAAATAAAGAGGTATTACACTTTATATATTGAGAAGTCGATAAAATATAAGACAATATACAAAGTTATAACACAACAAGTGTAGAGCCATTTACGCTTCCGTAGGAAGAAGTGAGAATACACTGCTATTCGATTAACTTCACGGGGCGGGAATTCTAAAACATCTTCACTCGGGATTCAGTGAAAACTCTGGTACCATGTATTTGCTTTCCTATACGATTATAGGCTGATGCAATTTCAAAAATTGTTTTGAAAAAAGGGGGATTGAGAGACATCAACAGTTAAATGTAGATGGTATGCATAGTCATAGGAGCTCTCGTACAAATCACTACTTTTGAAGAGGGGGACATAAAAGTATATGTTTGTGCCTCTCATCCATTTTTTTTTTCAAAACCTGAGTTTAGTACAGATTTACCAAAATACCCCCCCCCTTAAAAAACCCTCTCAGTCAAACTGATTATTAAATCTCCGTTTTTTTCTTGTCGTTTATTCTACTTGGGTGACCCCAGACTTTGTGACTATGCTCATACATATTGGATGAAATGAATTATTTTACATTATTTTAAGTAAAAAAAAGAACTGCTTATAGAGTATTTTATTCTATCATGATTCAGTGCTTTTATTTTTCGAGTTCGGGGTAGGGTGTGCGTGTGTCAAGACTGGAGGTTCGCGTCCAAGTGGCAGATCCAATAGAGTTGTACAATATACATTTATTGCATGATAGTGAGGGAAATATGAAGACTTGTTCAGCCAAGAAAAATCATATTACCAGAGGGCTTCGCCCAAGGGGAATATGATATTTCTTGGCTGAATAAGTCTTCATGTTTCCCGAACATTCATGCAATGAATTGTTTATGATACCGAAACAAGCAAAACCTTTGAAATAAACATAAACTTTCAAATTCGGCACCGCTCTCAAATTCACTTTCATTTTTAACAAAAAGTTACTAAAACTCTTCATCAATTTTGTGACGTAAACCAGGTTATTGTGACGTCTACTATACTCTCGGGAGTTTTCTTTAAACGAACGATAATTTTTGCGGGAAAATGCACTAAGTATCCGAAGAGGTGGAATATGATGAAAAACATGCAGACGGCCGGGAAATATGAAGTTTTACTGCCCTATCACGTGATAACTTAGAACCAATCAAATAACGCGTTGTTTAGAATATTTATAATGAGGTATAATAACATCAATTATTTACAGACTACGTAGCCAGTGTTACTCTTTTAATGTTGCTGTCCCCCGCTGAAATTTGGGGATATTAATTTCAGTCTGTGTGTCCGTTCATCCGGCTTTGATATTGTGAAACACTATTACCCCACCCTCTCCCCTTTTACAATACAATGTATTCTTTTCTTTGGTTTCATTTACCCCCAGCCGTATTTTCGAAGTAATGCTTTGACTTAACCTGTTGCAAAAATAAAATGTCATTCATATATAATTGTGTAATAGCTAAATTAGTCAACAATCACATAGAAGTTTGTACAATATTGCACATTGAATTCATGAATTATCATGGCTAACCAAATAAAAAATTGAGATAACTGAATAATAAGTTAACAAAAAGGAATGCACCGGAAACAGATATTGGATTTGGAGATCAAAAATAACCATTTGGGCATTTTCTGTTTGCGTCAGTATATAATTTCATAATTCTGCAAATCCGAAGAAAGGGGGGATAGATCCCCAATCGGAGCATTCACCTCTCTTTTCTTTCATTACTTTCTATTTTCGTTTCATCCACGAATAAGGCTAGAACTTAATGTATTTATGAATGGAACATTTAAACAATAGGGCCTGGGCTGTCCTTAATTATTTTTGTTACAGCAATACTTATTGTGTTTTTTGGACAGTTTTTTAATTTTTATTTATCAATAAGAAAAAAATATTGAATTATTACTATATTATGTGCAAATGCTATAGATTATGTATCTTATTGATTAGAATGATTTGATTAGAATTGATATTAGCTTCAGTGAGGACAATCTAACTGATAACCTTACCCCCGCCCTCTTCTTCTTTTACATGTTTTCCTCTAATGTAGGCAATACAAATGTTAGACTGTATATATGAGACAATTCATCAAAGTTCCCACGCCCGGGAATTAATTTACAGAACAAAAATTTTGCAACCTTTTCTCCTAGAAGTACTTGCATATTTATATCAATATCACTATGCATATATTTTTACTGCATGTGTCAAGCTAACTACATCGATACCTTTAATTTTCATGCTTAACTTTTATCAATTAAATCCATCATACAGAAAAGACGCATTAAAGTGTGTGAAAATACCCTGACACAATACAACATAAAAATAAAAATAAAAAGATATATCAGATTATATGTGAATAAGACAATAAAAAGTAAGACAATGAACAAAAATCTAACACAACAGTTTCTGAGACCTTTACACTTTCGTAATTGAGCGACTACATTCATGGTATTTTATGATAGATCGATTACGGTATAGTTAAGCAGTAAAATATTGCAAAACTCACCTTCTTTTTGAGACAGTTGCAGCTTCAAAGCTAAAATTCAATTTTACAAAAATATTATTTATCATATTGACTATGATATTTTCATCTGAACTTGAATGAATTAATACTACACTACATGTACATAATATGTATTAGGAAGATATGGTTGTTAACTATAATTATTTTATCCTTCCTAATATTCTAAAATGTTTTTTTTCTGACAGAAAGTAAATAAAGGGTTATGAAACAAAGAACAGATAAATTTACATAAATAATGAAAATAAACAAACAATAAAAAAGATGGTGAAATTATACTAGTATTAATAAAAACCGCTGATTTTATCCTTATCTTATCCTTCAAAATGAAGATTCTATTAAAAAACAAACAAATACTATCTTTCGGGAGAGTGATGGGAAATCAAATATCATTCGTCTATCTGTCTGTCAGTCTGTTAGTATGTAGATCTGTCAGTCTGTCCATCTGTCAAAAAAACGTTGACCTTGGTCATATCTTTTGAATGAGAAGAGATAAGGCTTTCATAATACACATGTGTATATTGACTGTGACAAGACCTTCCTGAAAACACTTTGATTTATGACTCTGTGACATTGACCTCGAAGTTTGACCTACTTTAAAAAAGTAAACATTACTTTGAATTGGCCATAACTTTTAAATGAAAAGAGAAAGGGCACCTCCGATGATTTGGAGGTCCGTGTTTGCTCTGCTCCTATTTTGTATATTGTTTTGTGGACTTTTGATCTTGAATACTGTTCGTTATCTCCATATCTTTCATTACACCTATTATGCTTATTGATGTCATGCACCACAATTTATCCATTTTTCATGTAACAGTTTATTCCACTGTTTATAACTCAGGTGCTAGATTTTTTATCAATCACAACACGCATTATCATTAAACTGTAATTTTTTTTATATCAGAAACAAACGCCTGTAGTATACAGCTAAAGGTAATAATTTGGGGCATATTCACCTTCATTCTAATTATTTTTTTCTCTTCGTTTTATGATTCATACTGAAATTCATCTATCAGACTTACACCGTCCTAAAATAATCACAGCGAAAATTGTCCACAGTGGAGAAAAAACTCAGCCGAATACAATTGAATAATGCATAATATTCACTGTCTCTTGCGTCAGTAGAGAGCCAGTATTTTTGGATTTTGTAAATTGCATTGATGTGCACAACTATTGTATGAATAAAAAACATTATGAATTTTCTATTGATGCACAAAACGTAATAAAAATTGACTATAATTAGATGTTAGCATAACAACATTTCTAATCAATCATTTATTTAAATCATAACATTTTAAAAACATGTAATCATTAAATTTACCCAAATTAAATGAAATTTAATTAATTTCAGTGAACTTTAATGATTTACTTTTTGAAGTTATCAGACCCATGACTGTTTTCATAAAATGGCAAAAGGTTGTATCTTGATGGCTCAATGCATTGTATCTATTTTTGCCAAGACCATATAAAAACCTAAAGCGGCAATAAATTCTAAACGACCAAAAATACATACAAACTGACGCTTATCATCCAATAAAAAAAATGTTTTTTGGTGGAAAAAAAGGGAAAAAAATCAAATATTGTGACGAAAAATAGCAATCAAGCACAAAAGTCCATTGAAACAATTCAAATCGGGAAAAAGGTAAACAAAGTCTTCTGAAAGGATCAGAAGAAAGATCAGATACCATGGTCGCGTAAACATCCCCTGTCGACCTGTCACATCCAAAATGTGCTCTTTGTGATTGGGCAAATGAAAAAAATCCGTTGACAAGTCAGTTTTAAAATAATAATTTTAGAAATTGTTCGCATAAAGAGCATTCTCTTGCGTACCTAATCAAGTGGAAGATATAAACTTTATATGCAGGTGATAAAGGTATTTATCATACCTCTACTGTTATTACTCTACATAAAATTAATAACATAAAACTGCCTATTTCCCTGAGAAGAGACCATTTCACTCATCTGAGGACTACTCCCTGGGACTACTCCCTCATGAATATTTATTAGTAATTTTTACCAATCAAAGTGTTCAGTGGGCGGAGCGTTCAAGGAATCTCGAGTCTGTGACGTCATGTTATTAGCAATGTAACTTTGACGTCAAAACATGTGATGCGATGTCAAAATCATACTTGAATTCTAGCAAAATGAAGACAACGATAATTCTTCAAAATGTCAGTGAAAATACTTTTTAAAAATAATTTAATTGTTTTAGGACACGATGCATTACTATTCATACAATCTGTTAAACTGCATGCATTTGTGATTATGCCTCTATAGTGTTTTTTTTAATGTCAGTATAAAAATAAATTGCCTATGATTGTTTCGGTATAATAAAACAGTTATGGAATGTGAACTCGGGAAATAGCAAATTTATGGTTTCCCTCGGTAGGAAACTATTTCCCTCGGCGGCTTCGCCGCCTCAGGAAATAGTCTCCTCCCTCGGGGAACCATAAATTTGCTATTTTCCTCGTACCCATTCCATAACTGTATAATATATTGCTTTATATTGCCAAGTATGAAACAGGTATATCAGACTTTTTGGAATCTTTATTTGATGTTTAAAGGGATATACGGAGTTGACATATGAATGGAATAAACTACTTTAATTGATAATACGCCATTAATACATCTCAATGTCGAGTATAAGGCCACAGAATGTGATTTCTTCTGCTGCTCATATAGAAGAAGATTTTGAATTCATTTTGCTTCATATAAGATAGAAAATATTTCTGCTTATAAAGGTGGGCGATTGGGATCCATGGAAATTCCGATAGATTGTAAAACGTGATCTCAAAGAACTTCAAAGATATTGTCAATCAGAAACTCAAACATTTTTTAATATTAAATTAGATGTTCTTATGTGTTCAATTAGAAGGTTTTTAGCAAACAATTCGCAAATGTCCTATGACAAAGGAAGCAAATTTAAGAGTTCTATTTTATTGTTAAAGCAACTATGACGTTAAAAAAGTATGGCCTTTAATTTATCGTGAGGATTGGTAGTACAAAGTATTGCAATGTAGTATATTTTGACGTTTTTTAATTTTGGTAAAATTTTTTTGATTTTAAATTTTCTAAATATTGGCCTATTTCTTTGAAATTTTTAAGTATTTAACCACTCAAATGTATTGTTGTGCAGAATTCATAGAGTTTCTCCTTCACTTCTCTTAATACCGTAATGAGATATAAAGAGAGAAACTAGAACACAAACGACTTCTCTCACAAAGCCTTCCTTACACAAACACACCGATCCAGTTTCCCTTTCCCACACACAGACCCTCAAACATCCACACACATATATCCTCTCCCATTGGTACCAATTGCGCCCCGTATTACCAGACCTATTTTGTATGTATATGAAGCAGATTTTGTCTAACGTACGAGGGCTGTAGAAAAGTTCGCGGACACATTGAAAATCTATCGTGTGCTGTGAAGTTTTACCTATGTCTGATTAAATTCATATCTTTCGTTTATTTGTTTACAAAAATCAGGTCCATTTATTAAAATTTTAAAAATTTTACAAAGATTCTTACTTTGCGGTCAAAGGATTCACGGAGCAATCACGTGACGTTAAATGACTTGACAATCAGATTTTAAATCCGAAAAGCATTTTCATAGTTCTAAATATATTTCAATCTTTAAACTTTTTTGTTTTTCTACTTAAAAAATAAAATATCTATATCTAGACATGTTTCTTTTCTTCTATAATGTCTTTTGTGCGGTTTCGGATATTAGTGCATGTTAGAACTTGAAATAAATGTCAGAGCATTTAAGCTATTAGGTATGAAAACAATTGAAAAAATCCATAGGTGCAACGTCTGTGTAATAAGTGGGATATTCAGATATCACAGGAGGTGATCAGTGAAAATGTTAGTCCTTCAATTCTTATAAAGCTACTAACTTTTGAATACGTTTGTCCTTTGTACGTTGAGGCAATTTCAAGCAGTATCTAAAAGCATTTAATTCTCTTTTTTAGACATTATCCTCTCTACACACTTAATTTTTGGTAGCACGGTCCTCCATAACGTTCAATGACATTCCCATTTTTGCCTTTATTTTTACGCGCATATTATTTATAATTTGATAGAAAACAGTCAGATACTCTTTAATTTAATTGAAAATTTGACCTAGTGAACGTTTCATGAATACTGTAATGACAGGTAAAATATCATAAATCTTTTTGCACTACAACTGGTCAATTTTTGATATCAATAAAACTTTTATGCAATTTAAACGTGTTAAAACGAAGCATGCTCCGTGAAGTATAATTTTATTAAAATAAAATAGATGACTTTGGGATGTATATTTTTTAAGGATCACCGGAAAATACCAAATCTTTGCATATATATTGGAAAATAGGTAAAGTTTTTATTTGAGGAGTTTAACCGGTTTCTTTGAAATAGCGCGCTCACAGTAGAACTTGTTCGTGAACTTTTCTAACAACCCTCGTAAAAAGAAAGAAAACACTTGCTGTGGCCTTCAAATCGACATTTAGATATATGGACGACGCATTGTTAATCAACAATGATTATTTTAATTATGATGTCGACACAATATATCCTGGTGAGCTTGAGATAGAAAACACCACAAAGTCTGAAACATTTGTTTCATATTTGTATATTTTCACGAAAAAGACTTTATTGGTATCTAACAACCAAGCTCAATGAAACGTGATGACTATCTTTTCAATGGTCAACTTTCCCTACTTATGCAGCAATATACCTTCATCGCCTGCATACGGCAATTATATCTTTCAGTTGATTCGATACACAAGAGCATACTCTTTGTATTTATAATATCTAAAAGGAGGTAAATTACTGACAAACAAGTTGATGAAATAAGAATATCAGCAGTCTCATTATGTCATCATTTTATAAGTTCTATGGTTAATACAATCACCTTGTTAGCAAACACAATTTATCATTGATTCAAATATTGACTGACGTTTTTCAAATAATTGTTAGGCCATTATTTACTCTCTGAATTGAATTCGAATTTCCCATGATTTTTTTAATAATGAAAGGGAGCACACATCGGGTGTAAGCGATGGGTGGGGGATTCCCACTCCTCCATGGCACCAGATCCCACCTCTAATGTTTTGGAGGTCCGTGTTTGCTCAGCTGCAATTTTGTATTGTTTTATGGAGTTTGAGCTTGAATACTGATCGTTATCTCTATAAATTTCATAAATTGGTTTTATTTATTACCTCGGAGACTTTCTTCTAGCTCTGTAAAAATCAAAAGATTCATTTGATATATGATTTAGTCCTAGACATTTTAGATACTGTATTTCTTATTTTCTAATAAAAAATAATATTTTATCATTTATATCACTGTTGAAAGGAGTACTGAGTTTTATTTTTTATTCACACTTCTTGAAGAACAAAAAAGAATATTATCCAACTTAGTCGTGAAATAAATTCAATAAATTCACAACAAAAGGCTGACTTTGATACATTCTAAATGAAAAATATAAATTAAGTAAATAGAAATATGACAAGCGAAGTAATTTACCTAATTTCTTTTGACGATCTGAAAAATAAAACATGAGAATGTGAATTTAGATAATGTCAATTACATTAGAAATTGGTTCACAGACAAATCTATTTACTTTAATTTAGACTTTAAGTAAATAAAAAGTCGACGTCATTATATATTATATAATCATATGAAGTCTTTGTTACCTTCGTCATATTGTCTCGTCTGTAGTGCTGTTCAAATTAAAAAAAAAATTACGTAGAGTATCAAAGTATGCAATGGAGATTCCAATTCGTAATTTGGTATTTATTTTAATAGTTTCAATTCCTTTCAACAAAGTTTGTTATAACGAATTATTTTTGTTAGAAATGGACTCTTGAATTTGATATACCAATTTTTTTTTCGTTTAATCAAATTCATCATTTAGGCCTAAAAAATATGTTCATGAATTAGATGTAACGAGATATAGAATTCATTAAAACTAATTTAAATTGTTATAACAATTTTAGAATTCGTTAAAAAAGATATAAATAATTCGTTGTAACAAATACGAAATCTTGTTTAAACGATTTTCATACGTTTTTACAATTTTTCTTTAATATATAGAATGAAAGATATAGAGATAACAGGCTTTTTTTATGTCAATGACAGCTGATTTTTCGTTAAAAATGGAATTCGTAAGTTTACCTACCTTGCCAATGGTCATTTGAAAAATTAATTTGGTATAAAAACTCTGATTACACACACAAGTACTCTGAAGTTGACATAAAGAAAATGCTTGAATTTCTGATTGACAATATCTTTGTGGTTTTCGGAGACCAGGTCTTACAACAACCTTTTCGAATTCTATGGGTAGCAATAACGCCCCGTATTAGCGGACCTATTTTTGTATTCATACGAAACAGAATTTGTCCAAACTTTTATACGCGAAAAAGAGAAAGCACTTGCTGTGGCCTTCAATTCGACATTTAGATATATATACGACGTATTGTCAATTAACAATGGCTATTTTAATTCTTATGTCGATACGATATATTGTGATGAGCTTGAGATAAAACATACCACAGAGTCTGACACATCTGTGTAATATCTGGATAATTTATATGAAAAAGACTTTAATAGGAATTGACCAGCCAAGCTCTATGAAAAACGAGTAAATTTAAATTTTCAATCGTCAACTCCCCTTACTTATGCAGCAATATACCTTCATCATCTACATACGAACTTTATATCTTTCAGTTGATTCTTTAAGCAAGATCATGTTCTACGTATGAACAATTTCTAAAACGAGGTTAATTACTGAGAAACAAGTTGATGAAAAAAGAATATCAGCAGTTTCGTTTCAAGTCATCATTAATTTTATCGGAGTATTTACAAACCCAGACTTAAAATAAATTTAAAAAAGGCATTGAAGCGCCTACTTTTAAAACCAAACATGGAGACATGATATTCTTCAAATGCAATATATTAAACTGAATTTAAGGCATAGTGTCCAGTTGTATGAAAAAGTTCAATTAATTAAGTGAGTCGACTCTCAAGCTCTTCAGTCTTTTAATTTATTCTGTGACAGTTCTTTTGTTAAAGGTCAGATGATACGTTCCAGAAATGTACTAGTATATATTTTCACCAAGAATTTGTCATCTGAGAAATTCGACTTTAAGTTTCCTCACAAAATTGAAGTACCTTAGCAGGCATTTTTTTTCCTATATAATTGCATTTTGAAATTGAATTTGAGCCTAAACTTTAATTTACACTTCTTTGAGATGCTTACTTGAATATAACTAATCATGACCTTTCGAAAAAAAAAGATTAAATTATCTCAGATTCCAAGACAAATTTGATCATGCCCGATCTCCCTTGTAAAACCCCGTTCTCTGTTTATGACCCCATCCTAGTCTTTGGAACAATGGCATTTTACATTTATACTGTCTGAGGATTCAAATACTAGAAGATGAACATTACTAATCAAAGGAAAACTCATATCAAAAAATCTTTCAAAGTGCGTCACATTTAGGACAAACTCAACAAACTTTTAAAAAATCAAAGTGCGTAAAGAGTTTACGTTAACATTTTGCACTTAAAACACTTTGAAAATATGCGTAAAACAACGATTCTTAACTAAGATTTTAGTAATAAGGAACATTAAGTTTTTATATATCTTTCGATAAATTTTTGAATAGAATTACCCTCATCGAGAATGAGGAAAAGACGAGTAGAAGATCGTCTCAGCCTAATTCTTAACTATACATATGCGTCAGTAGCACATTGTAAGTGAATTGGGGGAGCGTTAAAATAAAAAAAGATTAACACCAATTTTTAATGCCTATGTATGTATTGGCCAAAAAAATTGAATTAGGGGGAGTTCCGATGCCTATGCTTTCTCACATATATTTATTTACCTAACAGGTATGACGTTGAAAACTTAAATACATTTGAGGTAACATAACATACTGTAGATGAAAAGTAGGAAATTTTAAGTATAGTTAATCAAATACGACAGAGGGAATTGTCATAGTTTACTTAATTATTTAGATTTTCCAATTTGAAAAATTGCAAATTTTTCTTGAAAAAAATGCGAAGCTTTAAGCCTTTCATATTATTGAACCCCCTACATCTACCAAATGTATTACAGATTAGAAAAAAAATAAACTTTTACTGATAACATTTAAGAGAACCTAAAATAAGAAACATTTCTATATCAGATTCTAAATTGACCTCATCGACCATAATATGGTCGATGTTTACACACTTTGTAAAACTTTTTTTCAATGTGCGTAAACTTAGTGTCCAATTTACGCACTTTGAAATGCTTGCATATGATTATGAGTAGGCAAGGCCTTGTTATCTTTGAAATATCTATGGATCGATCGTATGAAAGGGCTTTATTTGTTAAATTATTTTTAGAGAGATTGACATGACAAATTTTGAAAATAATATAAACAAACCTAAAGTTTCTTTCAGAGATCGAATTTAAGTCATCTGTCTAATGTCATAGTGTTTCCTATATACTAAAAAGTATTATTTGGAATGTACTTATAAATCAGGGTACATTCGTTTTATTTTACATTTTTATCAATTTATAAGAAATATATCTAACTTGCTTTCACATAATCTAACAAAACATTAAAAGCATTGTAATCCCTTTTAAAACAGAACATTACAATTACAATGTTCAGGAACTGAAGTATCTTTTTCAGAAATATCATGTCATATCAGCCACTGCAATTTCAACACTATTATTGTTTCATACTTGGATAGTTTACTTGAAAAAGACGTTCATGGTAATCTAACAACCAAGCTATATGATAAACGTGATGACTTTAACGTTTCTATCGTCAACTTCCCTTACTTATGCAGCAATTTACCTTCATCACCTGCATACGGAGTGTATTTATCTCAGTTGATTCGATAGGCAAGAGCATGCTGTACGTATGAACAATTTCTAAAATGAGGTAAATTATTGACAAGCAAGTTGATGAAACAAGAATATCAACAGTCTCGTTTAAAGTCATCATTTCGAAAATACTATGGTCGATACAATGATCTTGTCAGCAGATACAATTTATCATTGAGACAAATGCTGACTGACGTTTTTCATACGAATTGTTAGTCCATTATTTATACACTGAATTTACGACGGATTTTCCGTTATTTCCCGATCATGACAAGGAGCACCCAGCGGGTGTGACCGGTCAACAGGGGATGCTCACTCCTCCATGGCACCTGATCCCACCTCTGATGTTTCGGAGGTCCGTCTTTGCCCTGCTCTTATTTTGTATAGTTTTACATATGGACTTTGATATTGAATACTGTTCGTTATCTCCATGTCCTTCTATTGAAAATTATTTTTCTAATCTTTTTTAAAAAAAGGAAATTGAAATGGGTTTAGAGAAGAAAATTATTTCTTTTTACCTTCAAGAGCAAATTTGATCTTCCCAATATAATATGATATTTATAAATCAAATTATTAAGTGTAACTCTCTGATTTCTTCATGTTTTCTTTTTAATATTATAGAAAAACAATAGAAATTGATTGTAAAAAAATATGCCATACACCTTCAAGTCTCTTGATTTCTCTTTCTTGTTCTTCATTTCTTCCTGTTTAAAAAATAAAACAGAAAGATTTTACTATATTGATCAAGGACCAGGCAAAAAAATATTTTCAATACACTGTATCTTTTGTTTCACTTGGACTAAAAAGTTGAAAAATGGCATACATCATGATCAACATTTTGTGAATGATGCCTAAAAATTTCAATGAAATATCTTTTTAAATAATAAAAATTTTCCTTTCAAGTAAAGGAATCAAACAAATCAGCTGTTGGCGCAACACTGACGACATCAAGACGACTTCAAAACATATCTTTTAGCATTTATGAATTTGTTCTTGAAACTACCTCTGAAAATTCATTTAAGCATACATTCGGCACTGCACTTTTTTAATTTTGTTTCAGATACCAAGTTATGCATGTTTAAATATTAGTGTTACAAAAAGATTGCGGAGTTAATTCTGTCAATAGACTACATGTATTTCTAACATGGTTTGTAATTTTGCTGATACTTGTTTCGAAAAGATGGCTGCTAGTAATATCATGTTTTAGAAATTTAGAATAATAAAAAAGTTTTTACATCTAAAGTTAGTGTATTCTAATTGCTTTTTGTTAGGAATCTACCTCTGTGGATATTTGTTGCATGATTATTTCTAAATGCTTTGAAATACGAGGGTCATTCAAAAAGTTCGTAGACTTTTGTCATAATTTCTTTATTTAACGTCATATAATAACCAAATTTAGTACAGATATTCTAACAATGAATTCGAACAAATTGAACAAAAAATTGGAAAATATCTTGATGATTTACAAAATTATCAAAGATTTAAGACGGCAAAAATTGGGTCACGGAGCAGGGTCAAAATTTAGCTATTTACTAATTATACACTTTATAATGTCTAGAGTCATACCTCTGATAAATGGCGCTTAAACGAAATAAAATTGAAATGTTTAAATTTAGTTTTGTTCTATTACTTCAGATGCTAAAATGTAATGCAATACATAGCTTCGTTTGAAAGATATCAATTTCTAAATACAGATATACTTCATGAAAAAAGCAAAAAACCATGACGTCGAAGGACGTCACGGAGCAGCGAGTAGCGATAAAATTTTGTTTTACATTCGGGAAACCTTTAAAACAAACTCTGTGAATGCTTGATGAACCAGAAAATAGTTACAAAATGTGCTATGCATTTGTTTATAATGGAAATGACTATTCTATGAGTCTAAGAGACTTCGGAGAAATTGAGATCATGAACGGTCTTCGAAGAAACAAATTATAGTAAAAAATCTTGTCAAAGAAATAGTAACGTCTTGAAACGTGATGTGCGATTCACTATTCCGGAGCTTGTGCAATCAAGAGTTACGCCATAAAGAATTTTAAAACGGTGACATTCAAACTTAAGGTACTCAAATAATTGTTAGCGAACTAAGTGTCAAGGCCTGTGGACACGAATTCATGTATTGGGAAGAAAATACAAACCGTGTATAAAACGAAAAGGCAGAGTAATTTTGAGAAACTTTCTCGTCGTTGTTTTTGACCTCACAGCATTATTAACCGTGCTCCGTGGTAACAAAACGTGTTGCTTTTAAAACTGTCTAACACGAGTTCCATTTAATGAAATCGAATGAAACTTTACACACTGACAAAATAAATGTTTTTACATATAAAAATGAATAAATCTGAAATTTTGTAAGAATAATATGATGATGGTGGGCATTGTCTACGTATTTTTTGAATGACCCTCGTATATGTATATTGTTTACCTTTTTCTCTTTGAAGTTCTGAAAAAGTAAAAATTATACGTGACATTGGAGGTACATGTATCAAGCAAAGTCAAAATTTTATGAATTATAAATGCTTATTTTTATCATGAAATTATGTTAAAGTGAACCTTTAATATTGCCATTTCCCATCTTCTTTATTAATCAAAGCAGACTGTAATCAGAAATCTAAAAGAAATTGAAAATAAAAATAATAGATAAGTGTACATGTTGATTTTGTCGACAATTTATGATCAATTTTGTGACGTACTTACTACCATAGTCCTGTGTTTATTTTGAAAATAAAATAGAAATATCTTATAATAAATATTTCAATACAACCCCTTTGTGACCTAGAGGGCATTGGTTGGAATTAATATAGATCTTAACTTTATTCGACTGTTTGTATATTAAAAGGCTACCTCTAGCCCTTCTGTTTTTGATGAAAAAGATTTTGTCTTTCAAAAAGCATTATGATTTTTTTCATTGTGTGGGACTTGGATGACTAAATTTAAGCACGTTCGATACATGTAAATCAATTTTTTGATTGTATGAATGGTGCCTTAAATGAAAAAAGAACAAAAAGCGAGCAAACAATGAAAAGCATTCACTAAGTAGAATATACCTCTTTTCGACACACCAATGCTGTCACCCAAAAGAAAGGTTTTGTGTCGATAATAATACCTGAAAAATATGAAAGTCCAAGAACAAACTATTCAAAAGTAATGGTCAAGGTTAATGTTTTTTTTAAAGTAGATCAAATGCCAATGCCAATGTCAAAGGATCAAAATTAGTGGTAAGCAAGGGAAGACCTTTTCATGAGAAATGCACATGCAAAGTATAAAAGCCCTAGAACAACTGTTCAAATGTTATGGTAAAGATTAATAAGTTTTCAAAAGTAGATCATAAAATTCCAAGGCCAAGGTCCTAAAGATACAGTTTTGATTTCCAAAGGAAGGTCTTGTCACAAGGAATATACATATAAAACTTAATATTCCTAGTACATTGTTCAAAAGTTTTGGCCTGAGTTAATTGTTTAAGTGAGTCAAACTCTAGGGACAAAATGTCAACAAAATTGAAACTCATGGAAACTTCTTACCACTATAGATGCATATGTGAAATTTGAAAGCCGAGTGTATCTAGGGCAGTTGGAAGTATGAAATCTATATCATCAATTCTACAAAAATTATTTATTAAGAAGGTTACAGTTGGGTAAATTATTGCAACAGTGGATCAAACTCTGTTTGCAAACAAAGAAAGTACTTGTCACAAGGAATATAAATACATACTACTATTCTAAAATTATAGACTCGAATTTTTGGCTTTTAAGGTAGTACAGAAGACCACGTATTCTATTTTAACTCATTTCTTTTAAAGTACAGGAGGCGAAAAAAAGAACAATAATACTATATTGAATACAATGAATGATCCTTTTAAGAATAATAATGAGTTGAAGTATGTTTTCGTCATATTTTGTGAAAAAATAACAAAATCCTATAAACATGTTTTGGTCACTTGGAGCTTACATTTTAGAGTGTGTTTACGCTATCTTAATGCAATACACAAGCATGTAACAGTCTGTTATTAAATGCAGTGTAATTTTTGTTCAATGGGTAGTAGAGAGCTGATATTTGGAAACATGATTGAGAAGTTTCCATTCTTCATGTACTATAAAGGTCAAGGTCATTTCGAGATGTCAAAGGTCAAACGTCATCTCTGAATCTTTTAGTTTTTTTTTTGCCATTAATTTTTTTTATAATTGCCAAAATATTTGAAACCACTGGTTCAATTTTCTTTATTTTAACACATTTTATTTTAGGACCAATTTGAATCATTCTGTTTAAAATTAGTAAAAATTGAATAACACATTTTCTCTTAAGAAAACTTAAAGTGTGGGATATTTACATTACCAAAACGAGCAGCTAGGATTATTTTAAATGAAAAATATGATGCACCTTCAATGCCTATATTTAATACTTTAGGCTGGTTTACTGTTTATGAACTTTTATATTTACAGAAAATTATTCTAATGTTCAAAATATATCATGGTTTGTCTCCCGATAATATGAATAATCTTTTTGAATTTCAAAGTTCTGGATCATACACATTACGCTCAGAAACAAATTCCAACCTTCGATTACCAAATTTTAAAACAGACATATTTTAAAATTCTTTACAATATTCAGGGGTTATAATCTGGAATGAGTTACCAATTAGTATCAGGAATTTCCCCATCCCTTACAATATTTAAAAGAAGTGTTGAAAATTTTCTGCTTATGAAACGCAATGGTTCTACACTTAACCAAACTTCTAAGTGTTCACCGAACTTTTTTAAGTTTTAAAGAACAAATGTATAAAATAAATAATTTCCTTAATTCATGGTTAATGATGAATATTTAAGTTCGATGTTGCGTAAATTTCATGTAAATATCCTTTCAGAATTTTAAGCAAAGTGTCGAGGAAATGATGTACCCTCAGAATGAAAATTCACGCAAAAAAAATTTCTATGGAGTAAGACCACCACTCGCTCTAATTACTACAAGACAATCTTTACAATTTTTATTGTAGGATACCATGTACCCCGGCCCTGAATAGGAGATTGGTCCATCTGCTGCCACACCTACTGTATAGATCTTTCCAAACTGTTTAAACTGTTTAAATTGTGTGGAGGGGGGGGGGGGGGCTTTGACATTCCCTATGAAAATCCCAAATGTGTTCAATGAGATTCAGATCTGGAAATTTGACAGTGTATCATAACACAGATGCCTTTTGGTCAATATCCTAGGGTGTTTAGCGCGTAAGTGCACCGATTTAAGGATGATTCAGACTGCTTGAGCTGCTATTAGACTGTTACGAGCACCGATTTCTTATCGTTTTCATACGATTGAAGTTGTTTGTTTTCATGTTTCTAAGATTGTTTCAGGAGAATTTAACACTCTTTTAACCTGGTGTGACGCGAAATTTTGGCCTCAGACAAAGATCAAGGTCACTTCCGGTTTGGTTAAATTTTGTTCAAAACTTTCAAATTTTGATAAATTGGCGGTGAAAAATGAAGCACAATCTATAGAAAAATGTGTTTAAATGGGTTTCGATACTGGTTGTTAATCTTTAAAAGTAATATCAAGGTCACTAAAATAAAAGTGAGTAAAACATGGTGCAAGGGTGGTTCAGATATCAACATTCCAATGGCTTTCCCGTCTATCTCAATGGTCAATTTCCCAATATTTTGTGTTTTTTAGTGAAACCAGTTTTTCAAATTTGATAATGATTACAAAAAGATGCTAATTACACGAAACACGTGCCGCAAAGTACAGATTTATTTTTTTAAGCTTCGTCACGGTACATTGGTTTTCATCGGTGATATTTTATTTTCTTTCTACAATTGTTGAGAAGACTCCTTTGTTGTAATAATTTGAAAATATCATACCATTCTATAAAGTAGTTTTTAAATTAAATAAATACATTTATTAAAGTGAACACTTAGAAGTTTTGTTAAGTGTATGTAATTTTTTTTTTCTCTCTCTCTGTGCTGAAATGTTGATGTTTTTTTTTCTTTGTAACATACTGTCCATTTCTTATTGTCTCCTTATTGTGATTTTTATTTATTGTATATGTACTTTGCATATGTTATAAAGAAGGCTCAGAGGAAGACTAGGGCTTGCACTAATCGGCTTACCTTCTATAAATAAAGTATTATCATTATTATTATTATTATTAATATATGAATGTTCAATTCCGAGGCTATGTATGTTCTTTTACATAATATTTTACTTAAATTTGCCAGTATCAATATAATGTTTATCTTTTGAAATTCCTTTGATCGAATTAATATTCATATAATCAGGGTTTAAAATAGTCCTAGCAACCAAAAGTTATCTCCTATGTCCAGTCAATGTTTCAAACATTTAGAAGATCAAGATCTGATTCAGCAGATCTTGGGAAAGTATATAAGCGGGCTCATTCAAGTCCTGGTGTTCAGTCGTGGAGAAGCCGTCACAAGAAGAGGACGTCTCATTCGTAAGGTATTTATATTTTCTCATTTGCGGTGTCTCAAAGTTCTGCAGACGACCCATTTGAGTAACATAGATCCTTACGGGTTAATTAAAGAATGAATGATTATTATATAGACGGGTGTTTAAAACCAAGTGTTCGAAACTACAGGTCTGGGAGCTATAGTGCTTAAACAGAGTGTCAGACCAGGGGTTTAGTAGTCGGACTATGAGATAACAAACTCAGGAAAATTATAATTATATAGACGATACGTTTAAATCATTGTGTTGTTGATTATAATTGATTGTGTTTGTTTTTATATTTAATCCAATCAGCTAATTACGTCAAATAACGTAAGGAAAATTCTTCGTCAAAACTACATCCGTGGTCGAACCCACAAAACACATTACAAATTTTTGGTGGCAGCGGTGGGATAAGTTGATCTAAAACCCACTTTTGATTTTTATAATAAGAACAATTATTTGTGAAAGAACTTTGAGAAAAATTAGGTTTAGGTCTTAAACCATGGATGGCATTGAAAAAGAGATAAGTTATTTTGAAGAGAAATTTAAAGGGTTCTCAAATGAGAGTATGCGTTTGAGTGAAAAAGAGGGACATAAAGCCTCAACACCAATAACAAATAAAGATTCAGACTTTGGTGCCGCGGATCAAGTGAGTTCTGAACCAAGACAAGAGCTTGGAGGAGCTAAATCAAAAGTCAAGGTTGAGGTTGAGGCTGAAACTGATTTTGACTACATCAGTGACAGAACACGTAGAAAAGCTTCAGACCATGTGCTATATTTTGAAACACCTAGAAATGTTCCAAGAAATGTTACAACACGCAGGTTTAAAAACAATAGATTTGAAGCACTTGATGTTCGGGACCGCTTGGGAAAAGATAAAAATTCTAGTAAGCTGAAGCCTGCAACTTATGATGGAACGACGTCGTGGTTGGACTATAAGTCGCATTTCAATGCATGCGATTGCTTGAACCACTGGGCACTGGTCTGAACAAAAGAAGGGGATGTATCTGGTCGTGTCCTTAAGAGGTCTAGCCCAAGGTGTTCTTGGAAACCTACCAGAGTATCTGCAAATGGATTTTAAAGTGTTGTCTCCAAGTTCCTGGAACATTTTACCACAGCTAATCAGACGGAACTGTATAGGGCGCAACTTAGGGAGAGACGACAAAAAGCGTCAGAAACAATACCGCAGCTAGGCCAAGATATTAGACGACTCACACGCCTGGCATATCCAACATCTCCAGGATGAGCTCAATGCATTCGCTGGGGGCAGAACGCAGAAGAAATGAAGATAGTGGTTTTGTTCGAGAAGCAGGAGGTGATAATACTGGCCATGAGACTAACAGTGGTAGTTTAGAGGACTCTATAAAGTCTATCAAAGAAATGCTGCTTAGCCTATAGACAGATGTGAATAGGATGAAAACTGAGCAACAGAAGTCTGGTAGTTTAGAGGACTCTATAAAGTCTATCAAAGAAATGCTGCTTAGCCTATAGACAGATGTGAATAGGATGAAAACTGAGCAACAGAAGTCTCGTACTTACCAAACTACTTTCAACACGCCTCGAAGGTTTGACGAGAAAAAGCAGACAACAGGTACTTCCAAAAAGTTTCAAGTGCGGTAAGCCTGGACACTTCAAGAAGGATTGTAGATCAAGATGTCCAAATAAGAGTGAGACTTATACTCAGCAAAGACCATTTGACTCCTCTGGCAGAAGAAAACCTGTCAGAAATACAGAGACCGGTAAAGAGAAGTCTGGACAATTAAAATGGCTACCGGTAATAAAGGAAAGTCAGAAGAGAAACTTAAGGGTTCCATTGGAATTCACAAAATGTCTAATGAACCAGGCATGTATATTCGTGGAACCATCAATGATGTTTCTGCCATGATATTAGTTGACACTGGTGCCACGGTTACTCTTATTTTACGTAAGGTGTTCGATGCAATCCGCTTGATGCATGACGTGGAACTGAATGAAACGAGCTAGAGGATTTTATCAGCTTCACGCACTCCTCTTGATGTACATGGAAAAACAGCTGTGAGGCTTAGATTCGGCAAGGAAGTGATATTTCAAACAGTAATAGCTGCAGACATGACTATTGATGCTGTTTTAGGCTTAGACTGCTTGAAAGCTAATACGCTGGTACGATAAGGCTTCCCAGAGAATATTGTAGTGTACTCTTTGCATGCACTTCTCTGAACTACAAATGTATGACGTCATAATTGAAAATGACATCAAGTCACTGCATAGTTGAGCTGTAAAGATGGGGAGAGTGTCATAAACTTTACGCCTTATTTCAACCTGCATATAAAGATGCAGAATGCTAATTTAAGATAAACGTGTTTTTATCATTTTTTCAAAAATTTAATATAACCAAATAAATTAGATAACTTTTCTTTATTACTCTTGTTTAAGAGTCAGCGTGTTCAAACTACGTACGAAAATATACGTTTGACATTTACCCTTTTATAAACCCGTGGACAGAGACAGAATTCATAATATGTGTATAAAAGAACCTGGCGCAGGTGATTAATGAGGATTTATTTAATATCTTTTGTGGAAATATGTAAGAGGAGCTTCCCCTCTAACTGAATCCTGCTTGGGAAAAATGTATGATGGTGTTTTTTTTTTAATAACATATGACGATATTCAGCGGAAAATACCCTCAGATTTGTCGGTAAGTTGAAGTTAATGTGAAATAAATTGTACCAAAGAATTAGTATAAGTTTTCCCAAGCACATTTCGGGTTCACAAGGATCCAACAAGTTTCTTTATGCGACAAAAAGTTGATAATAATTGTGTTAATAAACTTCGCCGAAGCGATTTATGTGAAACATTCCAAAAAAGAAGAAATGACCGTCACGTGATCAACAAGGTCATGTGATATCGTAACAAATATGTTTATATATAGCCTATAGAACTCTCTATATGAATTGGGCGTACTTAAGTACATAACTTAAAAATAAAACTTAAAATCAACTTTGCAATGCAGTCTTACGTTTTAAATGCATTTTTAGCTCCGGGAAGCCTTAACATCACTGCGTAGAAGCGTTATAGATTTGTGCAATAAAGGTCTTAAACTAGGGGACGAGTCCCATTCTTTAGAGTTTGAAGGAAAAATTGGATGCTTTAGGATAGTAGCCTCAGGAACAATGACATTGCCATCGAAAACAGAAGTGGTGACAATAGGAAGAGTAATTGTGCCAGACAATGAGGAGTTTAATTTAGACGTTGGGGTAGTTGAACCATCAACAACTTTTCTTAATTCTTACAGAAGATTGGTTGGACGAACTTTGGTAAAAGGAGGTTCAAACGTCCCAGTAAGTCTGTTTAATGCATCAGAAAGTAATGTTACAAAACATTCAGGAACGACGGCTAGAGAGCTTTCGCCTATAGAGGATGTAATTGATGGCGAATTAGGAGAATCGGAATCCTCTGATAATTTGTCTAAGCATCTGAAATCATTATTCACGAAGACAAGATCAAACCTGAGTAAAAAACAAGCAAAAGTTGTAAAGTCATTATTGATAAAATATACTCATTTATTTACCAAGTGTGACAAAGATGTGGGAAGGACAGATCTGGCAAAGCATACTATTAAAATAGGTGACAATAGACCAATCAAAGAAGTGCCAAGAAGACTGCCTGAGCACATGAATGCTGAAGTAGACAAACACGTACAAGATATGTTGGAAAATAATGTCATATAGCCTTCCAACAGTCCTTGGGCCTCTAGGGTTGTTTTAGTCAAGAAAAGGATGGTTCCACTAGGTTCTGTGTGGACTATAGACGACTAAACGCTATCACAGAAAAAGATGCTTATCCAATACCACGCATCGATGAAACTCTAGACCAACTTGCATGGTGCAAGTGGTTTTCAACTCTCGACCTACACTCTGGATATTGGCAGATTGAAATGGACCCGTAGGATAAGCCCAAAACAGCGTTTTTAACTCGTAATGGCCTATATCATTTTAACGTGATGCCATTCGGGTTATGTATTGCTCCTGCCACATTTGAGAGGTTGGTGGAGACCAAACTAAGAGGCTTGCAGTGGGACATTAATGTCTAATTTACCTTGACGATATAATAGTATATGCTATGTGGCAACGCACTTTGAAAAAATTACGCACTTTGAAAAAATTTTTCAAAGTGCGTTAAATTTTGGGACCAGGTTAACGCACTTTGAAACAATAATTTTTTTTTTCAAAGTGCGTTAATATCGACCATATTAACGCACTTTGAAAAAAAAATTCTGCATGGCTTAGTCAATATTCCTACAAATTTTAGGTATGATAAATTATCATTTGAACCGGATTTGATACTTTTTGTCCCCCGCTTGAAAAGTGGGAGATATTAATCTGGGTCTATCTGTCAGTCCGTCCGTTTAGCTGTCCGTCCATCCGTCTTTCCGTAACGCTTTCGTTTCCACACGATATCTCGCCAACCCTTTGAACATTTGCAATGAAATTTAACATAACAGAATCCCTGTGGCCTTAGGAAGACCCCTTTTGAATTTCGGGTCAAAAGGTCAACATTCAATGTCGTAAAGAACTACGAACGATAGTATTGTTCTTCCGCCTATCTCTTAGTCAATTCTCAAAAGTTAACATATTGGAATGATTCTAAAAAAAATTATAGATATTTATATGAATTTTCATAAAACCTTACTTATTTGGGATACCAAAGAGAAATAACTCTATAATTTTGGCAAAACTTGTGTTTTTAAATACCCGGAGTTTAACAGAGAGATTATCAGATATGGTATCAAATTAACATAGAAAAGCAGACAGGTACTGGAGATTCCTTAATATAAGCGAGGAATTAATTTCTGCGTAATTTCGCGAGAAGTATCACTCGCGAAAAAAATATTACTCGCTTTTATTTTTCTGGTGCTTAAATCTATGTAAAATCTGTTCATTAACCGTTCATTCGCGAATTATTATTCTAGCGATTTGACGTTTGAGAGCCAATTCGCGATAAAAAACACTCGCGAAAAATAAGGAATTTACAGCTAGTAATTAATATTCTGATTTTCCTGAAAATGAACATAAATAGACTTTGAGATTCAAAAGAACAAAATTTCGATTTACTACAGACTTCCTTGTACAGTGCTTATACTGTATTTAGAATGCTCTTTTTTTCAAATATCATTGACACTTAAGGTTTCGAGTTATAGAAATAGATATATCTGGGTGGGAATGTTAAAGAGTTGAGCTGATAGACCTTAATTCAGCCAGTCTTTTCTTCGTTTTCCGTTTCTTGGTTTTCCTCAAACCATCAGTTTCTAGAAAGAAACACATCAAAGTAAGGGCACCGCAAAGCGGAGCATTTCTTCCCAAAAAAGCATGTTCAGTAAATCATTTGACATCGATCCCGATACAAATTACGTCAATTCCACACAGAAAAAACTAACATACACATAAAGTAATAACACACATAATCGCATCACTATATCCCATCATACATTGCGAGGGGATAATACTGTTGTCTATTTCTAAAATATAAGTCTAATTCCTTTTGTTTCATGAAAATTTTTTCAAAGTGCATTAAATGTTTACATGGTGTAAAATTATGATGTACAGTTTTAACGCACTTTGAAAAATTTTTTCAAAGTGCGTTGATTTGGTCCCAAATTCAACGCACTTTGAAAAAATTTTTCAAAGTGCGTTAACCTGGTCCCAAAACTTAACGCACTTTGAAAATTTTTTCAAAGTGCGTAATTTTTCAAAGTGCGTTGTAACAATGCTAAGACTTTTGAAGGAATGAACAGGAATTTGTCAAGGTTGTTTGAGAAACTCGCAGCTGCAGGTCTAAAGCTCAAGGCTAAGAAATGCACATTGTTTGCGCGAAAGGTTGATTACCTCGGACATGTAGTGTCTGAGCAAGGAATATCAACTGACCCAAAAAAGACAGAAGTCATTCGGAAATGGCCTCGTCCGAACAATGTGACTGAACTAAGATCTTTTCTTGGATTCTGTAGTTACTACAGGAAGTTTGTGCCAAATGTTGCTGTATTAGCTAAACCACTCCATGTGCTGACACAGAAAGGCAAAGGATTTTTATGGTCTGAGGAATTTCAGGAAGCGTTTGAGATTTTGGGTGAAAAACTAATAAAAACATGCTTTCACATCCTGATTTTTCCAAACCATTTATACTTGATACAGATGCCAGTGATTTAGCTGTAGGAGCTATTTTGTCCCAAGTACATGACGGAGAAGAAAGGGTTACAAGCCATGCAAGTCGATGCTTGACAAAGGCTGAACGTAAATATTGTGTGACACTTAAAGAGCTATTGGCCATAGTGAACTTTGTTAAGTACTTCAGACATTATCTGTACGGGAAGCCTTTTCTTGTCCGAACAGATAATAGCTCATTAAGATGGCTGTTGAACAAGAAAGATGCAGAAGGTCAGCTAGCAAGGTGGATAGAAACGCTATCTACATATGAGATTGACGTACATCATAAGCAAGGAAGATTACATAAAAACGCCGATGCACTCAGTAGAATACCATGTAATCAGTGTGGGAACGATTCTTGTTCACGCAAGATGGCGAAAACAAGAACTGGAGCCCAACTTCGATCTGTATTTAAGGAAAAATACATTAGCAGGATGACGTTGATGGAAATGCAAGAACAGAACAAAGATATCTCTCTTGTCAAGTCATGGCTTGAGAACAACAGGAGGCCTGTGTTTGAATACATAAGAAGTAAAGGTTACTTTCTTCGATCACTTTGGAGACAGTCGCACAGACTAACTATAATGAACGGTATACTTTGTAGGCGCTGGACGGTGTTGGAAACAAATGAAGATATGCTTCAACAAGTTATACCTTTGTTTGAGAGGCGCAATATTCTAAGACATTGCCATGATGATAGAACGTCTGGACACCTAGGAGTTCACAAAACGTTAGCTCGAGTTCGCCAAAGATATTTTTGGCCGTGCTTGCAACAGGATGTAAGGCAATATGTTACAGGCTGTGATGTTTGTACTATGCGATAAGAAGAAGGTATCACCCATGGAAATTGTATCCTCTTGCATGCCTATGGACCGCATAGCAACTGATATTTTTTGTGAGTTGCCCATGACAGAGAATGGGATCAGAAATAATTCGGTAATCTGTGTCTACTTCTCAAAATGGACAGAGGGTTCCTAATGACTAACATGGAGGCTAAAACTGTAGCAAAATTGATCGTAGAAGAAGTAGTTGCAAGGTTCGGGACACCCAGAATAATTCATTCAGATCAAGGTAGACAATACGAAAGTGAGCTCTTTACTGAGATGTGCAGGCTTCTGAACATACCGGTACAAAAGACAAAAATCACTCCCTACCATCCACAGTCTAATGGGATGGTAAAGAGGTTCAATCGAACCTTAACACCATGCTAAGTGCATACGTGTGCAAGAAAATCAAAGAGATTGGGATACACATATTCCCTATGTCATGATGGCATACCGATCTGCGGAACATAAGTCTACGGGGTTCACACCCAACATGCTTTTGCTCGGTAGGGAAATATCACTTCCAGTAGACTTGATGTATAAGATATGCCTGAGACTATGAAAGAGGAAATTCCTAACCATTGGCCCTGGACTCTTCGAGGGAAATGAAAGAGCACACAGTTTCGTGCGGGAGAATTTAGAAACTGTGATGAATAGACAGAAAAGGTACCCTGATATGAAATTTTATG
The DNA here is from genome assembly GCF_032062105.1 of Saccostrea cuccullata. Lineage (NCBI taxonomy): Eukaryota > Metazoa > Mollusca > Bivalvia > Ostreida > Ostreidae > Saccostrea > Saccostrea cuccullata. The sequence goes on along the minus strand of NW_026927632.1, from coordinate 108,001 downwards.
GGAGAAGTTTAAGCTTGGAGATAAAGTTTTTGTATTCTTTCCTCAGAAAAAGATCGGCTGTTCTCCAAAACTTACTTCGTTTAGGCGCGGACCATATGAAGTGCTGGAGCAATGGTCTGATGTGCTATATGCAGTTTCATGTGACAAAAAATGTGAAAAACAAATTATCCACTGCGACAGAATGCGGAAAAAGGTCTCAAACTTTTAGCTTTGAAGATGCAATATTTGAAGATGAGTCTGAATCAAATGATTTAGAATCAGAAGATATAGATCTAGTTGAACATCATGATATTGATGTTGTGGAAGAGTTAAATCCAGATGCTAGACAAAAACGTGTTAGAAAACAACCAAAATGGTTGCAAGATTATGAGACATAGATCTTAGTTAGAATAAAAGTTTATTTGAAAATGTATATTCTCAATGAAAATAAGCCAAGATTTTTTTTAATTTTGTAGAAATTGCCTAATACCAAGTTTACGAAAGCCAAGTCAAGCAGCAAGTGCCCCTTGTGTGCTGTTGAAGTTCTGGATAATAGATGGCGGGAACATCTGGTGAGAAGCAATGGAGAAAGGTTCCCATGTAAGACCTGTGGCAAACTCTTTAAGAAGAGTTCTTTCCTACAACGTCATGAGAGAAAATTTCATGATAAAGATGAAGTCCCGATCGAGAAGGAAAGCGAAGCAGACAAGGAGTGGCTAGATCAAGTTCCTGGTGTATGATTAAAGAGATCTCCAATGATAGTAGCTCTGACAACAGTAGTAACGACATTGGTGAAGAGGAAGAAAAGGGGCAGGTTGACCAGACAACAAGAAAAGTGGGGAAGAAAAAAAACCAGTCTTTTGGAGGAAGGTAGAACAGTGAGGAAGCCACAGCCCCGTTACCTGCATTCGCTCCGAAGAGAAAGGCACCTCACCACATGCCGAAGAAGGACACGTCAGTGAACCGATTCAGGTTTAGGTCATATCTCTCCAAAAGCACACAAACTGACTTTGAAGAAATGTTACGAAACCTTGTTAAGAAAAGGAAGTTTCACAAGACAACATCTAGTTACGTCAAGTATGACAAGAAGGTCGAGGAGATCGTCGAAGAAGAGGAATTCTTTTATGATTAGTGATCGGTGACTTATAAAAAAAAAACAAAGAATGAAAGTGGCAAATAGCACTTTAAGAAAACCTATGAAAAAAATATAATATATCAAAACATTCAGAAGATCAAGATCTGACTCAGCAGATCTTGGGAAAGTATATAAGCGGGCTCATTCAATTCCTTGTGTTCAGTCGTGGAGAAGCCGTCACAAGAAGAGGACGTCTCATTCGTAAGGTATTTATGTTTTCGCATTTGCGGTGTCTCAAAGTTCTGCAGACGGACCATTTGAGTAACATAGATCCTTACGGGTTAATTAAAGAATAAATGACTATTATGTAGACGGGTGTTTAAAACCAAGTGTTCGAAACTACAGGTCTGGAAGCTATAGTGCTTAAACAGAGTGTCAGACCAGGGGCTTAGTAGTCGGACTAGGAGATAACAAACTCAGGAAAATTATAATTATATAGACGATAAGTTTAAATCATTGTGTTGTTGATTATAATTGATTGTGTTTGTTTTTATATTTAATCCAATCAGCTAAATACGTCAAATAACGTAAGGAAAATTCTTCATCAAAACTTCATCCGTGGTCGAACCCACATAACACATTACAATAACTTACTGAGGTAACAAAAAGTTGTCTTGATAAACAGTATTACACAAATTTGCAATAGATCAATTGATAATTTTGAATTGAGGTTCAAGTCGACTGTCTGATTTCACAATGTACTTACGGAGGTCTGATAGGCCATATTTCACACTACAGTGTATTTGGGCAAGCAATTTTCTAAAACATTAGTTGTCTTGTTGGTCAAATTCGTATTCGGGGAGGCAGTTTAATTTCTGGAGGAGTCTAGAAAGCAAATTTTTTGCCAAAAAAATCCAAAGGTTTATGAGAGGAAGGAACCAGACTCAGGAATCCACTACATTAAATTTCTTCATGACAGCACACGCCCTGAAGAGTAAAGGAGTTTATGGAATAAACAGAAAGTTAATGTTTTTTCACAGTAACAATATTCACAACATCTTTCACCTTTTGACTCTTTTCATTTTCCAAACTTGAAAAAACACCCTTGTGGCAACGCACTTTGAAAAAATTACGCACTTTGAAAAAATTTTTCAAAGTGCGTTAAATTTTGGGACCAGGTAAACGCACTTTGAAACAATAATTTTTTTTTTCAAAGTGCGTTAATATCGACCATATTAACGCACTTTGAAAAAAAAATTCTGCATGGCTTGGTCAATATTCCTACAAATTTTAGGTATGATAAATTATCATTTGAACCGGATTTGATACTTTTTGTCCCCCGCTTGAAAAGTGGGAGATATTAATCTGGGTCTATCTGTCAGTCCGTCCGTTTAGCTGTCCGTCCATCCGTCTTTCCGTAACGCTTTCGTTTCCACACGATATCTCGCCAACCCTTTGAACATTTGCAATGAAATTTAACATAACAGAATCCCTGTGGCCTTAGGAAGACCCCTTTTGAATTTGGGGTCAAAAGGTCAGCATTCAATGTCGTAAAGAACTGCGAACGATAGTATTGTTCTTCCGCCTATCTCTTAGTCAATTCTCAAAAGTTAACATATTGGAATGATTCTAAAAAAAATTATAGATATTTATATGAATTTTCATAAAACCTTACTTATTTGGGATACCAAAGAGAAATAACTCTATAATTTTGGCAAAACTTGTGTTTTTAAATACCCGGAGTTTAACAGAGAGATTATCAGATATGGTATCAAATTAACATAGAAAAGCAGACAGGTACTGGAGATTCCTTAATATAAGCGAGGAATTAATTTCTGCGTAATTTCGCGAGAAGTATCACTCGCGAAAAAAATATTACTCGCTTTTATTTTTCTGGTGCTTAAATCTATGTAAAATCTGTTCATTAACCGTTCATTCGCGAATTATTATTCTAGCGATTTGACGTTTGAGAGCCAGTTCGCGATAAAAAACACTCGCGAAAAATAAGGAATTTACAGCTAGTAATTAATATTCTGATTTTCCTGAAAATGAACATAAATAGACTTTGAGATTCAAAAGAACAAAATTTCGATTTACTACAGACTTCCTTGTACAGTGCTTATACTGTATTTAGAATGCTCTTTTTTTTCAAATATCATTGACACTTAAGGATACGAGTTATAGAAATAGATATATCTGGGTGGGAATGATAAAGAGTTGAGCTGATAGACCTTAATTCAGCCAGTCTTTTCTTCGTTTTCCGTTTCTTGGTTTTCCTCAAACCATCAGTTTTTAGAAAGAAACACATCAAAGTAAGGGCACCGCAAAGCGGAGCATTTCTTCCCAAAAAAGCATGTTCAGTAAATCATTTGACATCGATCCCGATACAAATTACGTCAATTCCACACAGAAAAAACTAACATACACATAAAGTAATAACACACATAATCGCATCACTATATCCCATCATACATTGCGAGGGGATAATACTGTTGTCTATTTCTAAAATATAAGTCTAATTCCTTTTGTTTCATGAAAATTTTTTCAAAGTGCGTTAAATGTTTACATGGTGTAAAATTATGATGTACAGTTTTAACGCACTTTGAAAAATTTTTTCAAAGTGCGTTGATTTGGTCCCAAATTCAACGCACTTTGAAAAATATTTTCAAAGTGCGTTAACCTGGTCCCAAAACTTAACGCACTTTGAAAATTTTTTTCAAAGTGCGTAATTTTTCAAAGTGCGTTGTAACACACCCTTCAGAAGAAAGAAAGAAGTCCAGAAAACCATTGGATCTGCCATTTTCTAGCGTACTAAGAGTCATACTAAAAATGTGTTATAAAACAATCAGAAATTTGATTAAAAATGTTACTAACGTGTTTTAATTAAAAGAGAATAATAAGTAAAGTTAATAAGACTAAATCATTGAAAAGCGTCTTTTGCTTCTTTCCTAGCACCGAGGACATTACTTACTGAACAGCCCTCGGACATTTAAAACAGAGCTAAAAACTAACAGAAGAAGAATTTGGTAAAGTGTAACTGAGAGGTTAAGATCAATAAAATGTTGATGCAGTTAAATAGCTAGTATTGGTTTGTATAAGCATATGAAGTTTGATAAAATTTTATTTGGATGGTATCTTTAAAACTTAGCTAAACACTGATTTAAGAGAAATGGGGTCATGGTCAAAGGAAATACGAAGGTATATGTTGATGCAGTTGAAAAGCCTTTATCAGAATGTATCAGAATATGAAGTTTGAAAAGTATTTAAGAAAGTGAGGTCAATGTCAAAGGAAATTTGAAGGTAAAAAATGTTGATGAAGTTTAGTGGTTTACAGCAGTGTTTAACAACATGCGAAATTTGATTATATTATATCGATTGATTTCATTAAACTGAGATTAACACTAAATTCAGAAAAAATAGTATCAGGTCACAGGAACAATCGTGGTAAAAAAGTGATTGATTGATTGTATCTTGTTATACGTCCTATTCGAGAATTTTTATCTCATATAGAGACGTAATCAAATACCGGTGAAGGGCTTCAAATTTTGACCTTTACTTGGCAATCAGGTCTTGAGCAGACTGATAATCAGTATATAACAAACTCTATATGCCCCGACCATATTCATGGCGGGGCATACGCATTTCTACGATTCGTTTGTTTGAAATCGCCTCACGATGAACAAAAAATATCGTCAATGCTTATACTTTTATTGACAAACATTCTACTTTTGATGTACATATTCGTCCGTTATTAATCTAATTGTAAAAATTGTACGTACAATTTACTTGCCGATAGCTGTATAGAAATTTATAGATTGGGAATGGACATTATTCTTTGGATCAGATCAAAAAGCTCTTAGTAAGCCTGGTTTACTTCTCTAAAAAGTGATAAAAAAAGAATATTGTAGTATTATATAGTATATATATAAGAATTTACTAAGTTAATCAGAGACATAAGTCATGAACATCTGCACATGCAATTTGTGAAAGCGAATGTAATGTAAAGCAGACCTCGATGGTGTGTTGGTACGATAGTTGAGTACATCGTCCTATCCGGATTCCATATTTTTGTATCGTAGCGTTTCATTTGAGACTCATAGCTCAAGAATAAGGATAATTTTCCACCATGTTCAATAATATTCACCATATTTAATAATAATAATATTCAAAAACAATTGTCGAGAGTAAATGTACACTTCTGTAAACCTTTTTATTTCTATTCTTAATCAATTCATTCATTGCTTCTGTGATTTTAAAATAACAAGAATGAACATGAGACTTCTTTTCGAAAAAAAACATATTCTTGATACTTAAGAAAATCAAAGGACTATAGTTTTAGTGCTTTGCATTGTGAAAATTACAGTCTCAAAATATTTGGAATCAGATGTTCCAAAGGATCCATAGACACACGATAAGGCAAAAAGTTTCTGTCTTTGAAATGGTCAAATTAAATTAAACAGCAATTCTAAATCTAAATCACGGAAAATAATTAATAAACATCTTCATAAATTTAATATTCAATTCTAATTCTAGTTATAAATAAACTAATTTAACCATCAAGTGTGATTTTACCTTGCACGGTGTCTTGGCGAAGAAATATCACATCAAGTTTTCATAAGAGTGTTAAACTGTGCAGTTATCCAGATCTGGTTTCTAGTTTTATAAATTAACAAGACATGCGCATTTTAAATTTTGAGTTTTTTTGTACATCAACAATATCGTAACTCTATTAAGGTACTGGAAGTTTTTTAAAAACAAGCAACTCTGAGAGATTTTGCACGGAACACAGCATAGTCTTTACAAAATAATGTAAGTTTGTGTGTTTCGTTCTTTTATAATTGCCAGTCTTCTTTTTTCGTAAATAATGTAATAATAATGTCTTTTTTAAATGCATAATTATTTCTTCTAGACATTAACCCATTGGTTGAAAAAAATACGAATCAGTTTTCGAGCTGAAATCAAAGTCATAGGAGATTTTAAAAAAAACAATTCTAAAAGTTTCTAAAAGAAGGCTTATGTTCTAATATTTTTTATTTGGAAGAGGAAGTCCTTAAACAAATACATGTTATATTAGTTAAGTTTCTCCGGTTTAAATTCTTGTCATTTAGGGATTGGTGTAGAAAGAAGTATCAATCTTTTCAAAGAAAATTTCTAAATTCATGTGAGTATTGATGCTTCTTTTTCCTCTATTTTTCAAAACATATTTAATCACAAGTTCGATAAAACATTTAACTTGTGGTTTTTGCTTTTAGCTTTAAAATTGAAAATCAGATTATTTAGTGAAATGGGAATATATAACGAACCTTGATCATGCTTAAAAATACAATTTTCAATATCAAACAAATTATGAGCAAATCAACCACGGACCTCCAAACAATTATTCAGCATCATTAGGGTGTAAATTATTCAGCATTATTAGGGTGTAAACATCAATTGCTATATTTTCTAGAGAGGGATATTTTTCACTATCTTACTTGGGTTATTGTATCATATATTTTTTTTATTATTTTAATTCTCATAATTGAATTATGACGGCTTTAATATACTGGGTATTGTACCTCATGTGCCACTAATATTTGGTGTGAACACAATTAAATAACTTAGCTTGAAATTGAAAACATGAGAGTAGTGATCAGGTGCCAGCGAGGAGTAACCATCCACTGTCGAATGGTCACAACCGTAAACATAAATCTTTCTTCTTTTCTGCCACAAAGTTTTTCAATAACATATTCAATATTAAAAAATGGTTGTCTTTAAAGATCCTGAAGTGGAGTTGGATTTAATTTATTTATCAAAAGAAGCTGAAAAATGGGGAATAGAGTTCGAACGTTTATTGGGAGAAGTACATGTAGATGGAATTACAATAAAACCACGAAATGTGCGTAAGGAACATTCAATCAAAAATCAGTGGATTGGGATATGCAAGGCTTCATTTGACAGACACATTGACGTCGATAAATCAATCCCAACAAAATGTTTACCAGTAACAGAATTTCCAGGTTAGTAAAAAATGAATAAGTGAAATGAAATTGATTATCAATATGAACACTAATATTATATATATGTCCTCTGTCTACTCTCCTAAGTCACCTGTTAAGTTAAATTAATTAAACATTAATCGGGTCCCTCAATTTTTTTAATGAACTATTTTAATAAGGTAAAGCAAGTACATACATGTATACGCAGAACATGTACAATGGCAGAATACAAGCTCTAGTATTTGTGATAATGGATGTCACCCAGTACAGGCTTTTTTAAGCAAATGCATGTGCCGATGTAAAGACAAATAATGACCCCCATATAATAATGACCGGTAGGTCATTTTTCAATGACAAAAAATGACCGCAGCCGTAGAAAAAAATTATTTTTTGTAGAAAAAGAGCCCTTGGGGCTATTATTTTATATGTAGGTCATATAAAAAATTTGACCCCCTTTGATAAGTGACCCCTTTTAGAGTAATACAAAAGATATAACAGGTGAACGGGAAAACATATACCGTATACAATAAATGTTCTTCCTTTGCATTTGTTCGAATAGATTTTATCTTTGTTCTGCTAAGCACATAGGGCTTATAAAGTTCATCATTTCTCTCTGCCGAAATATTGCCAAATCGGAGCAAAACCAGAAAATCAAAGATTGTACATGTATATGTGTAAAGCGTATGGATCAAATGCACGCTGGAGATGAGATTTATGAATATAAGATTTTTTTCTTTACTGACTCCATTGATAAGTTGTTTCTTACGGTGTCGCTGGATAAAAAAAAATATTCGTTGGGAAAAAGTAGAATTTCATGGCAGACCAATTAATATCTGTGCGTACAAATTAATAATTTGTTAGAATAAATAAAGTTTCATTCGGACGAGTGAGTAAAAATAGAAATGGATGACAGGATGCCTCAATGTTTGATTTTTTAATATGTTCTATCGTAGGCAATAACTATATGATAAAAGATATTTTAAATCTTTGCAAATACATAATTAAATATAACGGTAATAATAAAGAAAATACACTGTATTAATAATTACTAGTATTTGGTTGATATGGAATTCTGTTCTTTTCATCCCCCTCCAAAAAAAGAACAAAACGTTAATTAAAACCAAAGAAAATAATTCTTTAATGAAAATAAAAAAAAAAAAACTTCTATACCTTTCAATATTACTGAAAGGGGCTCTAGATAAAATATTGAAATGAAGTTAACCCTACAAACAAGTACCATCATATCATAATTTAATTCGCTGTCATTAAAGCATACTTTAAATGTTGGTTGGGGTATACTTAAGTATTGTGGCAAAGTAACAGCTGAAAATTAGTAGAACAGTACATTATTTTAAGCTTATTTTTTAGTCCCTCCTTATAGAAAAATTACGGTAGGGTCTACCCATATTTTATGTTGTTGTTGTTGCTTTTGTTGAAAATCGACTTCCTCCTAAATAAGGAAGGGGGTATAACACCTAAAAATATGCTCTGTAAAGCTATGGGCTAGTTTAAAATACATATTTTAATGCAAAAAAAAAAAAGAAATACATGTTGATAAACCTTTTGATTATGATTTAGCACACAGTATTCATTACATTTTTTTAAATTCTTGTTTTACTCCACCCTCTTTACTCAGATCTTTGTATATTTTTCAGAGAGTTTAATATGGAAATCAGAACAAACATTTTCATTGTTGTAACGACTTCTTTATACTGTATCATAGTATGAAAAATTAATTGAAGACCGTTACTTTTTATATATACTTTGCCTCCCATATGATTATAATGGCAAAGTTCATGTTTTTCTCCGGGACACCCAAACTAAGTGTTAGATCAAGAACTAAAATTGGAAGTACACAATGGAATTATGTCATAAAGAATCTGTGAAAGCATCATTAAAGAAGATGGGGAACAAGGCGTGTAAAATGCCTGTAACTTAAGATATTAAAAAGATCATATTCATTTTGTGAATTAATTACTTAAATTAATTTCTTATTAGTGAAATTTATGAAATTATGATAAAAATCTTGAAAAAAATATTCTTTTATTAAAAAACATAATATGCTATTCGTAGGATTCAAACCCTAACAATAAGAATCTGTACGCTAACCACTACGCTATACGGCTCATGATGAGTTGTGGCATTTAAATCATGTTTGTGATATGATCCCTGATTAAACGGACTTCAAGTATTTCCCGGAAAGATGCGAATAATTTGTTATAAAAGTGTACTTTTAACGTACAGTGGGTAATTGCTCCATGCTTTTGTAACCTCAAAAATGCACATGTTATTTAGGATTTAGGATTATCTTTCAGAAAAATGGAGTGAAGACACATTCATCAGATGTTCATATCGAAAAATTTTGTTAAAGTATGACAAAATGATATTTTGTCCCTTTAAGTGTGTATATGCTGTTTAATAGGTAAATAATTTCAGTGTTTGTGAGATTTTGCGCTTCGCGGTTCATAAAGCGTAAACTATACCCCAACCCAGGTTATACAGTATAATTTGGGTTCCCATTTAATCCATTCCTTAATTGTACTATAAATTAATGTAAAGAGATCAACATATCATCAATTTATTCCCAATTTACTCAGGTGAGCATTTTGGCTATTGGACCTCTTCATTTATTTAATTTTTTTAATAATACTTTTTCAAAACATATACATGTAAATTAATTGAAACAAAAATCCTTTAAATGTAGCATTTCATATTAGTATATTTAATCTTGCCAAACAAGGTGATTTACTAGGCTTCTACATGTAAAATAACTTGAAATGACTACTGAATATACCTAGGAACTTAGAGAATTTACTACGGCATGGTCAATGGGCCTAATTATTAACATTTCTGGAAGCAGTATTTAAAGATATGCATGTAGATTATAATTTTAGATTACGTTTACTTATGCACACTGGAAAATATTCCCCGAATATCGTCAAAAATCATGATTTTATTAGAATCGTTTCAATGTATTTAATCATAAAGTAATTAAAAAGTAATCATAATTACAAGACTTTTTTCCGAATAATTGATTAAATTACGATTATTTGTTATCAGAAAAATGGTTAATTACTTATTTTCTATGATTGCTTTGCAATCTTTTTGCAATTACTGATCACGATTATCCAATCCCTTTATCCGGTAGGTCAAATTTTACTTCAAAACGTAATATTTCAGTTAACCTGACATTTCCTATGGACCTAGTCTTCAAGAAAACTTTGGTTGGTTGATTTAACTTAAGTGTTTTGAATTTTAAAAGGCAGTGTTTTGATAACAATCATTAATACATTGAGATTGTTTGATATCCAAATATTTTCATTTCTAATTTTCTTCTCTGTGATAACTCTTTGAAAGTTAGCGGAGTTGATTTCTTGAAAATTCTACCTGAATGTAAATTAGGCAGGTCGATAGGTCAGGAGCTAAGGAGGCCTAATATGCATGCAAATCTCGTGCGCATCTGTCTGTGTCTGACGTCAAGGAGGCCAAATATGCATTAAAATTTCGTGCGGCTGCCTTTGTGTTTGACGTCAGTGGGCGAGGACTATTGAAATAAGCATGACAGTCCTCGTGTAATTTAAATCTATGTCTACATTTTTAAAGTCTAAATCTGCAATTTTTTTTCCACAAAGAAATGGAAATATAAGGAATCACTGTCTAGTTAGTATAGTATGCCAGGGGATTGTTAGATTAAACATAATAAAATGATAAGTAATTATGTCTATAATTTCAAGTTCATTATTCATCTTTGCTTTAAGGGTTGGGGGATAGTATTCCTGATTCTATCACAGTTTCAATATCCTGAATTATTTTTTTTTCTTTGCAACACTGTAATACTTGTAGCATATAAATAGATGTTCGTGTAGATGATCATTTTTAAATTTATTTGCATCTTTAACGCCGGTATTTGAAGGCAACACAAGCATTCCTTAAAACACTATATTTTCAAGTTTACTAGTAAGATGGTTCTTAGCTTTTCTGACTCTTAGTCATCTTCGGTTTCTATGTCTATATTTCTAATCATCGTTGTAAATTTGATCATTATAGGAATGATAATCATCATCGGAGAGGAATATATGAAGACAGGAACAGATTTTGAAATTGAAACACGTTATCCTGACAACCGAATACGTCACATTACCATAGCCGGTTTTCCAAATGACAAATTGAGGGCTAGGAGGGCGATTAAAGCCTTTATTGAGGGAGGTATTAATTTCCAATTTGTTGATACGAAATAAATTATCTGTACTTCATCTTAAGAGCGAAATTATCATTGAAATTCATTGAAATTAAATATTTTGTATTTCATTTTTCAGATTTCTCCAATACAGACAGAAATAAATACAGTATGAATTATCAATTTAAATGGAAAAATAAAGAATTGTTACCATTTGCATGGTTACTCATGCATTGAATATCTTTTTGGTCATTGTTTTAGATGAAGGTCATGTCAGACAACACGAGGTTGCAAAAGGCGTCAACTCAAGCCAGCAAGTTCTTCCTCCCAGTGAATTATGTCAACAAGGTTGAACGACTCTAATTTATTTTTTCTGCATTATAAAGGTTTTCAAAAATTATATCTATAAATAAACTATCGACATGTTGATATATCTACGAATGTCGAATGTCCGAGATATAAAGAAAGTATGTTTATAGTAGGATGAAGTATTAAGATAATGAACAGTAGTCAAACTCAAAATCTAATATTTACATTCAGTGTAATTTTCTGTATAAAATCCATTACAAATCCACGACGTTCAAATCTTTATAAAAAACGCGAAACCATGTCACCGCGTGGTAGAATACACAGTAGGAACTATATGCATTTTCTATAATCTAGGAACACCAAAATGTACAATGTTTAGTCTTAATTTAATTAAAAACTATAACAGAGTCCTGTTAAATACACGTAAAAATACAACAAATGCACTTTTTCCCTCGCGATGTTTGTTTGGTTTATTTGAATTTGCAACGTCATTTGACGTTTATTACCAAAATTTACATCGTTTAGTTTCTGTGACAAAGAGGTGTAACAAAAACATTATATGCTCTAAAAATAAAGTGAATAATTTAAAATTATCAAAACCTTCGATAAGAAAGTATAAGACAGAAATACTTAGAATTAATTTGTGTTCAACAATTATATATGCTTGGGTCAAACGAAGGTTAATTTAAAAACTGGTCCATAAAAATTACAAAAATAGTAATTAAATACAATTATTGATAGTGGCAATTGAACACGGAGGAAAGCAAAGCAGAGTTGGAGACATGCCAAAAATTGACGTTCCCTCACAACCGCCTAGAAAACGGCAAGTTTATATCAAATACCTTTCAAGTTTACCGAGGAGAGCATTCTCTGATTTTACGGAGAGATACATAAGCACGATAGATCCAATTTGGAAGAAGGAGGAAGAACCCGTGGAGGAAGGCTCCGTCTGCATTGTTGTCTGCTTCACCTTGTCACGTCTCCTTGATGATATATCAGCTGTCGTCAACATAACACCAAAAGGTAAATGAGAGTTCAATCATAATCAATTTTTTTATCCTATTTTATATTAACAAAATAGTGTCATATCATAAAAATAGCAAAAAGCGTAAGGCATAAAGAATTTTTTTTATAAAGAACCACTACATGTAACCTATCATTGTGAAATTGCTCATAGTTTTAGGACTTTCGAAACTTTTCCAAAACATTTCTTGTTTGTTTTTATTAGTGTAGTTGAAAGATTTTAAGTGTACTTTTATGAAAATAAAATTGCATGAAATAAATGTTGTTGATCCATTGAATCTTAAACAATTATCCTATCCCTCAAAGCTAAAATATACGAATGACAAATGAGGAAAAATCTTTTTATATATAAACCAATTCACAAATTCAAGACAGTATCATTTGTCTTCAAGCATAATTACACTTTGTAAATACAAATGAAAATATTTTAGATTGTACCAACATACTTGTTGTGATCCAGAATTGCCGGGAAGGAATTGCTCCAGGACCAATGCTGAAACACAACCCAGACAAATGCTTTACAGATTTTACCAATATCTTATACGGGGACGGAGAATGTTATGATTGTGATATAAACTCTAGAGCAAAAAAGACAATCCAATCCTTCATCAACAGTTACTGAAATGCAGATTGACTATATTTTTTTGACACGGAATTATGGTACATATATATGTACAGTTGAAAATATATACATATATCCGTCAACGTAGATGAAAAATTGTAGTAGCTAGTAGTCACCCATTTTTGCTTGTTTACCTGTCCTTAAGAAATCTTCAAGAGTTCTGAAGCGATTTTAGTAAAAACTATATACCGGCAAAACATCTGAAAGATTGACCAGATTAGTCTTATTGAGTAAACTATGTACTTTTTTGGCAGCAGAGTAAACGTTCAATATTTTTTCTCTTGTGAAAATCTTTAAGACGCATATACTAACAGCTGTACCTTGGTTTATATTTAGTTACTTTTGGAAAAGGATATATTCTATACAATGTCACAATTCAATTAAAACATGCTTTCTATATAAAATCGGGAAAAATACAATATAGCCAAAATGTTTTTAGATCTACTTTAAGTGAAGATGTGTATATATGACTATTATAACCAAGGAACAAAATGTTATGTCGGAACCATGATATCATAAAAAAATCTTATTTGATAATTAAACGCTTCGTTGATTAGGACATCCAATGCAGGCTATGTCCTTTATGTAACCGAGCAGTAATAAGAACAGGTCACGTTTTAATCTTTATTAAACACCAATAAACAGCAATTGCATATCCTATAAAATAATATACATGATTATAACTTCAAATAGAATGAAAAATAACATTAGTTATGAAAAATAACAAGTTATGAAAAAGAAAAGTATTTCAAAAGAAAATACCTTTACGGAAAGCACGGCCTCGAGAAGTTGTGACCTTGAAAACTGGCTGGCGGGACAAGTAATTTCAATCGAACATGAGTATTTATACCTAGACCTACTGCGCAAGTGGATTGAGTTGATTTTAAAAATACACCAGTCAGGAATAAGATTACAAAGAGTGTTCGACAAAAGCCTTTACAAAATGTTAGAATCATACTCACTTAATTCAATAATCGAATAAGAAATAAGTTAACAAAAGTGAATACGGTATTAGCCTAAATAAATATATGAATTAAAATATGTAATTACTTGGTCACATTTACAAAAAAAAAAAAAAAAAAAAAAAAAAAAAAACATGCGATGCATTTTTGAATGGGAAATAATTGAAAAATTTTCATCTCTAAATAGTAACCACTCACAACCTTTAAAAAAGAGGTTTTAAGTTGGAAAAGAAAAGATGCTGTATTGAAAATGTTTTCAGTAACATGTACTTGATAAACATGATAAACATGATTTAGTTTTAAAGATTTATACAGATGTATGTTTTTATCATGCGTAAATATGCTGTACCGTCAAAGCTGCAATTCTAATCTAATTTTTAATCTTATTTTATTTGAGTGCAACCCTCCACCTACTTCAAATAAGAAAAATATCAGAAACCCACCTAACCTTAGGATGATTGTTGCAATTGTGGTTGAAATTTTATACAGAACATATGGATGTGCATATGCACTTACACACAAACACACACCACACCATCCGCCTCTCTCTCTCCCTCTTGCACACACCCTCCTTCACACACATATATACACATACAAACAAACAACGATCTACATAATTGTAAAACGTGAATAATTTGTATTTATATCCAAAAAAATTTCCAAGCCATTGTGATATGCAAATAATGTTCTACTTTTTGTCATATTTTTAACAATGACACACTTAAAAAATGTGTGTCTTCGAGAAAAATTGGCATTAAGTTTGTGGAGAGGAATTTGAATTTCTTTTGCTTACTGTCAATTATCGTGATGTGTTGTAATTTATAGTTAATCAGATGTGGAATTTAGTAATTCGAAGGAATATTCTGGAAAATTTGAAATCACAAAATTTTATCAAAATCAATAGCAGAAAAACTTACACCTTATCAACTTTATATAGAACCAATTTCCACAATGACATCAAAGACAGCTACATTTTCAGTAAAAATCAACGTCATAAATTTACTTACCTTTTCACTGGCCTGTTAAAAAAATCTGATTGTACCAACAAGTACTCTAAGTTAAGAGGAGAAAGATGCTTGATTTTCAGATTGACAACATTTACATGTGGTTTTTGGAGACAAGGTCTTACAACAATCTATTGAATTTCCCATGGGTATCAATTGCGCCCCATTATCAGCAGACATATTTTTTGTATTCATATGAAGCAGAATATATTCAAAATTTCATAAATTGGAAGGAGAAAACTATTGCTGTGGACTATAGCTTGACATTTAGATATATTGATGATGAATGATCAATTCACAATAGTTATTTCAATTCAAAGATCGACACAATATTTCACAATGAGCTTAAAATAAAAAATACTACAGCGTTTGAGACGTCTGTTTTGCATTAAGATATTTTTCTAAAACAAAAGTCGTAAATGCTAACTGAACTTTAAAGGTTTATGATAAACGTGATGACTTCTACTTGTAATAATCAATTTTCCTTACTTATGCAGCAATATACCAATTGTGGCCGTAATACGTTCCATTTCCACTATTGAAGAGTTATAGTTCTAAGGCGCTCTTTTGTGAAAAAGTCGGAGAATGTATAAATCTCTCGGGATTTCTGGGACAAACGTAACATAAACATGTAAACAACACTTTGAATGTCGATGAACAAATCCTAACAAAATGCATATGAAGTATTTTATTGTTGTGGACTTTATTTAAATCAATAGTAGAGATGAAAAGGATATTAAATTACATCTATTGGTGATCGTTTGTATCTATTTATCGTAATGGTACATTTAAAGTTAATACACATATCTCGGAAATTTCGTATTTTTATTAATGGACGATAAAGTTAGGGTTTTCGCTCTCTTACATACGTCTTTTAGTTCTTCTATTCTTAAGTTAGAATGACAAATGCACTTAACATTTAACATTTGGATTGATACTGGCACGTTTCGTATTATCCGCAATGCCATGCTGTCCCAGTCAGACGACCAAACGCGCCTCTAACTCTAAAGAGTTCACTTATGGAAATACAACGTATTAGCAGACCTATTTTTGTACTAATATGAAGCGGAATTTGTTCAAAAAATTTTACCTGAAAAGAAGAAAACACTTGCTGTGACTTTCAGTCCAAAAGTTTGACGACTTATTGTCAATTATTAATAGTCATTTCCACTCTTATGTCGACACGATATATTCCTAAGATCTATAACTGAAAGATACTCGACCACATTAAGGAAAACTTGAGTTCACATTCGCAAATGCACCTTATTAGAAGTTTTAATTGTGAAGTTATTAAAAATTTAGCAAGTCACAATCATTTTAACCACACGATGTTGTATAAATAACAACGTAAAATCCATTTTTACGTCAATTATTTTTAACATCATGTAAAATAACATTGATTAACAAAACAGCCGAGAAAAGGGAAACAATTCTTTCTTTACAAATGGCGTCACTAGCCTTGACATGAAGTAGTACAGATGATCCAGAAGAGATTTACCGGTAATAATATATATGAAGATGCTCAAATAAATATGAGACCATATTTTTAATTTGATAATTAAAACTTTAAAAAAATTATTTCACACAATTAAATGAATAATCGATCTATTTAATAGCAATGGGGCTGCACAGCGACAGTGAATGTAAGGAATAGACTAAGCGTATTCCTTATTTACCTCCAACGTGCAAGGGCATAGACTAGTCTGTTTGAGATAAAATATAGAATATCAATTGCTTATATCCTGAATATTTTAAAAAGTGCTCAGAGCTAATCCTGGTCTGCATCACAAAACTTTTATTAAATAAAGAATTTAAACAAAAAAGGAATCTTTAGCTTTCCAAATATCAGCACAGATGAGGTAAACCCTTTTAAATATGTATCAATTTTTTTTCTCAAAAACATTCGTATTCTCTTGCACTACCTCATTTTCTACATTCAGTTTCACAATTCTATTTTTATACCAGTCACGTGACAGACAGCTGATACATGCTTATAAAACTGGTACTGAATACGGCATAAACGTATTGATTATGGATATCTATATTATATACAGTTACTTCGTAACGAAAATTAAAACTAGAGGTACTGTGAGCAATGAGCTCACTAAATGATACTCCCGCCTCCCATAATGTCCATGTGTTGCTATATATTGTTTTACGGTAATGTGTAAAGAGGAATAACTCGTCCTATCAAATGTTATCCAGAAGCTTCTATATGTGACGTCATAGGTAAACATATAATGTCCATGTTTTGCTATGGGAAACCTAAAATACGTGTCGAATAAAAAAGTAAAATTGGAGGTGCACAATGGCAATATGTAATAAAGATTCTGTGAAAGTTTCATTAAATTTCACTCAGTAGTATAAGAGGAGTTGCGGATAAGAGATAAAGCGTAAAAGACGGACGGACGTACAGACGGACGGAAATCCCGATTACTATATACCCTCCCCCTTTTCAAGCGGGGGATATAAAAAGACACATAAAGAAGCTAGTGTCGCATTTTCCATTTCGGCCCGTAACAAACCTGAGTACCACGCAGTTTGACAAATCTGTTTTATATTTGGATATTTTACTAGAAAAGGTCGTTAATTGTAATCTAAGAACAAAGCTTTATGATAAACGTAATGACTTAACTTTTCAATCGTCAACTTCCCTTACTAATGCAGCAGTGTACCAATGTCACATACCGGTACATACGAAGTTTATATCTCTCAGCTGATTCGATACATAAGATGATAAGAGTATGTTTTATGTATGGACAATTTCTAAAACGTAATAATTTATTGATAAACAAGTTAATGGAACAAGAATATCAGTTGTCTCGTTAAAAGTCATCAGTTAATTACGTAGTTCTATTGTCAATACAATGACCTTGTCAGCAAATATGATTTATCATTAAGTCAAATGCTGACAGACGTGCTAGTTGTTAGGTCATTTTTTACACACTGAGTTGTCGACGGATATTCCCCCTTTTCCCGAATAGGGAGCTCTTGGCGGGGACCGATGTGACAGGGATTGCACACTCCTTCATAGTACCTGATCCCTCTTCTGATATTTGGAGGTCTGTGTTTGCTCCACTCCTATTTTGTAATGTTTGTTCAATGGACTTTTGAGCTCGAATACTGTCGTAATCTCCACATATTACACTTATAACTTATAAGTTGAATGCCGACTTACGTTTTTTAAACTAATTGTAAGGTCATTTTTTACACACCAATTGTTCATTCATTATTTACACACCAAATTGTCGACGGATTTTTTCTGTAATTTTTCGATTATGACAAGGAGCACATGGCGGGTTTGACCGGTCAACAGGGGTTTCTCTCTCCTCCATGGTAACTGACCTACTTCTGATGTTTTAGAGGTCTGTGTTTGCTCTGCTCCAGATTTGTATTCTTTGAATAAACTTATGAGTTTGGAATACTGTTCGTTATGTCATTATATTATATTTATTGATCAATACAATAACCTTGTCGGCAAACATTATTAATCATTAGGTGGAATCCTGAAAAACGGTTTTGATAGTCATTGTTAGGCCATCATTTCCACACTGAATTGGCTACGAACATTTTACGTTTGCTTGATCATGACACAGCAGGTTTGACAGGGGATACATAATCCTCCATGGCACCTGATCCCAGCTTAGATAATTTGAGAAGTCTGTGCTTGCTCTGTTCCAGATCTTTATTTATTAAATAGAGCTTGAACCTGATTAATTTCTGATATAATTTTTCATACATATGTTTTCATATATATTATTATTAATTTAAATTTATCAAACTTTCATTCATGTGGTTTACGATTTTTGTTAAATTCACAATATAAAGTTACACCAGTTTCAGAAGATTATACAACTTCTTCACAATGTTAACACCAAATTCAAACTTATTTTCTCCGGTTGTAAACACTTTTGCTAGTTTTACAGAAACATATATTTGTATAAACAACGAGTAAAAGAATTGGAAAAACAGAATTGGTATTGTGGAGCAAAGCTCATTTTCCTAGGCCTGTTTTTTCTTAATCAAGTTCGTCTTTTACATGATATATCAGTGTTAAAGAAATTGGTGCACATAATTACATAATGTAACTTGGAAATCAATATGTTATTAAGAGAAAATTTAGCAAGAAAGAACAAATTGAAATGCTTTGGCCATTATTATCTTCAGTCTTTGGAAGATACATTTATTTGACTTTCTTAAATGTTCAGACTGTTATCAGTTACACATCTGGTGTAAAATTAAATATTGCGAAAATGAACTTATATCTTAGTTTAACAAAGCATCCACGACTTTCATTAATTTACACAGTCAGGTTTAATATCCTTTTATACTTTTCATAGCATATTGAGTTTCCATTGAGATTGCCATTTTCCTCTTAATTGACCGAGATTTTTTTAATGAATGAACCTTCTTGAAGATTAATATTAATATTACATACATGTAATGCAAAATTCAAATCTGTGCAATAAAAAAATAAAATAAAAATTTATTTGTATTGTAACAAATGTCATTTTCTGTCCCTTTATGCTAGCAAAGGGGGCAAGATTTAATTATTGAAAATTAGATTTCCGTTTATCGTAGATTTAAAATGGAAAAACCCTTAAATGTCAAGAAAATTTCAAAATAATTCTGACAATAATCTATTTATCACTGCCTGTCTGTTAACCTGATATTTTAAGACTGCGATATTTAAGATGAATTATTTATCATCTTAAAAAAAAGAAGAATAAAATAACAAACGTATAACAAAACAATATAAGTAAACTTGCTTTCTTAGGAAGATGGAAACGAAATACTTGAATAAATGTAAATTTTTATTTCTTTTTTCAAAAAAATTGAAAGGGAACACCATAGGTAAAAATCGTCGAGTCATATCCTTGTCGCAATATCTTTACGTCTACAAGATACAAAAATGAAACACATAAGTCTGCAATAAACACCCGGGACTGTTTACATATCATCTGCGTGTAAAAGATGGTGTTGTATTTTCCAAGCACTTAATAAATCAAGCATATGATATTTAAGGTAACTTAATCCATGCATTTAATTATTTTTAACCAAAAAACATTAAACGGAATGATTTCACTGGCTTAAGTTGGAGTCCTATATTTTTAATACCTGAGAAATAATAGATATGCTATCAATGTGACTTCATTCATACATTTGATAATGAAACATATGGAGATAACGAACAGTATTCAATATAAAAATTCATAAAACAATACAAAATAGGAGCAGAGCATAAACGGACCTCCATAACATCAGATGTAGGATCAGGTGCCATGGAGGAGTCCCCTGCCGACCGGTCACTCCCGCCATGTGCTCCTTGTCATCCGTCGTCAATACAGTGTTTTAATTGACTAATAATAATTGACTAACAATTGGTATGAAAAACATCAGCCAGCATAAGACTCAATGATAAATTGTAATTGCAGACAAGGTCGTTGTATCAACCATAGAACTTACGAAATGATGACGTTAAACGAGGCTGCTTACATTCTTGTTTCATCCTCTTGTTTGTCAATAATTTACCTCGTCTTAGAAATTGTTCTTACGTAGAGCGTGCTCTTGCGTATCGAATCAACTTAGATACATAAACTCCGTATGCAAGTGATGAAGGTATATTGCTGCATAAGTAAAGGAAGTTAACGATAGAAAAGTTAAAGTCATCACGTTTATCATAGAGCTGGTTGTTAGATTGCCATTAACGTCTTTTCACGAAATATATCCAAATATGAAACAGATGTGTCAGGCTCTGTGGTATCGTTTATCTCAAGCTCACCAGGATATATCAAATCGACTTAAGAATGGAATTGACAATACGTCGTCGATATATCTAAATGTCGAGTTGAAGGCCACAGCAAGTGTTTTCTTCTTTTCACACATAAGATTTTGCACAAATTCTGCTTCATATGAATACAAAAATAAGTCTGCTAATAATAATTTATTTTAATTGAAAAAAGGAAAGATGAAACTAAATTATTCTACTAGGTTCTTTTAAAAAGGATTTTTAAACGTCTTTGAAATTGGGACTAATATTTATTTAAGAATAATAATTAGGGTATAAAGATGCTGAATTTATTATGTAGACTTTAATGTATTAAACAACAGAATTAAACGCAAACTTAATTATTATATACTTATATCTTCACTCTAAATAGGTTTTAAAATATAAAAATGAAGGAGTTAAAGTACCTTCCGAATTGCAACACTACCCTTGGGATTTGGGTGTTTGATTTTTATAATTTGAAATACAGTTGTAGAAAAAGTAATCAATTTTTATGATTATTGTTTTAAATGCATATGAACGAAGTTTTGACTAGTTTTGTATTAATTTTAAGTGTTAGAAAAGTCATTTTCAAACCCTTATCTAGAAAAAAGTGGATCAGATTTTTATTCAGTAAATGTGAAAAAAGAGCAAGCGCTGATATAGTGTGCACTATCTGAAGACTTAACAGTTTCTTTGTGACTATTTTAAGGTCAAAAATAATTTTTTTCTAGTCTCAATTTATTCAAATTGTATGGAGTTGAAACGGGAGATCAAATAATTTGTTAGGTGTAGTGTATAAGTAGAATTGATATTACTTACAATTAACCTTTTTAACAGCTTTTGAATTAGAAATATATGTAATAAAAACGTAGATTATTCAGTCAAAGATGTTGGGTTTATTGCAGTACAGGAACAGCGCGTAAAACTGCTTGGCCATTCAGATATGCAAAAAAAAGTTTTCGATGGAATTAAAATTTTTGAATTGGCTGGGCGACGCACGGTCATTGAGAATGAAATGGTAATTAAGAATGGTAATTTCATTACAAAGGTATCGGTAATGAATCTCTGTTAAAACTAACGTCCATTTAATTGTATCTCACTTCCAATTTCAATGACCGTGTAGTACAGGGCGACACCACGTGAATTCCATCGGCATTAAAAGCAAGTTTTCTGACTTGCCAAGATGGCCGAGCGGTCTATCGCGCTGTTCCTGTACGACAGGTAGGCAAATTCCGTACGGTCGAGAGTTCAACCCGGGGTTGGGGCGGAAGTTGGTACCAAACGAGGGTAGAGGATTCACTAAAACATTTTTCTCTTGCATGCGCATTTCTGGTAAATTCAGAAGTGGGCAACCCAGCGACGTACCTAAAATTTTATGATATAGAAGCAATGACCTAACAAGTTGGATGAAATATCACAATCAATACGTCCAGAGGCTACTTTGCACATGTGTATTTGCATGCAAACATTGCATAAGATGCGAGGGTTGATCCTAAAGCAATATCACAAATACTATGAAATCTTTTAAAATGGAAAGTTTTCAGTAAAATTTATATATAATCACCTCAACCTATTTTGATTTTTGCCCTTAAATTCCATTTAGGTATATATATTACATTATATTCAGTGTTCTACACCATTTCAAATTCAACCGAGGCGCAAGATTTGCGGTCATTTCGCGACAAAATTTGCGAAAGAACACCAAATAAATTGGAAAAACAAACAGCGCCTATGAATCAATGTTAAGTTCAAATTAAAATAGCATTAATTATTTGGCAAAATGATTAATAAATAAAATGATAATAATGATAAATTGACATCGATTTTTACATAGTGTAAAACAAAAATAAGCTAATTCAGAGAATTCGTGTCCCCCGCTGAGAGAAAAAGTCGGATCCCCCTGACTGAATTTGTAGAATCATTAAATGTATACATGTACTTGTATACTGAAGCAAATAAAATACATGCATGTCAATATGCATATAAAGATTTGATTGCTTATTCTTTATTATATGTATAGAAGATTTATCACACTGTAATGATGATTTTATGAGTTTGTACAAGCCAGACCTCATAAATTTTTCATTTCACATGCTGAATACTATCATTGATTAAAAAAAAAGTATTTCGAAAAAGAAAAAAGAAAATTGATCGTCCGGGATTCGAACCCGGGACCTCTCACTTGTGATGCGAGAGACATACCACTACACCACGGAACTGCTTTACAGTCGCGTTATTTAAATGCAAATATGAAGTCACATACATGTATTTATATATTTACGTTCGATATTGTCAAAATTTTACACAATGCATGGTGTCAAAATTTAACCTTTTTTTTAAAAAGTTCGAATGTAATATGAATATTAAGTCCGCCAGGAACCTGTTTTATACGTAATAACTCTCCCTATGCCCCTGTGCTAAAAATAGCGACATATAATACAATAATTACGAATAAAACAAACGGGGCGGGACACTTTGAGAGGGGTGAGAGAGAGCCTACGGAGTTTTGGTATAAAATTACATTGCAAAAGCTCAAAATCCTTTTGAAATGTCGCCCAGAAAGGATAGTGTTACACACAGACAGACTATATTTATGTATAAATTTAAGACCTTGAACTTTGACCTTTGGACCTCAAAATAAATTGGGGTCTTTCTTAGGCCACAGGGAGTTGTTATGTAAAATTTCATTCCAAAAACTCAAAGGGTTCTCAAGATATCACGCGGAAACGAAAGTGTTATACAGACAGAATTTGCGAATTTATGACCTTGACCTTTGACGTTTTGACCTAAAAATCAGTAGGTTTCCTCTTTCGTCCATAGGGAGTTGCTATGAAAAATTTCATTGCGAAAGCTCAAAGGGTTCTCGAGATATCGTGTAGGAACGAAAGCGCTACGGACAGACAGAATGACGGACGGACGGACAGCTAGACAGACGGACGGACAGACCCAAATTAATATCCCCCACTTTTCAAGCGGGGGACAATTAAAATATATCCACAGTATATGCATACTGTGAAAAAGACCCAACTGCCCCATCCAAAACACATACTAGTATCTACGTACTAAATAATTAGATATTTGCTCATAGAATCTTGAAAGAGTATCAGTATCAACAGGTGTAAAGTATTTAACCCTCATTTAAAATGTATACAAAAGGTAAATATTCACATACAAGTGGCCGCTACGTTAAACGGTCCACGGAGATTCCTGTTATTGTATGATTAAAATTAACATTAACTCAACGTTAGTTTCATCTCTCTCCACTCTACAAAAATATATCCAAGTCCCATTGACGTTTTTTGTCGACACTTATTTTAAATCTTATTTCAAAATGAAATGAAGTTAGAAATTATATTTGGGTGTTCAAATACTTTTATAGCAAAATGGCATTAAAGATTGTTACAGAACTTCCGAGAGGGTTAAAAGATGTGCGGTTGAACTGAAAATGATTGCCAAAAAATAAGTCATAAGAACATCGGTAATATTCTTGCCGTGTGACGATAAACAATATCAAACGATATGTTTAACTTAGTATTTTTAAAGTATTTATATATCATTGATTGAAATTTGAGAGCAAAAATGAAAATACATGGGGTTATTAGTATGTCAAATTTCATTGCTAACATTTGATTGATTTATAGCAATTGCGATATTACAAGAGGATAAATGTTTTGAAAGCATGTGCTTTTCAAATCATTTGAGAGAAATAAATCCCAAAATGCATGTGAAAAGAATACTACTACATCTATAAGGAAAAATGAAATGGCAAAGCTGAAGTCATCCCGTCCATTACCAAAATAGATGCAGAAAAAGGGGCTTTTCGTCACACACTGTGCACACAATATATCGATATTCTCTTTTCCAACGCAAAAATAAAATCAATATATGCTATATTGATATATTGATAAATAGGATACTAGGGCGTTTTAGAATAATGCTAAAAATCAGTTTGCCATGATCGTCTTTTAAGCAGACATTTCAGATAATGAGATATTAGGTGAATTAGTTTATATCCTCTAGAAGGAAGGAATACAAACCATATTTTGGGTTACAAAAATCCCCTCATTAAACATTGTTTCTTGAGAAGATGAAATTAAAATACTTGTAAGCATGGGTGTCGGTATCTTTTCGACGAATTTATTTTAAAGATTTTGAAAGAGAAAACCAAAGATAAACAATTTCAAGACATATCCTTGTTGCAATACATTGTTTACCTACTTCTGTCTATAAAATAGAAAAAAGAACAATAAAACAGAAAAAAAATTGAAAATGAATATCCGGATCTGTTTAAATATTATCTGCATGTCAAATATGGTGTCACATTCTGCAAGCACTTAATAAATCATGTATATGATATCTAAGGTGACTTAATCCATGCATTAATTATTTTTACGCTAAAAACACGAAAAGTACCCATGGAATCTTAAAATGCTATCTGTGTGACTTAATTCATACATTTAATTTTTTTTGAAAAGGGAAAGATGGAACTAAATTTTACAACTCAGCTCTTTTAAGAAAGATTAATAGAAATTAATGAGATTAGACTAATATTCATTTTAAAAATGAATATAAGGTTTTATCGTAGACTTTAATTAAAACAAAGACAACAGAGCTATATTCCGACCGAATTTTTATCTTACATAAGCTTAAAAAGGTTAGAAAATGGGAGTAGTTGAAGCACCTTTCGAATTGCAAAACTACCATTTGGAATTGTGTGTTTAATTCTATATTTTGAAATAGAGTTGTAGGAAAACATACAGCCTTTATGATTAATATCTTATAAATACACATGAACAAGTTAAATTTGAACACGTTTTGTATAAATTTTAGCCTTTTTAGAAGTCATTTTCCAGCCTCATCTAGATTAAAGTAAATCAGATTTTTATTCGGTGAATTTTTCAAATTAACATCACTTACAATTATTTTTAAGAGCTTTTGAATTGGAAATAATTAAATTAGCAAAATTATCAAGATGTAGATTATTCATTCAAAAATATTGGGCTTAATGCAGTACAGGAACAAGGCTTTAAATAGATTGCTCGGCCATCTAAGTAAGTCAAAAATTTTGCTTTCGATGCCGATGGAATTTCTCATGCATAGCCCCACACTACAAGTTAAATTAAATCAATTCGCAATTGACAATCGTTTAATCAGGTATGGTATTTAAGATAATCTTGTTTATGATAAATTAATTTATATCCTCTTGAAAGAAAGAATACGTAACAAGCGTTCGTATTACAAAAATACATAGCAAATACAATTTCATGAGAAAAAATTATTAAAATGCTTTTTGCATTATTGTCAGTTTCTTTTCGAAAAGTTTGTTTTTAAAAATGTTAGATGATAATATCCTCGCTTTATCAGTATTCCAAGCTTTAAAAAATGATAACAAGAGGCCCACGGGCCTTATAGGTCACCTGAGTATCATGTAACAACTTTCCAGCGATTGTATTTGGTTCGTGTTTTAAGCCAAAAGCCATGAAATTCACAAATTTTGAAAGAGGCACCATTGCTTATCAAAGGGCAGATTTCAAAGCATTAATTTATTTTTAGTCAAAGTACCCCCTTGGTACCCCTGACCCAGCACTCCTAAAATTATCTATTTTGAAAGAGGACCCTTTCTTCATTATAAGGCCAGCATTTTTTTTTTATGTTTAGGTTTGAGTTATGAACATGAGAATAAAAAAGTCCCGAAGGAAAAGGAAATAATTTTTTTTGATAAATCAATTATTAACATTTGTACATTCTTTTTTTATGCTATCCTAATAGGCTCTTTACCACTGGACACATAATGCTTACAAATAGGAAAGTAGAACATTTAATTGCTTATTTCATCATCTGCCAGTTTGGGCCAGTTATATAAATTTTGTGATGTTGATCAAAATATATTTTTAAAAATCAATTCTTTAAAAGTCTTTCAATACATCTTCATTTTCTTAATATGTGTTAGGTGAATGTGTAGACATTGTTCTAAAATTTACTTGATGCCTAAAAGTAAAATTATAATTCCTATCATAAAACAGACAGGAAGTATTGGGGAGTAGGGTCAACATTTTTTCAATTAAGTGTAAAATAATTTTTCTGGCTGATACAAATGATACTACATATATTTGTATATTCTTGCCTTTTAATAGTTGAATTTTTTTTTATTTCTTCACTTCAGGTTATTGTTTATTTCTTCCTCAAATGGACTTCACTTCTCCCATAGTTTTATTCATTACATCTGATGCATAAGCAACAATTTTCTGAAGAATGATGCTTAGACTGTAAGCTATAACAGAGACCTAAACAATGTCCCTGGCAATATGCAATAGCTACCACGGGCAGTTTAAAACCTGGGGGAGGAAAATAATTTACAGTTACTTTTGAAACGAATACATAATTATCTCACCAGCATGTCATTGTGCAACAAAGTCGTCAGCATTTTATTTGTCCTTTGAACGGGTGAAACGTTTTGAATGGCACTCTTATCGATGAATTTTACACTAAACCATGCCAAATTCTTGGATCTAGCTTTATTTACCCGCCGTTTCAGGTCTAAAAACCGGAAGTGCGAGTTCGTAAATTTGAAATCTCGATCCCGACTCAAATTTGACATCCGAAAGAAATTTTTTAAAAATTTTTTTCTAAAAGTTCAAAACCTTGAGCGGAGGGTTTGTAAAACTGAAAATAAAATAAATCCTGGCCTTAGATATGTAATTAGATCATTAGCATATTAACCAAGAGCAAAGGATAAGATGTTCAAAGAATTCATACATTTCACTATATAATCATTAGAGCCCCACCCTAAAACAAGAACCACTGACCCTGGGGCCATAAAATTCACAATTTTGGTAGAGGCACTCTTGCTTATCATAACTATGTTCTTAGTTAGTTTATTTAATACCCAGGAGCAGAGAACAAGATTTTCAAAGAATTAATGTATTTTCACTATATAATCACTAGAGCCCCGCCCTAACACCAGAACCCCTGACCCTGGGGCCATAAAATTCAAAATTTTGGTAGAGGCACTCTTGCTCATCATAACTATGTACTTAGTTGGTTTATTTAATACCCAGGAGCAGAGAAGAAGATTTTCAAAGAAATAATGCATTTTCACTACCTACTTATTTAGCCCCGCCCTAGCACTAGAACCCCTGACCCCAGGGCCATGAATTTCACAATTTTGGTAGAGGACTCATTGCTGATTACAATCATGCAAACAGTTTGACTGCTAGATGTCCAGGAGTAAAGAAGAAGATTTTTAAAGATTGCACTAATTTTAGTAGTTTTGGCCCCACCCCTCAGACCCCAGGGGGGCAGGGATCATGAAATTCACAATTTTTGTTCCCCTTCACCCATAGATGCTTTGTACCAAATTTAGTTGAAATTGGTTCAGTGGTTGCAGAGAAGAAGCTGAAAATGTTCAAATGTTAACGCACGACGAACGACGAACGACGCACGACGAACGACGACGGACGAAAACAGATAGCAATAGGTCACCTGAGTTTACTCAGGTGACCTAAAAAAATGTGAAAACTATTGAAAATATTTCGATATGTATAATTATTTCAGCACTTAAACGATTGTGTCCTATCTTTCTGAAATCCAAAAAATCTAGTAAACGATATCTTGGGTGATTTCATTCGTTCATTGTTCATTTTTCTCTGAAAAAGAAAGTTCTAAAAAATTAATTAACTGGGGATTTTTTGTAAGGGTAGGTCAACTTTTTTAAACTGAGACCTAAAATTTATTCAAAAGAGTGTAAGTTTCTTGATGCCAAATTTCTTCCGTAATTATATGGATAGATGGGGCTGGTCAATATATATATATATATATATATATATATATATATATATATATATATATAGGTATATGAGGTTGTTTGTGGGCACCGAGCTTCTAAGCTGGTTTGTGGGATCTCGCATTTCTACATTGCATAGATATGCCGTATTCATGATTTAGGCGTTATATATGGTCCTTATGTAATATATAATATAATTTTTGAGTTAATATTATAAATATTTTATATAATTGTGGGTCAAAACATTCATATATATAGAGCATTGTGGGATAAACTATATACATCGCACAATGCTCTTCACTTATTAATTCTATGACCCGCAATATTATTTTATGCTATATATAATATTATTTGCTGTAATTCACAATGAAAAGACATAAGAATTAATGTTTGATAAAATATCAATAAATATATTCATGTATGTATATTTACTTATGTACATAGTAGAATAAACCAATAAGAACAGTTTCGCTGATTTCAATATAAAATTTCACATTAAATAATGATTTACTGCGATAAATTATCTATAAGAATCTAAACAAGATATTCTATGGATATTCTCTGTCGCAATGTAATTCATACAATCAACTGCCCAACAATGTTATATATGTATTGTGACCCACAAACAGCGATGATCACTATATTTACTATACATAGAGTGTCCCACAATCATGTATAATCACATGCGGTATATTCATCCCACAATTCATTATATACATATAAACAGTGACCCACAGTTTTAACTACCTGCAATATATTGATCCAACAATTGATTATTAACATACAATGAATATACAGGGACCCACAATAAGTTTTAATCAAGTGCAATGTATCCGTTATATACATATCTACAGTGACACACAAACTGGTACAATCATAATACATTACCCCTGCCCCCCCCCCCCAATTTTCTATATACATACATACAGTGACCAATAATCAGTAATATATTTATTTATTTTTGTTCAAAATATAAAGTAGAGTACGAGTGCCACTTTTTATTAAATTGTACAGAAAACTCGAAAGTCAGATCAGATTTGTTATCTAGCGTTTATTGCAACACAACTTCCTCTATGTTGGATCTAAATACTTTTATTTTCCTTTTAACGCATTTTCTTAGGTACACCTCAAAATATTTATATTAATCATACATACAAATGCAAGCTTTATTGTACAGAAAACCGCTATGCAAAATATTATTGTGTAGAGGTATATATATTTCCTTTATTTTTTGTTAAAAGAGACATATAGGTCCTAAGGGCCGAGTGTTTGAATATTTGTATTAAATGTTTCTGATATGATTTATTGTATGATAACACATGCCGCGATAATAAACAATTTACGTACTCATTTATCCAACAATTCTTTATATTATGTAAACATTGACCCTCAGTCAATTATAATCACGTGCGGTAATATACCCCACAATTCATTTTATATTTATAAACAGTAACTCACAATCAGTTTTAATCACGTGCAATATTTATTCCACAAGATTTTCAGTATTACTTTATAATTACTTTCGGATCATATCAAATAATGATTCACTGCGATACATCATTCATAAGAATCTTGACTATATATTCTAGGGATATTCTCTCTCACAATATATTTATCGCAAAATCCGTTATAAACTTGTATACAGTGACCCACAAACTAGTATAATCACTACATCAACCCCCCACCCCCCACCCCCCTCCCATTTATTATATATACATACAAACAGTGACCCACAATCAGTAATAATCACGTGCAGTATATTTATGTATTTTTTTTCTAAAGATAGAGTAGAGAACGAGTGCCACTTTTATTGAATTGTACAGAATACTTGAAATGTACAGATCAGATTTATTAACTAGCGTTTATTGTATCCCAACCTCTTCTATTTCGGATCAAAATACTTTTATTTTCCTTTTAATGCATTTTCCTAGGCACACCTCAAAATATCTCTATTAACCATACATGCAAATGCAAGCTTTGTTGTACAGAAAACCGCTATGCAAAATATTTTATATATTTCCTTTAATTTTTTTTAAAAGTGACATCTAGGTCCGAAGGGCCGAGTGTTTGAATATTTGTATTAAATGTTTCTGATATGATTTATTGTATGATAACACATGGCACAATAATAAACAATTTACGTACTTATTTATCCAACAATTCTTTATATTATGTAAACATTGACCCTCAGTCAGTTATAATCACGTGCTATAGTATACCCCACAATTCATTTTATATTTATAAACAGTAACTCACAATCAGTTTTAATCACATGCAATATATTTATTCCACAAGATTTTCAGTATTACTTTATAATTACTTTCGGATCATATCAAATAATGATTCACTGCAATACATTATTCATAAGAATCTTGACTACCGGTATATATTCTAGGGATATTCTTTCTCACAATATATTTATCGCACAATCCGTTATAATCTTGTATACAGTGACACAAAAACTGATATAATCACTACATCAACCACCCCCCCCCCTCATCCCCCCCATTTATTATATATACATACAAACAGTGATCCACAATCAGTAATAATCGCGTGCAGTATATTTATGTATTTTTCCCTAAAGATAGAGTAGAGAATGATTGCAACTTTTATTGAATTTTACAGAATACTTGAAATGTACAGATAAGATTTATTAACTAGCGTTTTTTGCAGCCCAACTTCTTCTATTTCGGATATAAATACTTTTATTTTCCTTTTAATGCATTTTCCAAGGCACACCTCAAAATATCTATATTAATCAAACATGCAAGTGCAAGCTTTGTTGTACAGAAAACCGCTATGCAAAATATTATTGTGTAGCGGTATATATATTTCTTTTAATTTTTTTAAAAGTGACATCTAGGTCCAAAGGGCCGAGTGTTTGAATATTTGTATTAAATGTTTCTGATATGATTTATTGTATGATAACACATGTCACTATAATAAACAATTTACGTACTTATTTATCCAACAATTCTTTATTTTATGTAAACATTGACCCTCAGTCAGTTATAATTACGTGCGATAATATACTCCACAATTCATTTTATATTCATAAACAGTAACTCACAATCAGTTTTAATCACGTGCAATATATTTATTCCACCAAATTTTCAGTATTACTTTATAATTACTTTCGGATCATATCAAATAATGATTCATTGCGAAACATTATTTATAAGAATCTTGACTATATATTCTAGGGATATTCTCTCTCATAATATATTTATCGCACAATCCGTTATAAACTTGTATACAGTGACCCACAAACTGGTATAATCACTACATCAACCCCCCATCCCCCCCACCCCCATCCCCCCATTTATTATATATACATACAAACAGTGACCCACAATCAGTAATAATCACGTGCAGTATATATATGTATTTTTTTCTAAAGATAGAGTAGAGAACGAGTGCCACTTTTATTGAATTTTACAGAATACTTGAAATGTACAGGTAAGATTTATTAACTAGCGTTTATTACAACTCAACTTCTTCTATTTCGGATCTAAATACTTTAATTTTCCTTTTAATGCATTTTCCTAGGCACACCTCAAAATATCTATATTAATCATACATGCAAATGCAAGCTTTGTTGTACAGAAAACCGCTATGCAAAATATTATTGTGTAGCGGTATATATATTTCCTTTATTTTTTTTTAAAGTGACATCTAGGTCCGAAGGGCCGAGTGTTTGAATATTTGTATTTGTATTAAATGTTTCTGATATGATTATATTGTATGATAACACATGCCGCTATAATAAACAATTTACGTACTTATTTATCCAACAATTCTTTATATTATTTAAACATTGACCCTTAGTCAGTTATAATCACGTGCGATAACATACACAACAATACATTTATTATTTATAAACAGTAACTCACAATCAGTTTTAATCACGTGCAATATATTTATTCCACAAAATTTTCAGTATTACTTTATAATTACTTTCGGATCATATCAAATAATGATTCACTGCGATACATTATTCATAAGAATCTTGACTATATATTCTAGGAATATTCTCTCTCACAATATATTTATCGCACAATCCGTTATAAACTTGTATACAGTGACCCACAAACTGGTATAATCACTACATCAACACCCCCCCCCCCCCCTCGCTCATCCCCAACCCCCACCACCCACCCCATTTATTATATATACATACAAACAGTGACCCACAATCAGTAATAATCAGGTGCAGTATATATATATATTTTTTTCTAAAGATAGAGTAGAGAACGAGTGCCACTTTTATTGAATTTTACAGAATACTTGAAATGTACAGATCAGATTTATTAACTAGCGTTTATTACAACCCAACTTCTTCTATTTCGGATCTAAATACTTTTATTTTCCTTTTAATGCATTTTCCAAGGCACACCTCAAAATATCTATATTAATCATACATGCAAATGCAAGCTTTGTTGTACAGAAAACCGCTATGCAAAATATTATTGTGTAGCGGTATATATATTTCCTTTATTTTTTTTTTTTTAAGTGACATCTAGGTCCGAAGGGCCGAGTGTTTGAATATTTGTATTAAATGTTTCTGATATGATTATATTGTATGATAACACATGCCGATACAATAAACAATTTACGTACTTATTTATCCAACAATTCTTTATATTATGTAAACATTGACCCTCAGTCAGTTATAATCACGTGCTATAATATACCCCACAATACATTTTATATTTATAAACAGTAACTCACAATCAGTTTTAATCACGTGCAATATATTATTCCAAACTTCATAAAATGCATATATACAGTGACCAACAATCAGTGAAAATCACGTGCAATATATTTATCCCACAGCCATTATATACATATATATAGAGGGACCCACAAGCTCAGGTACAATCACTACATCAACCCCCCCTTTCAATTCTTCATATGCATAATTATACAGTGGCCCGCAATCACTTTAAATCACATGAAGTATATTTATAAAACAATTTATTATACATGCATACATATATTCAGTGACCAACAATTTATTTAAATAAAACCTTGTGCAATATATATATATCCCATATTTCAGTATATGCATATATATAGTGACCAAAAAACAATAGGTTTTTACGGTATGCGCATTTAAATATAGTGAATCTCAGAGTGGTATGTATGTAAACTCACTTTATTTAATATTGAATTATTATATTATCTAATAAAATAATCCAAACAGAGTCAAAACTTTGACTCATTTTTTCAACGTCTTTTTCTCGCTTCATATACATGTATTTACCATGTTGACCATCGGAATACAGCGCAGCACAAACCCGATCATAAACCATTATTATAAACATTTAATCACAGTTATATTATTCCAAAATTCTTTATAATGCATATATACATTGAAAAATTAAATATGCCATAAGTCTGTCAAAAATCAATGAAGCGAAACAACATTTTAACTTCATCTGTAAGTCATCAAGATACACTCACATACTAAAATTCAGCTCAATATCTGCAAGCGTTTAGAAAAAAAAAAAGTGCGGAAAACCAAGTAGGACAGACTGACGGGGACGGACAGACAGACGCAGAGGAAACCTATAGTCCCCTCCGATTTCACCGGTAGGGGACTAATAATGGTTATCTAACAACATGCAAAGATATGATAAAATGTTGATATAAAGTCTGGGTACAAAACTGATCACTCTATTATTGAACTTCATATTTTATTTTCAGAGTTTAAGATGGGTAAAGGGTTCTGGAAGTTTAATATCTCTCTGTTAAACGATAAAAGCTATATAAGTTTAGTTAAAGACACAATAATAGGATTAAACTTCAGTATGCAGTTACACCATATAATTGTGTAATGTTTAAGGACATAGAAAACACAGAAAATAATTTTATACATGCATACATATATTCAGTAACCAACAATTTATTTAAATAAAACCTTGTGCGTATATGCATTATATAGGGATAACTGACCAATTATTCCCTAGAAATGCTACTTCTTGAGATAAGAATTACACTCCTCGCAGTCACGCATTTTAACGCATATACCATTTCCTATTTCTAACGATGACCAATTAAAAAGTTCCTTCAATAGAAATGCTACATTCTTGATATAAAAGAATTAAAGTAATATTTTATAATTGACTCTAGCAATTCTGTAAGTTGTAAAGAGTTAACACTCTAAAGTATCAATCTAGAAAGAAATAGGAAAGAAAATGAGAAGAAAATCTTTTAGAAGAAGAAATACAAGAATTAGAAATCATCAGAAGTTTCAGTGATTCTCACGAAACTGATGAAAAACTTTATACTGCAAAATCTAAATTTGAAGAAGTTAGAAAACATATAAATGGTCTGTTTGTAGGAACAAAAGCTAAATGGGTAGAATATGGTGAGAAACCTAAAATATTTTTCTTGAGTCTAGAAAAGATCTAGAGAAATTACATCGATAAAACAGTAACAATATTTATCTATGGAAACGGTTTAAAAATAAACTGGCAACAAGAATTTCTTTAAGAAATTGAAAATTTTAATCTTAATCTACACTCCTCCTTTGATAACACTTCACTAGATATAAATTTAAATAATTTACAAATCAAGGACAACATTCAGTGGAGTCAGCTTCCAAATTAGAGGGTCTGTTAACCAGGGAAGAAGCATCACTTGCATTGAAAAATATGAAAATGTATTGTACAAGACTCAAGAATATCTTAAATTTGGCTGTGATTATTAGATGGATTTAAGTTTTATATAAAAATGCCACATTATGTGTTTTGCAGAATGGTATTTTCCCCAGATTCTTTTGCATAGGTAGAGAGTGTCGTCAATGAGACCCTGTCTCACCATACATTTTCAATCTTTGTGTCGAGATAATGGGCCACCTTATTAGACCAAATAAAAATATAAAGGGTATAAAAATTTGTATAGAAACAGTCTGCTTATTGCAATATGCAGATAATACAGTGATATTTTTGGATGGGTCTGAAAAGAAGTTTTAAGAGTGCACTAGATCTTCTTTTCCAGTTTGCTAAATTTTCAGGTTTAAAGCCTTACTTTGTAAGACAAAAGCCATATGGATTGGTTCAAAAAGTAATTGTAATGAAAAATTGTGCAATGAATATAATTTAGAGTAGACATCTGAGAACCTTACAATATTGGGAATAACATTTAATGCCAGTCTTGACAATATTGAAGAGATAAATTTTATTAACAGAATTATTGATATAAACAAAGAAATGAGTCACTGAGGAAAATACATATAACACCTCTGGGTAAAAATACCTTTACAAAATCTCTTTTTCTTTCAAAAATTACACATTCATTGTTAACTTTGCGAAAAACCATGTAATGAAACAATGAAAAACCATGAGAAGTTTTTTAAAGTTAGTATGGCACAATAAAAATGATAAAATAGCTCGAAATATAATGGTTTTAAATTATGATGATGGTGGCTTTAGAATGCCACATTTGCCAACATTTATTAAGTCACTTAAGCTCACTTGGATCAGGAGGTTGAAAAATACGGTCTCTACCTACAACATATATGGAACTACAGGCTGTAATAATATAAAAAAAAATTACAGTTTGGATCAGAATATGGCTTATTTTTTGTAAAACAACAAATAATATGTTTTGGAAATAAATTCTTCCTAATTATAAAGAATTTATCAATTTATTTAAACCTGAAAATATTCTTCAGATCGTGAAAAAAAAATTTATTGTTTAACAGTGGTATCATAGTACAAAGTAAATCTGTTTTTACGAACAATTACAAGCAAATGGTTTTCATATTGTGTCTGATCTATTTGATACCGAAGGTAATTTGTTATCCTTTAATTGTATTTCCATTAATTATGATGTTTTAATCCCATTTACTAATTATGAAGGGCTTAGACTTTACTGAAAAAAAATGGGCCGAAGTTAAACAATGCAGAACTTCAGTTAAATAATTGGAATATACATTCCCACAAATATTCAGGTTCTTTGTCGTGATGATTCCGGCTGTAAATCATAATACAATAAATTTCTTTCCAACCTGTATGAGTTTCAAAATGGACAAGAGATTTAGGTTTGCAGAATTACTTTAACTGAAAAAAACCTTTTTCAAACTTAAAATACTTAAGTTAAGATTCAAATCTCAAAAGGTTCAATTGTAAAATCATACATAGGATTCATGGAACTTGTACCTTATTGTTTTTATCTAAAATTAAAGATAAGCCACTGTGTTCTGTCTGTAATCTAGAGCAGGAAATTTTTAAGCATCTTTTTTATTACTCACGGTCTTTCTGTTAAGGGAATACGGAATTGTTTAGAAGAATGGATTTTACAAAAAAAACTGGAAAAGATATTAACTTAGACCCAATTTCTGTTATGTAAGGTATTTCTGGCAAAGAAAACACATCTTTAAATGTTATTATCTTGCTTGTAAAACAGCATGTATACCAGAATTTAATAGAAATTGTAAACCATTCATATTCAACGAAGTTAAAAATATATCATGTAAATGCTATAGTTTTGAAAAATACTTTTTTGCATTAAATATTTGGAACACACCCAGTTCAAAAAGAGATGGCTATTGTTAGACAATCTATTTGAATAATAATCAGCTTTATAACATTCATAAAGAAACATTGTAATTTTTTACTTTTTTTTTTTTTTTCTTATAGTGATAGTAAACATAATGTAATATATATACACACATATATATTTGTGTGTATATTGAAATTTTTTTTTGTATATTACATATATAGGTGATACTGAAATGGGTGGCTTAATTGTTCAAATTTATGGTTGTTTGCAAAAAAACTATGGTGAAAGACTCAGTGAGTGAATGCTTTTATTATTCATGATAAAAATATGCAATGATTATTATTTTTTGTGCGCAATAAATATAGTTTTTTCAACGGGTGGCATTGTAGCTCTCCGGTATGCCAATATATTTTTTCGGAGAGCTACAGTTCTGCAGATAGGTCAGAGAATCAGAGAAATCTAACACACACCCCTCGCCACATCATGCCTGAAGATTTTAAAAAATCCAATACTGCATAATGCGGTTTGGTTTTCTTTTTATGAAACACATTTTGCCAGCAATTGCCTTGTTTTGCGGTTAAGAAGGGTACGTTAAATCCACTTGGTACTGGATATGTCAAATCACATTTTAAACACGTTTACAGTGCAACGATTGTGTATATTTTAATTCTTAAGGATACCTGTTTATGAAATGGCAAAAATCTTTATCACATGTTTACCCCTTTATCCCACAGGTACATGTACATGTGGACAGGACCCCTCCCCCTTCGATATTCAACCCCAGGGCTTGCTGGATATTTTTTTTCACTAATTATATTTATTAAACTTATTCATCATGTGTATCTTAGGAAAAATATTGTGAAAAATCCAAAATAAACTTTCACCCACAAATAAATACCCCACTACACATTTTATGGGAAACTATAATTGGGTCTTTTAGGGTGATGGATGGAGTGTCTGTGTGTGTGGAACGAAAATTTTGTGTTTTTTCACGATTATTGCCTATGGTACACATTATGAATAAGTGTAATAAATATAATTTGTGGAAAAAAAGTCCAACAACATTCGAGGTTGAATGGAAGGGGGGGGGGGTTGCATGAAAATGATGAAGTAAATAGTGTGGATTCATAATATAAAACACAGTGTAAAATATTGATTGTTATTTTAAAAAAATATGATAAAAAGAATTGCTTAACCGTGGGGATATAAATCTTATATAATATATCGTATAAAATCAATATAAATGATATCCCTCTACAAATCATTGGGTTCAAAAGCAGTCAAACATTCTGAATTTCTCAAATCTAAAGATTCGTTTTATTAACAACTGAATGTATTTTATATTTTCAACCTTCAGAAAATTGTCATCTTGACATGTAATATGTACATAGTGTTTGTGCATCCGATTTCCAAACCTAAAAATATCTTCAGAAACTTTTAGGTTATCTGCATGCTCTATAGGGCTTCTTGTTGATATGAAATGTCGCTTCAGAGTTCACATCAAAAGATTATACTCCCAGAGAGGGAATTGATCCATTGAAGCTTCTTGATGAAGCCCGAACCCTCCCGAAATTACCTAGCTACATCTGATATGGAATCAGGTGTGTTCAACAATAATTCTCTTGGATAATGTTTTAACTTGAAATACACACAGTCTTTCAAACATTTACACACTATAAAATATTAGAGAAACGTTTATATTATTAACGTGCAGTTATATATCAACTTGTTAAGTAGGCATATTTAATAAGTTTAATTATCTACTGTGTATACGTAGAGCTACTGTGTATACGTTACTGTAAGTTCATTAATTCAAATTTCTCTGTGTATATCAATCATACGTGTGAGTACCCATGAAAATCGAGAAACAAATACTAGTATATAGATTTCATGAGATTGCATGTTCACTAAACACATGGACAAATAATTTTTTTCAAGCATATCATTTTGGCATTTATTAACTCCATGGAAGCAGCTGCAATAAAATGCTATATTGAAATTTAATTATAGCGTGTAATCGGGCTGTTCCAAAGAGGATGTTTAATAAAGAGATATGGATTCTTAAAATAGTCAAAGAATCTAGCACTTTCTCCGACACCAGTAAAACATTCTTTAATTATTTTTTTTAAACTATGCAGAGGTTTGCTGTGCAGACTTTGTGTTATCACCTTAAACATTATTCATAATTTATTTATTGTTTACTTGTTTATTCCCTGCTATATGTCCATTTTATAGTTTTACTCATCAATATTATTGAGCACGTATAGGATATTGACCCCCCCCCCCCCCCACACACACACACAATGTTGAAAATATTTAATTAAGTCCTCAAATTGTTCTCTGAGAATAAAATTTTAAAGATTTAATTTGTAATTTGAAACAGTTTTACACCCTTTCCTCAAAATTGCGGACATAATTAATAGTTGCCTAGCACCACTCCCATGGGTAATATAAAGATTAGCGCTGATTGCACTTTGACTCAGTTCAGTCTAATCACAGAATTTCTTCCTTCGAATCAGCATGCACGATTCACACTCACTAGCAGTCGACAGCAGAATTATATACAGCACTACATGTATATGATTGTGGGTCATGACATCTGTGAATGTGCAATTTAATAGTCGGGCAATAAGTTATTAGATACAAGAAAACATGTGTATTTCAGAATTGCAATAGATTTTGAAAGAATTCTTATATATTCTATGAAAAACTTTGATCACCTATTGTAGCCCCATCCTCTAACCCATGAGACAAAAAATGTTTAAAAGATGTCACTAAATATTCAGTAATTCATAACTACTTTCCTAGAAAGAAGGCACGGCTCTTCATTTAAACAATCTTGATGCCCTTAATCCACTGATGATTTGTGGCAAGTTTGATTGATATAAGAAGAAGAAGCTGAAAATGTGAAAAATTTCTAGAAGGATGACAGACAAAATGTGACCAGTCGAGCAAAAAATGTTAACCCAAACACCAACATAAGTCTGTGACCCAATGCTCACTAGATATATCCCCGCTCTGATGTAAATATATAATTATATATTTACATATGGATACACTATCATATTAATATTTACTATTAAGTTCAGTTAATACAGGTAGATGCATCAATAGAAAGTTGATTATATTAAAGAAATTCACCGTATGGCATGCCTCAACAAAGTATGTGCTAACATTTCAAGCATCTGTAATAAGAAGTTGCTGAGAAAACTGCGACAAAAATTATTGATATGTTTGACACGGACAGACGCACGGATTAACAGGAAGCTGACATCTGTAGTGAACAAAAATGAATATCACCATGGCATGCTCAACAAATAATGTGCTAAAATTTCAGGCATCTGCGATTTACAGTTGTTTGGTCAGTTCCAAATTTTGACGGGAAAAAATCAAAACTTCGCATAATTCAAGCACTAATAAGTATGCCTTCTTACCATAGTTATCAGTTTATTTTTACACCTTTTAATGTATTAATTATCAGCTCTTAAATTAATAATTATTCGGAACTGGTCAAAATTCGAAACCAGCCAAAGGACTGAAGTGATAAAAAATAAATCCTGGACAAATGTTCTGACCAAACCTTTTTCCCTACATAATTGCGAGTTATGCTGGATAATTACAGCTTGTTTACTTATCTATCTGCCTTACACTTTGTCAATCCTTATGTGTAAGTTTGTGTTAATCCCTCCCTCTCTCTCTCTCTCTCTCTCTCTCTCTCTCTCTCTCTCTCTCTCTCTCTCTCTCTCTCTCTCTCTCTCACACACACATATATGACAAAATGTCAAATGTTCACAGTACACACGGCATAATGTGCTCGAACACAATATACTGGTAAACATTTTGAATTCAAATTTAAATTCAAAGTACGTACACCAAATTGACCATGTAAAGTGATAGAATAAATTGACTGTATCATGTGTATGTTGAATTTTGATTGTGTTCTCCCTTTTCATTGAATTGTATCAAAGTTTAAAGATTTGTAAAAAATGTTAAGCTAATGTAAAGTTTATTGATGTTCAAATGCTGTATGTTGAATTTTGATTTGTTCTCCCTTTTCATTGAATTGTATCAAAGCAGTTAAGCTAATGTTTTATTGATGTTGAATAAATGCTGTTATGGTAAAGACTGAATCAGCACAAGCTAATGTGATGATGGCATGGGGTGGAGGTGGATGGGGGTACCGAGGGGGGACACTTTAACGAGGGGGGATGGGCGGGGCCATGGGGAGTTAAGATATAAGAAAAGATTGCAAAAATTTTAAAAGCTACCTGAGATATGGCCCGGAAATTAAAGTTTTATAAACACACAGAATATATTAAATTACAACTTTACCCTTTTGACCCTAAAATAAAAGGGGGTATTTCTTAGGCAATAACTTTAGTGAGTTGTGGCATAAAATTTTACAGGAAAAGCCTAACTTCTTCTCAAGATATCGCGCCCAAACGAAAGTTTTAAAATAGACAGAATTTATGATTTTGCGACCTTGACCTTTATGAACTTTTAACCTCAAAATTTAAAGGATTCTTATAATTACACCAGGGGAAGTTGTTATGTAAATTTCATTGTAAAAAAAAAAGCTTCTCGAGATATCGCGCAAAAAAGAAAGTTTTACAGACAGATAGAAAAACAGCTAGACAGCTATACAGACGGACGGACCGAAAGTAATATTCCCCAATTTCAGTAAAAGTGGGGGACAAAAGTTCAGTCTTATGATCTACACATCTTGATTAGTGAACTCGGAATAAAGGGATGGTTAATATTTACATATCGCAGTGGATGTGAACTTCATATACAAGGTCAAAAATTAATGAATCAGCACCTTCCCACCCAACACTTCATTCTCCATATTTAAGTTATTTGTATCATAGATATTCTATGTTTAAATTGGCGAATATATTATACATTTCTTATATACTTCATACAATTTACAAAGCTACAATTAGTTTTTTTTTCACTAATTAAGTTTCCGAGCTTAAACTTAAAACTGCAAATTAAATAAATACACAATACCTATATGGTATTTAGAAAAAGTTGCTTTTATTAAGATAAAAAGAAATGTTAACTTTGCGTGTGATCGAGTCGATCACATGAAAGTTCGTGGATTTCTGTCATATCTTTTCCGTTTTCATATTTTATCCAAATTTGGTAGAAATATTTTAACAAAAATTCCAATGATTTTTATTAATCTTTTTAAAAGTATCACTATTTATTTCAAACATATCCAGATATAAAAACTGCAAAAATCGGTTCGTGGCGCAGGTCAAAATTCCTAAATGGAGCGAAATCGAAAAAAAAAAATCCTAGACTTTTAAATTGAGAAGTGTTACATTGATTCATATTCCAAGTTATGCCTCGATATTTTGCTTCGTTGAAAATAAATCCATTTTAGAAAGAGGTACATGTAGTTCTTCATTGAAAACGGCAAAAAAAGATGATGTTGTAGAACGTCACAGAGCAGCAGATAACGATGCAAAGAATCTTTATCTTATACTCGGGAAAAATCCGGAATATACTCTTAAAATGTTAAAGGAATTAAAATATATGCCCCTGGTCACAAAACATGTTAATCTTAAAATGAAATAAATTGATTTCTATTAAATCGGAACGCATAAGAGTCGAAACAGGGGGGGGGGGTTAGGGAGGATTAACCCCCCCCCTTTTTACAAAAAGAACTATTATATATTAGGCATTGAAAATTGGGATTTATCTTTTTTTTTGTTGGTTAAGCCCCCCCCCCCCTTTCGGTTAGCCCCCCCCCACCCCACCCACTTTCAATTTGCTTCCGTCGACGCCCATGGAAGTAAACTTCACAAATCAACAAAACAGATATTTGTACAAAGTCATGATGTTGAGCTTATTTTAAATTTCTTGAAAGCAGTTTAATGAAGATCGACATCGTC
Organism: Saccostrea cuccullata; assembly: GCF_032062105.1. Taxonomy (NCBI): domain Eukaryota; kingdom Metazoa; phylum Mollusca; class Bivalvia; order Ostreida; family Ostreidae; genus Saccostrea; species Saccostrea cuccullata. The sequence continues at coordinate 64,905 of NW_026927632.1, read as the reverse complement.
CACGAATTTTTCGAACAAGTCTCCTATTCGTACGTGTGAATATTACGAGTTTCATAAGTGCCCATTAGTCCATCTGTTGTCTTTGTATAGCTCGGAAAAAAACACCTCAAATGTATTAAAAGCAGCAGTTGTTAAAATTTTATGCAAAATAGAGTCGCTTCGTATTCAGTTGATTATCCCCTCCTTTGCAAATTTTGCGTAATATTTAATTTACATTCTTTAAGGTATGGACAAGAATCTACAAATCAGAATCCACCCAACATTTATTTCAATGTTGTTGAACGATCCGCTGATCGGAGAGCAATCGCGTCATCTCGGCTCTTTCCGTCAGAGGTCGGAAAAACATCGACAATCCTCGGCTGACTCCGCTTCGTCCACTCAAACCTCGGGTGTGATAGGTGGAGGAATAGGTCCTAAGATTATACCTAAACCGTACTTACCACCCTACTTAAGTCAAAAACTTAGCAACCTTTATGTTACGAGCCCCAGGTCGATATATTTTTCTCCGCCGGAAACTGCCTAGTTACTCATTTTATTTTTCGCTATGCATAAAGTTCATCAAAAATGTTTTTTAATTTGTCTAATTCTTCGATGTAAAAAATGCTTTTAATTACAGCCATTTGTTAATAGTCTTTGAAAGCAAAAACTTAGTGTTGTGCGTACCAAAATTCAAAGTAACTCGGACTTCAGAAGTTTAACATTTGAATGAAATTCAAATATGATCACATGACTGAATCAGCAAGATGGTAGAACCCCTTTGACGTCTGAGGTTAGTGTGCGAGTCGGCTGGTTCCCTGTCCCTGTACTCCTTGGCAAGGATGAGCCAGGTGATCAGGCTAGTGTGCTATCTTTGAGTGCCTCAAATGTATTAACATAACCGGATGCTAAAAAATTTTTCATCTTTCCAGTTTATTCAAAAACAGAATATACCCGTCGGAGAGAATGAATATACGGACTTAAAAGCCCCTTCTATAGTATATTTTAGGTAATATCAAAGTTAAACTCCATAATCCACATACTAGTATAAGAGGTTTTTCAATTATTATTTAAGTAATACATTCCAAGTTGTTTTTCCGCTAGTCGGAAAGGCCCGAGAAGATGCGGCTTATCTCCGAAGAGATTGAATTCGTTGCCTTTTCAATCTACATATGCATGTATATATACTAATGAAAATGGAGGGTTCCTATCAAGGAATAATGTTGGAAAAAAGAACAATCTATTGAAAAGTTCAGTTTGATATAGTTTGAATTTTTAAAAGTCCAGGTACACTTACATGTAAAATGGATTTTGATATGTAAAAGAAATTGTCAAGTTGGTACGGTGGGACAGACTATATTATCATGGTCCACAGGTATACCTGAGGAATGGTTAGCGTTTATTTACCTATTTTCCTTTCACTGTCACTTTGTTTAAATCCAGAGATAGCTAATATGAACTCCTTGGATGTGTAGCACAACGTAAAATCATAACCTCATGATTGGGCCGGAAATCATCCGGTGCAATTTTATTTTATGACAGCAGCTTTGAAAATACGAAAAATTTAATAGAAAAAACTTTTTAAGTAAGAAAAATGCAAAAGAAAGCGATTTGTGAACAAAATGCTAGGTATCAAACATATGCTGTTTAAACATGTTACAGGAAAATTCATGATTAATTAATTTACAACTGTTAGTTAGTTGAACTTGTGAAATGATCTCACGCCAGAGTACATTAATGTAGATCGAATAGATAAAGACAAGATTCTCAAATACGCAAACAGACTATATTTTTTTTAAAACTTCCATCAGCCCCCAGTGCTTATAGTGTGTACTTTTTGAGGGCCATCAGATTTGCAGTGTTTCTAGAGCATTTTGCTTTAGAGTTAAGAAGTAATGTTAATTTCAAGGCTTGTAAGGAACAACATTTTCCCATAAAAACTTAAAAAGATTGTTATTTTAATTAAAAAAGTGCTTCTAAATTTGGAGCAATGTAAATGTCCCGTCCAAACAAATCTCAAATTAAAAGCAAAGAAACAATCAATCTTCGAGGGCGTAATTAAAGAAAAATACGCTGGGCGTCTCAGGAAGCTGAATCATGATTTAAAAACTATTTGTAAAGAGTATTTAAACAATATTTAATTGAACCAAACCAATTCTACAAATGTTAAAAATGCTACATGTATATACAATGTCATAGTCACGAAGTTTAACATATAAAATGAATAAAGGCATTAAAGAAAGAAAATCTGAATTATATTTATCAGGATGAATATGCAGACATATTTACAACGCCAATGGTTCCTTAATAGCATATAGTTAACATAGGAACATATATGAACTGGTTATTAGATCAAAACTCAAATTAAATAAAATGCAGTTTGTTTGTTGTTGAACGTCCCTTTCGAAAATTTATTCCCTTTTCCTCTAACACTCAATTAGTTGCTAAATTTTATTATCAAATTTTTCAAGAATTTTTAGCTAAAGGCATAAGATTGAGACGTTAATTTTTTTCTCAGTAATTGTACACATTTTGGCGCCATTTTCTTCAACAAATCACAGTAGAACATTGTCGGTGTTCTGAAAATCTGATTTTGATGAAATTGTATTTTATGAAACTTAGTTAACAATAAAAAAAAATAATTGAATCTTCTTATTTAAAAAATCTTTTCAGTCGGTGCGATTTAATTGGGTCGGTCGCGTTAGGGGAAACAAAGGTATTTTTTATTTTGGCCTTGGGTCCCGGTGCCAGTAAAAGGAAAACAGTTTTAAATCAAAAAACCTCAAAATTAGGACAGAAAAATAATTTTGACCGGTGTTGATGTATATGTTATAGGCTTGTAAAACAACATTTCCCTGATCTGAGTCTTGCATTAATTTTATTGCTTACGTTGTATTCACGTTGAAATCCTCCTTCGAAGCGTAGCACCCTGTTTGTTTAAAAGATTATCTTCTTTTCCTCTAAGTATTTTGAAAATTATATTGTTTAGAGACAATCTTTGATTATAAATCTTTACAAAAACGGAACATGATATCAATCACCGAAATATAGGTAGGATAGGCTATGATTACATGTCCTTTTGATAAAGCCATACATCGAATATCTGAGCTTAAAAAAAATTCGGTGTAGATTCGGTGTAGATTTACTTGATATATGTTATTTTCATCGATTTTGAACCTAAATATACCGACGTTTCTATGGTTAATTGACTTTAAACTGTGTGTGATATTTAATTCCGAGTCGGAAATAAATTGGTCATTATACTAAGACGATTTGGAGAAGGGGAGAGGGGGTATTCCCACTCAGGGACGTCGTTTACATGCAGTTTTTTCGTCAATATACTAGAAAGTCATAATTTTCCTGATATCGACATAATCATCAACTCTTTACTTCGCTACTGTAGAACAGACGTTCTAACCACTGCGTCACATAGGATATTTTTGTTAATTGTGTTTCTCTTTGTCTGTCTATATGTACAGTTGTACACATTATAAGAAAATTAAAAATCACCACATTGACGGAAAAAAGGTGTTCCGAAATTGCAGAAAAGTAAAAAAGAACAGGTTTGGCGTGGCTTTTATTCTTTGTAGCCAATTCCAGGTGTCCTCTTCAATTTTATTGAGACATTTTAATTTGCTTCCGTTGCTTTCCATTTCAGTGCAGGGTACATCCAGGACTATTTGATTTACTACGTGTTTTATAAAGCTTATATTTCGACAATAGGCAGGTAATGGACGAGAATTATCCAATCATTTCGGAAATTAAATCTCACCGACTCTGGTAGGAAAAGTGTATACAGTGAATAAAATCATTAGCATCTTGGCGTCGGAAGCAAATTAAAATTGGTGGGGGGGGGGGGGGGGGGTTAAACCAAAAAAGGTAAGCCACAATTCTCAATCCCTTTTTTATGTTTATCTTTTCAGACGTGGGCTGGGGTTGGGGAGGGGATAAGCCCTCTCTAGCACCACGGCTGCAACACCTATGTATATAGTGTGGACCGAGACACTCCCTGGTATTCATGAGGTCAAGTGTCACCCTTTCTTGGAAATGTGATTTAAAAAAAAAACTATGGATTTCAGTGATTTCAGTTTTTCAATAGAATTAGTGAATTTAATCACACAATACAAAAATTACACAATCCTGGAACCCAGCCCCATTGACTTAAATTTAAGCAACGTATATCTGTCTAAGCATAAACCAAAGAAGACCGAGTACGACATCTTTTTCTTATTTATGCATGATCAAGAAGCGATGTGTTTATGTCTTATAAAACAAATATTTGGTCAGATGCAACAGAAAGTGTGTTTACTCTTTACACGTAAAAGCAAGCATATACTACACTGTACTTATAATCCAACTTTCATTTGGTAAGAGTCATTTTCCATTTTCTGTCATAAATGATGTATTTTTTAAATTAACTTAATATTATTTAAGATTTATATATGTATGTATGATATAATTGTAGGTCATTAATTAGTTGTATATATAATGTTGCGGGATCAATGTACAGAAGCGAGTTGTGGGTCAGTATACAAGTATAATTCTGTTCCATTGCTGGCTGATTCGATATGTATCGGTAATGAGTTTTAATCGGCAATAGTCTTATTGTCATTTTTTTTTCAATGTTTTTTTTCTTTTTCTTTGTCTCACGCATACTTAATTGTTCATTGTAAATATTTAATGTAATATCCTCTCTATACTGTTTTGTACAGTTCATGAGAATAAAGTCTTGTGTCTTGTCTAATGATAAAATATAGCTGTATTGATCACCCGAAATTTAATTTCAAAGAAATGTAGCGTAAATGAATTGAAATTTTTCGCAATGTAGCGTAATGTTGACGTCCCCAAAGATAGAGAAATTGCGGGATCCAAATACAGGCAACTATTCTGGGTCAATATATTGAATAATATAGAACACCGTCGGATACTGAGTATATACATGAACTTTTCCATCTATAAAATGTTCAATAATTGTTGATTTGATATACACTTCCCTTAAATCTTAATGTGTGATATTTTTTTCTGAATAAACCTAAAGTTGTAAATGATTTTCTGAGATTTCAACCTAACGTATATTTTCTTATTATTGAAACATCGCGATTCACTTCTTAACGCGCGATCTTTATAGCAACATTTTAGTCGTTTTTTTCTTTCAAAAAATTAGTAATTGAAGCTTTCTTTCACATCTTTATAAGAATTTATATTTAGATATATAAACTTTAGGAAGAACACAACTATCATACGACAAAAAGTTTAAAATAAATTAGCCTTTTTTTTTCTTGTAGATTTATACAATGTAGTACATTAAAAATAAAAGCTCATATATATAAATAAAAAAATTGTTAAAATTTAAGAATGATTTACTGCAATTAGGCTATAAAATCTAGCCGTTTTCCCATATCCCTCAAATACTTATGAGAAAGTATATAAAATATTGTGGGTCACGCGCGAAATCCTGCCAATGCACTCAGTGGTAAGATTTCGTATATATAAGATTGCATTGTGGGTCATTTTTTGATTGTGTAATTATGGGTCAAAAATTTTTTTTTTGTAAAATATGAATATGGTTACTATTTTATTGTCATAAACAAAATTTTAGGCACATGGTTTGTGGGTCAATATATAATGACCCATAAACCATCCAAGGTACCCACAACGTGAGTGAAAAAGACGCAAAATAACCCACAATCCACATGGCACAATATATATATATATATATATATATATATATATATATATATATATATATATATATATAACACCATAAAATTATATTTCTGACAGCATTTTTCCCACTAGATAGATTCATATGCTTTAAAAAGTCCGGAAACGATAGACCTTAAAATACCCTTCAAATTATTACTCTTTTTGTTTATTGTAAAAGGTGAAGATACCAAAGAATATATACTTGATGACCATTTTTCCCACTAGAGCCCTATGTAGTAATTAGGTAGATGGAACTTTCCGTATTTAATTCAGTATAAAACCAAAGGCCTATAACTAACAATTGGTATTCATGAAACAGTCATGCAACCAACAGCTAAAAAATGAATAAAAACGACTTTAAAAGAGGATGTTGAAATCCCTGTAACATAAATTTAGCAGCCAGTATAATACATCGCTTAAAAATTTATCGTATTCTGAAATATATGGAGATGAAGAATATGGAAATAACAAACAGTATTCAATATCAAAGTCCATAAAACAATACAAAATAGGAGCAGAGCATATACGAACCTCTTAAACATCAGAGGTGGGATCAGGTGCCATGGGGGAGTGAGCATCCCCTGCTGACCGGTCACACCCGCCATGTGCTCCTTGTCATGATCGGGAAATAACGGAATAATCCGTCGACAATTCAGTGTATTAATAATGGAGTAACAATTAATATTAATACATCGACCAAAGAATTTACGAAATTATGACTTTAAACGAGACAGCTGATATTCTTGTTTCATCAACTTGTTTGTCAATAACTTACCTAGTAATCTAAATTTTTCGTACATATAGCATACAAGTGAAGATTGCGTATCGAATCAACTGATATATTATCGCCGTATGCAGGTGATGAAGGTACATTGCTGCAAAAGTAACGGAAGATGAAGAACAGTATTCAAGATCAAAAGATCTGAGTAAGCTCTTGAGTAGCGAATATGTTCGGAGACATAAACAGCATATGCAGCTGATAGTGGAACATAACAACATGAATAAGGATAGAACATTCGACTTCCCAATCACGACGTCTAATGTGTGTAACGTACGTTACTGTTTTACTAATGTTGTTTCGTTTGTAAAGCTTCTGAAGATAAAGAAAAAGGCCTAAAGCTTTACTGATGTTTTTCGTTTTGTCTTCTTATTTATTTTTTGCTTCGTGCGTTATGCAAATTATACAACGTTTCCAACTATCATTGGTGATTCCTACTGTGATTTCTTATATATATTTAAAGTAAATAGGTGTAATCGGGAATTTTGTGTACTAGTATTAACAAAATTTTAGGAAACTATATTCTTTGATACACTCTGCCATTGTGCTCAAAGGCGGATATTTTGTGTACTAGTATTAACAAAATTTTAGGAAACTATATTCTTTAATACACACTGCTATTGTGCTCAAAAGTCTTAAAATTTTGGATTTGACACTTTGACACTGATTTTAAGGTCTCCTAAAACAAAATGAAACATGTACTTTGCAATTATAATCATGTAGGAGGCGGGGATATAATTTAGTAAGTTCACCGAGCCTCTAGTTTAGTTTTCTTCAAATTTGTGATAATGAACCATTGTTATACCTGATATGTTTAGCTGCCTGTAACACTCTAATCCCCGCTACAGGAATTGATCTAGGTATTTGTAATATGATACCTTCTCATTTTATAATTTTTTACGAATTCTACTGAGGGACTTGGAGATTGGTCCCTCTGATGAGACCGTATAAATAAAGTTCATGTGTCGCAATAAGTGCTGACACGAAAAAATATCCCTCACTGCTCAATGGCCCAAAGCGCCGAGCATAGGACAAAATTTGCAGCTCTCCACTTGCAAGCGGTAGCATCACCATATGATTGAATAATTCTCGAGAAGGAGGTTAAACACCATACAAAGAAGCAAAACATAATTTTTATAAGATATTGCTATATTAGAATCTTTTATATACGAAATATATAGTTATAATAGCGTTGGAATACAAACAATATTTGGGCGAAGGTAAGAAGACATAAAAATGTATTTTTCAATTTTACCGACATTTACATCCTTATGATATGTCTTTGTTTCATTGTCGTTTGAGTAATTTCATAATGAAGGACATGTTAGAGGAAGATCATATTTGATTAGATTTTAATTACTGTGCTCATAAAAGGGAGTTCTATTCATTTTGTGATTTGTATAAAACTGTTTTGATCTAACCTTCAAAATGTGAATATTTAATGATGGCGACTTTGGAGGAGTTGGTGACTTAAAAGAAAATAAAATTAGACAAACATCTTGAAGAGCTGGCCAAAGATCCAACATATTTAGAGTTGGAGTTGTAATGTAATTGGTTACATGTGCAGCTAGTTTTTGCTCATCTCTGATCCAAAGCCTCAAGGTTGCTCTTCCGAGCATATTGTTTTGCTTTCATCTGTTATTTTTTTTTTTGTGTCATATCTTAACAGATCATATTTTTAACTTCTTCTCCAGAACCACTGTACCAAATGAAGAAAAAATTGTCACCGAAGGAATTTAATTTGAAACTCATTCACTTTTCATGCGAGGTATATTATGAAAGGTGCATATGTGGTGTGATCATTTAAAAAGCACTTGGTTAGAAAATATGAAACTTATGCATTAGAAAAATTAATATGTCTGTTTAATTTTATCTAATTGACCTTACATTTTAGCTCAAACACATAATTTTTACGTGCTGTACATAGGGCATACCCGGTATAAGCCATGATGCTGATAATTGATCCTCTTGGCACAGGTCGCTGCACATTATTCAAGAAAGATTATAGAATTGAAGAGATAGTTATATAATAAAAAAAAAAGCTAGTGAGTATGCAAATCACAAAATTCCGAAGAAAACTTACATAAAATATTATGGCATAACTATTTGTGCAGTTATAAAGGTGGTTAAATACGTACTCATGTCAATTTTAACAAGATCAATGATCAGTTTGGTTCTGTTACATCAGTTTGGTTATTATCTTTTAAAATATCATTAAGAATTTTGAGTAGAGGAGATAATGAGTAGAATTAGATCTTCACGTCATTTACAGTTTGAAGTTGAAAAGTTCTAGGTAATACCAAAAAACATGCGATTATGTTCAAAATGTTATTTAAATAATTTAAAGGATGAAATACATTTTCTCTTCAAATGCACTGAATTTAAAGATAAACGACGATTTTTCTTAAAATCTTTCTTAGATGTATGTATGTACCAGTTTCCCTAATCTTTATTTCAATGTGAAACTGGTATGGCAATAATTTTCAAATGAAAATGATGAGTAAATCTTGAAAATACTAAGCCAATTCATATCAAAACACTGTATATGACTGTTTAAAAATTACTATATTTAACTGTTACATTTTGCAAAAATTAATGTAATGTACACGCTTTGCTTATCTGTAGTAAACGTGAGAAGGAATGCAGATTCCTTCCATATCTTATATATTTGACTAGAATTCTTGTGTTTTCTAGAGAACCGTCCCTTAATATCTTCTAAAATCTGACAAACGTTAATACATTTTTTAATATAAAAAATATTATAATACATAAAATACATAAATACATTCACACACAAACATATTGGAAATTTTGTTTAATTTTTGCTTATTTTGTTATTTTTTCGCAATATTTTTTTATGATACATACATTGTTGAATTGCTGTTCAAAATTAGTTATGTAGACGAATGCTTTCCAGACAGTTACTCTTCTGAGACATGTTTATCCTAGAGCATTGTCTCTTGATATCTTGTATAGTTTAGGAACTGAATTGTTATTCCTACATAGCTTCAAGGTGTAAGAGAGACAACTCAAATTACTCACTACCTCTGTTCTGTCCAGTCCTCTGGAATGTTTGCAAATCCTGCTTACTTTTATGGTTTCTTGAAAACAACAAAGTGTCCAGTCTTTGAGTGATTTCCTTTTTTCATTATTATTTGAGTTATGATTTCCTTTGTTCATTATTACCTATGTTTACATCACCATAAATGCAAGATTTTTTATGAGCTGATTTTCTGTGGCTGCCCCTACACATTACATTTTTACCGCCACAGGATCGATGCTAATTTGATGTATTGGAATACAGTAAGAATATATAACGTAACAGTATGATATGCGACAAACAAAAAAGTCAGGAATATAAATTTCCTCCAGCAAACTCTTTAATAAATCAAATCTATCGCCATACAATTGTTTTGAGAGTTCTCAATTTATTTTTAAGTATTGAATGCGCAATATCTTGCTTCTCAAATTAATTAAATATATCGTCAATACATTTTGGGAGAGTTCTTAATTTACTTTAAAGTAAGGCCCATTGTATTGCTTACCCGTGCATTGTCAATTATCTCGTAGACTCTATCGCTGAACAAAACGGATAAATGAAACAAATGGAGATAACGAACAGAATTCAAGACAAAAGTCCATAAAAAATACAAAATAAGAGCAGGGCAAACACGGACCTCCAAAACATCAGGTGGGATCAGGTGCCATGGAAGAGTGAGCATCCTCTGCCGACCGGTCACACTCGCCGTGTGCTTCTTGTCATGATGGGAAATAATGGAAAAGTTCTCCGTCAATGCATTGTATAAATAATGGACTAACAATTAGGATGAAAAACGTCAGTCAGCATTTGTTTCAATGATAAATTGTATTTGCTTCTAAGGTTATTTTGTCGACCATGGAACGTAAGAAATGATGACTTTAAACGAGACTGCTGATATTTTTGTTTCATCAACTTCACTGTCAATCATTTACCTCGTTTTAGAAATTGTTCCTACGTAGAGCATGCGCTTGCGAATCGAATCAACTAAGACACAAACTACCTATGCAGGTGATGAAGGTATCTTGCTGCATATGTAAGGGAAGTTAACGATAGAAAAGTTTACGTCATCACGTTCATCATAAAGTTTGGTTGTTGGATTACCATTAACTTCTTTTATGTCTCCTTTAATGCTATACTGAGCATTCATATAGTGATTTCATAATGCTATACTGAGCATTTATGTAGTGATGTTATATTGCTAAATGCTGAGCATTTATGGAGTGATTTCATAATGCTATACTAAGCATCTATAGAGTGATGTCTTAATGCTAAACTGAGCATTTATAGAGTTAGGTTGTAAAGCTGCACTGAGCATTTATAGAGTGGTGCTATAATGCTCTACTGAGCATTTATAGAGTAATGTTATAATGAGTGAGTAATTATAGGGTGATGCTTTACTGTATATCAACAACAAGTGAGTAAAATCTGTTATACTTAAATGCTTTACTGAACATCAGAAGGACAAATCATGATCAGAAGAACCAATGATGTGGTAACAGGTACATATATATTATATGTTATATAAATGATTTGCCCTGTTGCACCGCCAGTTAGCCTGTATTTATAAAAGTTTGCAGCTAATCCAAAATATCATATGAATACAAAATGATTTTACAGCTGTTCTAAATATGTAAACATAATACGTCCATACTGAATATTTTGTTCTAGACTCATGACATGGAGATGACGGCTTATGTTAACGACCGACATGGAATGTTTGCTCCTCCAATGTACCTGATTACATCTCTAATGTTTAAGTGTTCTGTGTTTTCTCTGCTCCCAATTGGTTTTTGTTAAATAAACTTTAGAGCTTGATTACTTTTGTTTCTTCGATATCGGAGCAAAAAGACACGGTGTAGTATACACTATTTTAACACAAAGGCACATTTATTAATTAAAAAAACAACAACCAAGCTCTCTTCACATGTTCTAAAGAAAATTAGTTTCAAAGAAAATTCATGTTTCCCAGAAAAACAAATATGAAAGTAATAGATGAATTAATATTAAAATTAAATGAACATAGCTTATGACTTTTAGATTTTCAAATCAAATTTGAATCTTATTTTTTAGTTAATACATGTAATGATTACCATTGTGAAGGTACTTAATACTGTACACCATGTATCTAATTCAAATTACAGTAAAACATTTAAATTAATGGTTGAAACAAAATGTGCATAATGATAAGATTCCTCACAAGTGTTATTTGTTGTGATTTGCAAATACAAAGGAACAGGTTGTACATAATTACAATGGATGGATTAAATTTGCTTTTAACACAAAGTAATCTTTAAAGGGGCATGGACACAGTTTCATCTAAATCTTTTTAAAAATGAATTTCAATTTTTACAATTCCTAGATATGGCATCATCTACTGATCAGCCAAAATTTGAACATCATTTGTTTATTAACAAACGAGATAGAGAACTTAAAGTTAATGTAAACATAAACAAGGCACGAGCCTTATTTATGTTTACATATAGAAAATATCATATTTATAACAAAATGAAATTCCGCAAATCACTAGAAACTGACTAATTGACTTTAGAATTAACTTTTTCATTGAAAGTATCTGCTTTGTACGAACATATATTAGTATATTAACATTATGTGAACAAAACATGACACGGACCATGCTTACATAACAAAGGTTTGGTGCTTTAAATTTGTCTTGTATCTTGACAACAGAAGTTCAACTTTTTGATGATCATTATTAAGACTAGTTAATAATTTGATAAAATTTGAAAAATAAATTTGAAATTTTTTAGCTTAAACTGTGTCTATGCCCCTTTAATATTGCTATGCTTTAAGAAAAACCACTAAATGTGCAAAAGAAAGTATTTCTGAAAACTTTTGTGAATTTCCTAGCTGCAGATCTGTAGAGTTATGGTTTTATATATTTGTCTTTGACCATAACGCTACAGATCCCGTAGTGCAAAAAAGGTGCAATTTACGGCGCAATATTTTTGCGCACTTTTGAGGAGAATTTTACCACTTTCCAGCATCGGTCAATCAACTACCTTTCACTCCCTAATTCTAGGCACATTATTTAACTTAACTGTGTATTTTATCCATCTCCCAACCCTTTATAGTCGTCTCTACAAGTGATAAACTCGCTTGATTATAATTATTTGTTAGATTGCTGATAATTCATATCAAGCGAGTTTATTGCCTGTAGAGTCAACTATAAATGGTTGCGAGGTGGATAAAGTATACATATTGACTACAGAATGTGTCTAGAATTAGGGAGTGAAAGGTAGCTGATTGACTGATGCTGGAAAGTCGAGAAATTCTCACCAAAAGTGCGCGAAAACAATTTCTTGTCAAAGACAAATGTATAAAACCATAACGCTACAGATCTGCAGCTAGTGAATTTTCAAGATATGAAAAAAATTCACCAGTAAACTTGAATATTTAAAACAAGCGAACTTTCTTTTCCTAGTAATTGTTCTGAATTGCTCAATTATTGAACTTAATTATAGGTTCACTTATAAGGCAGACATATTACACAAATGTTAATCATAAAAATCATCTGGTACATCATCCTTGGTAAGACGAAGTATAAAATCATTAGCCCTTTGCATCATGGTCAAGAGATAGAAGAGGGCTAGGATGTCCTTCTCCAGTGTAGGAAGATTTTCCTCGTGGTAGTTTGCCATTGGAAAAACGTGCGTTAATGGAATCTGCATGTACTCGGCAGCTTTCGTACATGTATCCTTAACATCCTGACTTCGAAAGATATCCCGCAAGTTATGTGTGTTGGAAATGCGAAGCCTATCAACCTTATTGAAAAGAACCATCTGTGGCAAATCTGCAAAAAAATATGGAATCCAAAAAATGAAAAATTTTTATTATGTAATTGTAATAGAATTTTATCAAATAACAATGTTTATAGAGAGGTAGTAAAAACTTCTTTCTTTTGTTATTACATTGTATTTTATTTATGAAATAAAAATTTTAACGAAATGTTTGAAAACATTGAGAGATCCTTGTCTTCAACGAGAACCTTTTCAGTATATCAAATAATTTTTTTTATCTCGAAGTACGAGCAATGATTGAAGCAATGATTAATCATAAGTAAAAGAAAGAACATGTAAGTAATGGTGACATATATTTATGTTTATGTATCAAATGAAAAGAAAGTATGATCACTGATCTCATAGTTGACCAGATTCTAGATCAAGTCAATTTGTGTGCCTATTAGACCATTTTGCATGCAGTATTATCATATAGTCAATAAAGAGTCCCTGTTTAATTAATAATTTACATTCGCTGTGTTTTTCTAGTAAGCCAACAGTGAAATTGATTTGAATACCATTTTCGTGTATACACACGCGTAGAAATATACACAGAGAAACGTGTGCTAACGTGACGTCACAATGAGGCTACGGCGACGTCAGTAAAAGGAAAACGATATAGGGCAGCAAGAAATTCAAATAGTGAGTTTATTTTTGGTGCTTCAAAACATGTAAAATGTAAATATAAGGAATGTTTTTAAGTTTAGTGTGAATTATAGGTGTGTGAATCACACACACTTGCTAGCGCTACATGGAATATGCCTACGTGACAAGTCTGTGTGATTCACACACCAATAACTCACACAAAACTTAAAAACATTCATTAACAAACGTCAACAGTACATAACATCACATATTCACTGGATTTGAAGCTATATACATCGGAGGGTCAGTGTACGTTCAACTGGATTGTGACGTCACAATCAATACCTCAAACGACCTTGAAAACAATGGTTGCAACGGCCGGGGTCAGCTGTGTGCTTGAGCAGGAACAAATGTTAGGGAAATCTTTTGCGTGTATATTTCCCAACTAGTTCAATGTCTTACATATAGTCAAAGAAATCAGGGCAGTTATAATTTGTAATCTGACCATTTTTTAAAAAAAAATCTACGACAGACGTTTATGAAAAATAATATGGTCATGCAGCCTTTAGTGTCTTATTTATTCAAATATAATATGACAATTCAACCGCCGAAACATGGCTGAAAAATTGCCGACTCGGCGTTAAACAATATTCAATCAATCATTTATATGACAATTATACACTTTTTTGCTATCTTGTTCTTACAGTGTGTTATTCAGAAGAAAAAGTTTCACAATTTAATAATATTTAAACATACGTGTTCTTAGTCTCTTTTTCATATTCAGTAAATAATTCCCCAGTTTTCTACATATTATGAAAGCAAAAACTTCTTTATTTATATTTCTTAAATATTGTGTCCCTGTGTAAGAGAGTGCAGCTTTTATAAATCAAAGACCGCGGCCTGAAGATACTCTTAAACTCAGAGGGGTTTTAAGATTTTGGCCATTTTGAAAAAAAGTTGTAATGTATCTAACGAATGGCCATAGTTTTACATATCTGCATCATTTGCATAATTTACGAATTTATTTTCAGATAAAAAAAATAAATACTTGTTCAGAAATTTAACAAAAGAGAAGAATATATTATATGTTTTAAGGAAAGTACTGAAATCTTACGCTGTCTGGCTAGATTTTCCCTGACATATCGTAATTGTTCCTCAGTCTTGTGATCCGTCAGTTGTTCAGCAGGATTCTCAGCGTTGGCAACATACACAACACAGTGCATGCGGTCTTTTGTTTCTGGGTCCTTTCTATAATAAGGATCATCTTCGTCTATAGGAGCCACTGGATTAATCTTTAATGTATGTAATATAACATGAGAAATCGATAAACTAGTATAATTATAAATATTGTATGTAATTGAGTGTAACGTTGAAAATTTTCACCCCAAGAAAACCATTGTCAACCGAGGCGCAGCCGAGGTTGACAATGATTTTCGAGGGGTGAAAATTTTCAATGTTACACTCAACTACATGCAATATTTATTATATTGAATGTTTTATACAAATACATATAAAAGTGAACCGTGCGCACATAAATTCTGCGCAGTCGCTATTTTTTGGAATATCACCCATCGTCAAACACTGTTGACTGTTGCTATGCTGAAGGGCGTGGCTTCATTATTCAGCGGGTAATAGTGTTTTTTAACAAATGTTTCTCGACAAATCAGATTCAACTAATTTACATGAAAGTATAATAATAATTATAT
Organism: Saccostrea cuccullata; assembly: GCF_032062105.1. NCBI lineage: Eukaryota > Metazoa > Mollusca > Bivalvia > Ostreida > Ostreidae > Saccostrea > Saccostrea cuccullata. The sequence continues at coordinate 49,317 of NW_026927632.1, read as the reverse complement.
GCACGCAAAGTCCGGGGTATGTTAGTACTTAGAAACAACCTTGTATCCACTTTTAACACGTCCTTCAACGATTGCTCTAATGTCCTCTGTGGGAACTCCGTATTCAACATTCAGTCCCCTACAATCAAATAACCGCAACGGGAGAATCTTGCCCTCCTTTGTTTTCATTGGAATTGCTTCCAACTGTAATGAATATAGCAAAAGAAATTAAGCTAGAACAGATTTTTCTTTTCAGAAACAATCAAATACACCTCAAAGCATTGTTTAGCACTATTGAGCAATTGTAAAGACTCACTGCACAAATAAATAAGTAGGCTAAATATTGCTTGAAAAAGTTAGGTGTGTATGATGAAATCAATGTAAAATAAAGATTTTCACAGAAATGATAAAAGAAAATTACAGCTGTGGTTACACTTCTACTACTACTTTGGTAGATCAGGCTTGATGTCACTAGTCTGTCTTCGTTTATTATGGCAGTTAAACAGGTATTGAAAAATGACGATTTTCCAGAAGCTGCTTGTCCAAGGAGTAAAATATTAAAATATTTTATGCCACCAGCTGGTTTTATGGCATTTATTTTCTGCAGAAGTTCCTCTTTAAACTAGGAAAAAGGAAAGCATTAGAATTAAAATTAGTGTAAATCTGCCACTCCATTTTCTTATTGATATGTTTATTATTTTTATTTTACTAAATTTTTGGTTGATTAGTCAAATCAAATCCTAGGTTCGATATCCTAAATTGTTATTTTCAAAAATCATCCAAAGGAGCTTTGTTTGTTTTTAAGTGCGCCTTTATTGTAAGCTTCTTTAAGTCTCATTGTAGTCGTCTGTAGAGTCGCAGAGTAAGGAGTTGATTCTTACATCTCGGGTTTGAATACCACTGTTGGACGTGAATGAGATCGTATAAACCGAATACCTATGTTGCATTAAAAAAAATCTCTACCTGCTTAATTACCCCAAGTGCCATGTATAGGTCAAAATATGTAGCTCTCCACCGGCAAGTTGCGGAGTCTCCATATGAGTGAAAAAATTCTCGAGAGGCACATCAAACAACAAACAAATAAACGCACAGATAATTGTTTCTGGATAGACCCTATTTTTTACGATTATCTAATACAAGTACGAGGGTTGATCTAAAAGTTCGTGGAATTTCTTCATAATTTTTGTATTTTTTAATGGAATTGGTTGAAAATTACAAATGAAAATATAGACACTTGATGAATATTTTAAATTAAAAAAAAAACATTTCAAATATCATTAATAGTAACTTCATGGCAGTTGCCATAGAAACGGTTGTTTGGAAATGCGGGGGAGACATTAACGCGTTTATTATCATTTTGAATCTTAATACATGAAATGAAAATAAAACCGCCCTATGTGGCATTGGATATTTAGTTTATTAGTTGATGACATATTGTTCATATTTAAGTTGTTAGACAACGTCAAATTTCTCGTATATATAAAAACACTGGAAAAGTTTATCCCCTACAGCTTACGTACATGTACGTCCCTTTTTGATATTTCTAGAAAAATGAGCTTATTCTTCACAGTTTTGATAGACGAATGGCAAAATAATAGTTCGTTAAAATCCAACAGAACCTAACACTGAGTCTGAGACATTTGTTTCATATTTAAATATTTTACTAGAAAAAAGTTTTAAAACTTCAATTAAAACGCAATAACTTCACCATATCAATTGTCAACTTCTTTTGCTTATATAGCAATATACTTTTATCGTTTGCAGATGGAGTTTACGTTTTCCAAATGATTAGACATGTAACGGCATGCCCTACCTACGAATAATTTCTAAAACGAGGCAAGCTATTGCCAAAGAAGTTGATGGAAAAAGAATATTAAATGATTCGAGACTCTCGTTTAATGTCATCGGTTTGGAAGTTCTGTAGACAAAACACTGAACTTTTCAGTTAGTGTTATTAATGTCATTAAATCAATTACTGGCTGACGTTTCTGTTTTCATTGTAAAAGCAATTATTTACACACTGACTTCTTTATAAACATCCCCAATTTTTCCCAATCATTATATGGAGCACATGGCGTCTGAGGCTGGTCGAAGTACTACAGTTAACAAATTATTAATGTACGAGAGCTATTCAATAAATAATGCCCTGAACTGTATGATATACAATACAGATATCATATTCCATTATGCTTGACTTTCTCTCATTATTGAATCTTTAAAGAATTTATAACAGTTTATGTTACCACTTTTCATCACATAGTTTCATTGTGAAAAGCTAGAAAACAAGGGCTATTCGAGACACTGCATTGAAAATGAATGGCAAAGAACCAGTAAACTAGAGTGGAATTAAACGCTTCATTAAAGCTGCTGTAAAACTCGTTAGGATTCCCAAAGAAATATTCACTGAAATATGTAAAATTCACGGCAACCAATGTGTGTCTTATAGACAAATGAGTAGGTGGAATTCAATGATAAAAAAAATTATATAATGGGCATCAAAACTGGGTACCGTCCTTGCCAACAAAAAATTATAACAACTAATGTATTTTTGCCAAATTTCAACAAATAATCTTTGATGATGTATGATTGATGTAAATTTGATAGATATCATTTCGGGAGGAGTTCACATTGATTTAAAGAAACGTTTGACAATAAAAAAGCTTAGTACTCTAAGATCACCCTATGTTTTGAAAAATGAGTAAAAACAACAGCGTGTAGGAATATCTAAACAATTATGTTAAAATATTAGTAATTGTAGTTATCCACGTTTGTTTGAACTTCAAACAGATAATAAAACTTGAATCTATTGCTTAAAACCCTCGAAACACAATTAACAATAAGATGTACTTTGAAAAAAAAAACAGGAAAGGTCTGAGAAGTGAAAGGAATTGCATGAGCACAAACTTTAAGACAAATTTATATGCAATTTTTAAAAATATTAGTGGTCTTGTTGGTCAAATTCTATTCAGGGAGGCAGTTTAATTTCAGGAGGAGTCTAGAAAGCAGATTTTTGCAAAAAAAAAATCGAAAGGTTTATGAGAGAAACCAGAATCAGGAATATACAACATTAAATTTCCTCATGACAGCGTTCAGCAAACCCACAGGCCCTGAAGAGTAAAGGAGTTTTTAAAATAACCAGAAAGTTAATGTTTTTTCACAGTAACAATATTCACCAGATCTTTCACCTTTTGACTTCTTTCATTTTCCAAACTTGAAAAAATAAAACAGAAGGAAGAAACAAGTCCAGGAAATCATATAGGTTCTGCTATTTTCCAGTATACTAAGGGTCATACCCAAAATTGAGTTCTAAAAACAGTCAGAAATTCGATAAAAATGTTACTAACATGTGTTTTAATTAAAAGAGAATAATAAGGTAAATCATTAAGACTAAATCATTGAAAAGCGTCTTTTGCTTCTTTCCGAGCACCGAGGACATTATTTATTGAACAGTCCTCGTACAGTTATTTTTGTGGGGGGATAATTTAAAGGGAATGTTATTGGTGAATCATGATCTGACTTAGCTACAATAATGTAGCCCTCTCCGATTTTTTATCTGATATTTTCTGGAGAGGGCTACAATTCCACAGCATCTCCGTCATAGTGCAAAAATATTTTTTTTAAATATGGGCGACTGCAGGCAGAATAGATTGTTTTTACATTCAACTTACTTATAATAAGACGAAATTTTTATTCACTATCGACATCATAGCCCGTTAAACTCGAAAACCATGTAAAATAAATATGTGTTTTTACCTTTCGCTTTATTCAACAGCCATGACAGTTCACGCGTGACGTATTGAGACTTGCGCTTGAAATTTAAAAAACTCAATAAAGCAAATATCGATGTTTATAAATAATTGTGATGAATAGTTACCCTAAACATCATTAAATAAAATCATATCATATGTTATTTTTTCGTAAACAGCGATATTAAGGCTTGAAATAAGATAATTCCAAAGAAATCCGCTCCCTATAGATCCTTAATCTCATTTGCTGTTCCAAAATAAAATCTGTCAAGGTCAGTAAACATGGCGGATAATTTAAGTTGTGATGTTGACATACACGAAAAATACGGAATATATGGATTGTTCTGTATATATGTGGATCGATTTATGTCTGGGATAACTACATTTTGGAAGTCCAGGTAAGACATATTAATAAAATAGCCGTTTACTGACAATTTGAGCCGAAATCCGAGCGGGAGTGAATCGCTACCGCATTGTACCATTACGGAGATCCTAAGGAGTTGTAGCCCTTGTCCCCCCCCCCCCCCCCCCCAAAAAGGGAGAGGGCTACATTATTGCAGCTAGATCTGACTGATCTAACTTATCAACAAATCTTTGTGATCGGAAAGTCGTGAGTTAGAATCTCGACCGCAACTGACCTAATTCGATAAAAAAAAAAAATAAGGAGATTCTGTTCCTTCGCCATGCACTCATCACTTTGAAGTGAAAGCTGTGGGCCCTTGAAGATCCCTAACTGTTCAATGGCCCCGAGTGCCGAGTTAAGGTCAAAATTTGAAGCCTTTAATCAGAATATGGTGATGGCTTAGTATAAGTGAAAACTTTTCGATAGAACGTTAAACTATATACAATCAACCAATCTCGAACGGGATGTAAAACAACACACAACCAATCAATCAATTAATTGTGATGAAATTGTTCAATAAGAGAAATATATAATATAGATAAAGATAATTATTTAAATTTGCATGATTACAAAAGTTTGGTAGTTCTTACGTGACTATATTAAACATTTTCAAAAGAATAAATGAATGTTCCACAACAATATTATTTAGTTTATAGTTTATTAAAATATTAAATGTATGTATAACCAATTTTTATAAAATTATAATGTAAATAAGAATTACCTCCCGAGTCCATGGATCTTCAAATTTTGAAGATATTTTTCTCCAAGGTTCCTTTAATGGTTCTAAAATCCATGGATTTAATCAAACGAATAGCTGTATATATGTTTGAATTAACCAAAAATATAATTAGATATAGTAAAATATTGTAGAGTCCACACGGGCCGGTTTTATTGTGTATCTTCTTTAGTATTTATTGAAATATTTAGCATATAACTATATGGCACCCGTATCTTTATCACTTACATGAATAAATATCTAAGATATTACATGTATTTTTTTCCAATACGAATTTTACCTAGATACTTTCTTTTTTTCTCTTCTTCTTCTACAAAAAAAATTTAGATAAAAAATTATTGAATTTCATGAATTTCAATGCTAAAAGAGATCTTTTGATACACATATAAAAAAATTTAAACAATGAAAAATGACCTTTTACAAAAACGGGACTGGTACAACTGTACAGTGTATATCTTTTTAATCAATATTTGTCATATATAGCTCATTTATTTACTGCACCTATAGCTTAAATATACAATATCCTTTTACTCCAATAAATACATACATGACGTAGTTTTTTGTTTACGTTACAATTTTACCTTGATGTTTTCTTTTTTTCGCTGCTTCTTCTACAAAATATTATTAAATAAATCATTTAAATTCATGAATTCCCATGCAAATTGCTAAACAAAAAAAGAAAAGAAAAAAAAATTAATAAAATTGTAATTATCTATGCCTACCCTCCTTTCGCTGCTGAAGCTTCAGTTCTGAAATTTCAAAAAGTTTCGATTGTGTTGTTTGTATTTTGAAATTGGAATGGAATAAAGATAAATTAATACATTGTATCTTAAAAACAAAATAAAATAGCAATTACGCTTTCATTTGAAAATAAAACCAATAAACAATTCACATAGATATGTATTTCAATATATTGAACATTTTTATCGGTCTTAATAATTGATTAGCAGTTCATTATAGCATTGCATTGTCATCTTTTATAAATATATACATTATATATAGTATATTAACACTAATCAAATGTAATTGAAAGTCCTTACCTTCTAACTCCCTGGCTAGCTTCTCTGCATAAAAAGAACATTGTATACATTATATATTTGATTTTTAGATAGGACTTTGTAATCATGCAATTATTACAACCTGGTCTTCAAAAGTAGGACATTTTTAAGTTGAAACCGTTCAAATGAATGGTGGTACAAAAGATATAGTCAGAGCAAATTAACTTTTTGCATTGGGCAATTGTTTATTAAACAGACACTTAGACCGGTGCTGCATAGTGAGACAAGTGCTAATAGAAGAAATCAGTAGATTTCAGGTATCAGGACGCTTCACTTATCCGGATGATTGACTGGGAACTTAAGCGTCCGGATAAACGAGATCCTACTGTATCAAACAAAACTTACGTTCTTTTTCTCTTTGTTCTCTCTCTTGTCTTTCTCTCGCCTCTACAATGTGAAGGTTGCAAAATCCGTTTAATCCAATATCTAGATAATTAAATTTATGAAAGGCAAAAAAAAAGCAGATTTTAAAAATGTGATTTTTACATTTATAGATATTAAATCATTACCTCTGATCTCCTCCTCTTTGGCCTTGGATTCTGTTAAATATTAGATAAAATAGCTTAATAATGGAAACCGGATTACTAAAAATAAATTAGATATGAAATTATTATAAATAATCATAAATGTTATTGCATTTAAATTGTATCAAAAAAGAAAATATAACAAACCATGATCGATCCCCTCCCCAAAAAACAAACTCTATGGACAGAGAGCGAAAAATATGTTTTATTTTGTTCAAAACTATCCCCACACTAATCTAAACAAGTGCATTGCATTTAAACATTTTTAGAATGAAAGTTATAGTTCTAAAACTTTACATTTTAATTTTGATATTCAAACTTTGTCTTTGTCCCCATCTCTTTGACAGGGATTTGAAAAACACAGTGATAACTTAATATTAGTTTAGGGAATTTCATGTGAACCAAGTTATAATTCTCCCTTCACCATGGAAGAAGAAAAAAAATTGTCTCTTATTTATAACTTTGTATATCTCGCGAGATTGTAGGGAGAAAACATTTTTGATCAGAATATTTTTTTCAGAAAGGGTGTACATCACTATGACATGTCAAGATACACTGATAATAATTATTGAGTTATCTGATTATTAAGCCTAATAGAATTCTTTTCCCACGAATTAAATATTGTATTTTGAAATTGATTTTTTGTTCAATAGTTGTGTTTAATAGTGATTATTGATTCAGCAGTAAAGATTATCTAGAAATCATTTTTTGAGTTATTCTGGATCTTATACATGTGCCGATATGATGAGTGTTGGAATCGACATTTTAGCTCACTTGAGCGGAATGCTCAAATGATTTTTTCTGATCACATTTTTTTTTCTGTCGTCCCTCTGTCCGTCCTTCGGTAAATTTTTCACATTTTCAGCTTCTTCATAAATGAAAAGCCAATTTCAACCAAACTTGTCGCAAAGCATCCGTGGATAAAGCACATTCAAATTTCATCAAATGAAAGATGATTCCCTCTTTCAAGGGACATATATCGGAATAAGTGAAAATTTAGCAGCAACTATTAAAAATCTTTTCAAGAACCTTTGCGTCAGAAAAAGGTTGAAACTTATTTGAAAGCTTCATTATAAAGTGTGGATTCAGTTTAAATCAGATCATATGCCCATTGCGAAGGCTAGAGATATAATAGGAGATCAACGTGTTATAAAAAATTCTTTCAATATCTACTCAAGAACTACTGAGTCAGAAAAAGGTGATACTTATGTGAATGCTTCATTTTATAGTGTACATTCAATTTTGTACGTGCTGACATGAAAGAAATCCTTTTAAATTACTATCAAAGACCTGAGTACCGAGTATAAGTCTAAAATTGCAGTCCTCCATAGGACTGAAGAAAGAAAAAAAAATCTTACAAAATCTTCGCAAGAACCAAAGACGGATCCATTACCAGCGTCTCTAGCTTGATTTTCCTCTGGCTTTTGTAAATTCTAATTATCTAACTTGCATATACATACAGGTATACTCTTTGTTCAATTCACAGGTAAAACTTTGTAACGAAATTACCGGTATGAATTGAAACTGTAAAAACAATATATTAGTTTTAAAATTTACATTTTATTTGTGTTACTAAGAAAAATGGATTATTTAGACTTCGTTATGGGAATGCACTGTGAAAAACATGTACGACGTCATATGAATTCCAGTCTAGAAATTCAAAAGTCTTGTGCAGTTTGCTTGCCACTCGCACGAAAGTCTGATCACATAAACAGATGCATGTTTATAAAATCAAATTGTAATCGTAATGCATATTAAGAAAAGACACAGGCAAACGTAAATTTACACTAATGAAAGACAATATGTGCAGTTAGGGTAAGTATATAATGTCGTTGGTATGAAATAGCATATATATACGACACAAATCAGTATTCACACAAACTGCATTCACAAAACTACCAAAACATTTTATAAGCAACAATATCTGTAGGCTGACAATATCTACAAAATTTGTAGATTTTTAAAGTTTTTAAAAATAAATATCCTTCATCACATGAAATAGTTTCCATAAATCTTGTTTCTTTATAATTTTTAATCAGTTTTTAAATTACATATTGTAATGTATGCATAGAAAATAAAAAGTACACTTAGGCCATCTTAAGAGATAATGTTTACTTGCTCTCTTCCCACTCAGGGTAAAATTACTGGGTCGCAGGGAAAATATTTCTTACAGAAAATGTTAACATATTTGTTAGCGGGATAAGAGGAATAAAAAGAAAAATAATTTTGTGCCCTGGAATGAAATAAAAGTTTTGAGTCAGGCCATTTTTAGTCAGTCGAGAAGGCAACCAAACAATTTATTTAAAGATGGCCTTTATTTGGTTTCTGAATATTTAAGGAATCACTATCTAGTCAGTTAGTTAGTTATTAGGGAATGCCAGGGCATCAACGATAGTTGAAAGCGTGGGCTAATTTTCATAACGGGAAGTCCGTTATGCATAAATTATCCTACTGGTATACTCTAATAACTAGACAGTGTTTCCTTATACTTATACATGTATTTCCATTTCCTTTTGAAATAAAATTAAAAATTCACACAAACATATTCTTACACATCTTTGATATAAATATATACCTCTGAGTCTTTGTTCAAGCTCTGAAATTAAAAAAAACCCAGAACATTTAGATGGTCAAAGTCTACAGTCTGGTCAAAGGTACATATACAATAAAGAGAACAAGACAAAATATAAAGTGGGAAAAGAGTGGGGAAAATATATGAAGGAGAACAGACATCATCATAATTTTTTTTGATAAACATACGATGTTTTTTCTCAACATGCTTTCGTTTGAGGTTGACATTATTATCATGAATAATAATAACATTCGGTCGGCGAGAATAATATAGTATGTTATTGCGCATGTAATTCTTTCTTATATTAGCTAAAGTTTTACATTCTAAGATAATGGAATTCATATGCAACCTTTGAGTGTTTTTACAAAGTGTTCAGATCTTGTCAAACAGTGATATACCATACTATCTTCCAGTCTCTATTAGTAAATGGTGATTTGTGGTACGAAATTTCATTAATGTTTTTCTTAAGGACAGATTATGGGCAGCGGAAAGGGCAAAAATTACCATAATGAGAAAACAAACAATTATTTTAATTTCAATGACCATAAACTTAACAAATGATATACAGTGCATAATCAACAGACTTTTTCGCAGAACAAATATACATTAAAGCAAAACCAACGACCACGTACGTAACAAACATATATGAATGCAAAACCAACGATCATCTTTGCAGAACAAACGTACATAAAAACACGACAAACGAAAAAAACTTAACAAACGTGCACGCTGTAAATCTAGTCTTCCCGACAGCCGGCTCCCGACGGTCCGGGATTTTCTTTTCTTTTTTTGTCTTTTTTTTTTCTTTTGGCGATTTCTTTTTTGTCGGTGCACAGAAACTCTTCAAACTTCTCAGGCACATTTCTGGGTTCAAAAAATTCATTAATGTATAAAAACTTAAACAAATTCGTATTTTTTACTGAATCAGCAGTATCATCTGCCAAAAAGCGGTAGTACTCAGCTATAAATGCGAAAAACACTGAAAAAAGGATACCGTTGTTTTCGTAGAATCGCGATTAAAAACAACAAACTGAGGTAATTTTCTTTTTGATAAATGAAAACCCTCATTTACATGTCAGATAATTTGTATGCACAAACATTCCCTCCACTTTTTTTTTGTATAGAACTCTTTGCCACATCATGTTTATGTTCCCAGGCTCTACAACATGGACGTGGTTCTACCTCGGATCCCCCTTTAATTTTTTCCTTTTTTTTGGGGTTAATTTATCTTAAAAATTTCAAATGAAAGAAAAGAATTTACATAAAATGAAAAAAAAATCTCATTCTCCTGAAGGCCGTTTCGTCATTTTTTTTCGTTGTTGTTACATAAACTGGTTTTCCCCAATTCTTTAAATATTACAAGAATCTATTATGATAAGTTTTTAATTACAGTGACATATCATATGACAGGTACGCAGCAACATTTCCCAAATTTAAGAGTAAGGTCAAAAAAGAGGGTTATGTAGCACATGTATATTAGGAAAAAATTGGTACTGAAAGGAATTGAACCTAACCCCCCCCCCCCCCCCCCACCCAACACACACACACACACACACCCTCACTCACACACACGAAATAGGATTTTCGAGTTTAGGCTATTTCATTTTAGTTTCCTTTTTGTTTTTGATTGTCAAGTTTTTAAAATCTTTTTTCAGCTGGTTGCCCCCTCCTTTCAAAAACGATGCTACGTCAATGCATAACAATGCAATACTTTCCCTTTGCGTGGTTCTACCATAAGTACAATGTAAGTTTTAGTTATTTTTATGAAAATTTTGATAAAAATCTATTTTGAAAATCAAATCATTTTGATGTTATGAATTTTTATAGAATTCAAATGTTCATTTTTTTTTTTACTAACACCACCGATTTCTACTGAAATACTAATTCCATCTTTTTGAAAAGGAATATCTTCTAAATATCAATATTTTTAATATCTTAAACATACATGGACACAGATTTGAAGTTAATTTAATTTCATCTTAAAGTTATTGAAACAAGATTGCCACTTTTCCTAAGTGTTAAGAATAAAATTAAAATTTGTAAGAGTATGCAAGGATGTGTCAATCAAACCTGTCTAAAAAATTGAAGTTTTAATAATTTTAAGTTGAAATAAGATTTTTAATATATTTCTGTGTGAAATGCTATTAAAAGATATAAGTAATATTATACAGAAAATATTAACTTCAAATCTGTGTCCATGCACCTTTAATATCTACGACACCTTACGTCTCTCTGCATCGATGTACCTTTTTTGTTTTCATATTTATAACGGAGTACTACATTTACCGCTTTTTGGCAGGTGATACTGCTGATTCAGTAGTGAATACGCAAATTCGTTTAAGTTTTTACATATCACTGAATTCATTTAAAAAGAAAATGTGCTGAGAAGTGTGAAGATTTTCTGTGCACCGACAAAAAAAAAAAAAAAAAAAAAAAAAAAATCCGGAACCTTTGGGAGCCGGGTGTCGGGAGGACTAGATTTACAGAGTGCACGTTTGTTAAGTTTTTTTTCGTTTGTCGTGTCTTTATGTACGTTTGTTCTGCAAAGATGATCGTTGGTTTTGCATTCATATATGTTTGTTACGTACGTGGTCGTTGGTTTTGCTTTAATGTATATTTGTTCTGCGAAAAAGTCTGTTGATTATGCATTGTATATCATTTGTTAAGTTTTTATGGTCATTGAAATTAAAATAATTGTTTGTTTTCTCATTATGGTAATTTTTGCCCTTTCCGCTGCCCATAACAGATGATACAAACAAAAAATGGATGCCTGGATTGGTATATATTTTATGGCCTAATTTCATTGCAAATGATGCAAAAAATAAATTTCTAGAATATCAAAAAAAGCTGTAAACCTTCTGTGATGTTCAAAAGTCTGACCTTCTGAAACCATCTTTATTAATCTATACAAATTATTTTCATTTTAAATTCCACTATTGTCCAAATTTGAATGAAAAATTAAAAACCGCGCAGTGAAAGTTATTCATTTTATTCATTTAAACATGACCCAAGTTGTTATTTTCAAATTCTTCGACAAAGTTTGTTTGTATCATCTGTCCTTAATTTAGGAGATATCTTACCGATATTATTTTCAAATCCAAAATTTTGTTTAAATATTTTGTAAATCTGTCCTTTTGAAGAATTATTTACGTCACTAGACCACTTTTGATTAAATTTAGTTATCTTGTAATATTTGTTTTTACTAGCAGTTATCCATTTATAATTCATACTGACACCTTGTTCGTACCATACATTTGATAAGCCACATATCACATATTGTCTATATCAACATGCTAAGCATTCAACATTCGATCCAAATTACGTTCATGTAAACTATTAATTTCTATATTAATTTCCATGTGCCATTTTAAATGGTAAAAACAATTTGAGCTTATATTAACTTGTAAAAACTGAGTACAATGTGAAAGAAACAAACAGTTCTAGACTTTACTTGTATACTAAAGTTTTTTTTTCATATGAAAGGATTCTAAAATGCTATAGTTTTCAAAACCTTATACTTCTGCACCATAGATCAAAATAAGAACAACCATGGTGTGAAAAAGGTGCAGTTGCATATCAATAGGTGAATTCAATTTCCTAAAATTTCTAAGAACAATGTTCAAATGTTTTTGAATTGGAAAAATGAAATTATTAAAGAGTTATTTCCCTTTTCAAAATGTCCATAAAATTATTAATACGGCAGTTTTTGACCTGATGCGGCGGTGCCTGAGAAATTCTCTATTTATTTTTTTGGTCTTGGCAGAGATTTTCTGTGATACTAATTCAATAAACAGAGATAAACAGAAAATAGATAAATTCTGTATTAAAAATTACAAAATTAAAAGAAGACTAGTGAAAATTTACCTGTCTGTTTCCGACGATCTGTATAATAAAAAAATTATGGATAATTGCAGCATCAAACTTCAGCTGTCAAGCACTCTTCTTAAAAGTCAATATATACAAAAAGAAATTGTAAACAGATAATATTCAGTAAATAAACCAGTATTACCTTCTTCCATTTGTTGGCGCTTTAATTCTATTAAAAAAATTAATATACAATAAGAATACATAACATTGTTATCTGTAAAAGATTTTAAAGATATAAAGTTACGATATTTTAATGAATGACATATATGAAGTACTTAGATTTACTAAAAAGAAATGTAATAAAGCTTACTCAAATACCGGAAAGCTCATTCTCGAGAACATCCTTTTTATTTAATTCCAAACAAAAAGAAGTTTTATATGGAAATATTTCAGATGCTATTCATAAGAATATGATGTAAAAGTAACTGGTGTGTTGCATTACAAGAGTTCTTAAATTCGACCTTGAGTAATAAAACATACATCAATCACTGACAAATATTCAAGTTTTGTCTCTAAAGATAAGTAATGGATATATGCCGAATACTGTTCTATATGTAAAATTATCAGACTGTTTGAGGCCCGTTAGGGCCGAAAACTGTCTGATAATTTTACATATAGAATAGTATGAGGCATATATCTTACTTAAAACATTGCCATTTAAATGTCCAAAAGTTAGCTGGAGAAGTCCGATAATAACACAATGGGAGTTTAGGAATCCATTGTTTTCTACCCGTCTGATAAATAGATAAAAGAAATGATTGAACGGTAAAAAAGTGAGTGAACTCTTGTTTCATTAATTTCATTCATTCAATTGCAGTCGTTTCATTTAGCAGGACAGGGGTGGTGAAAGATTGGGGGGGGAACATTTTTATTTATGATGTGCATAAATTGACATTGATACTGACATAATTTTGGGTGATATTTTAACCATCACCATGGCAAGTAAAATGCAGATTTTTACCCTTGCTGAATTTTTAGCTTAGATAATGGAAATTCTCAGGTTTTTGAAAGTGTGGCCATCGGGGAACAATCCTAAAAGGAGATTGCAGAATCTTTGTTTTCAGAAATGGATTTAAATTCGTTATTCAAAGTGCTGAATCAAAAACTCTTTTAAAGAGTGAAAATTAATGTTGTGGAAGGTTTAAACCCGGATTTTTTTTTCATGTATTTGGTATTTTGTAGTGTGATTAACTTAATTTCCTTGCATTTGGTTTTCCTGAATTTTTTTCCTATCATTTTTATTGGGGGTTTCTGGACTTATTTAATCTTAATTTCACTCTTCTTTTTGTTTTTTAAATACCATCCGATTTTATTATCATTGCCGTCCGATAATATATTATCAGACTGGTAATCATTATTATCGGACGGCTACAGGTAAATTTTTAGACTGCAAGAACAAAGGCTTGACATCACAGCAATGTTTTAAGATTTATTTTACCATTGAAAAGAAAAAAAAAGACTGACAACCGTTCAAACTCAGGAGAATTTTTCATAGAAAAATTTCTCCTGAGTTTATCTGCAAAACGCCAAATTACTAGTATAGAGCCCAAGAATATATTGATGTTACCAAAAAGATGATCTTTATACATTTCATAATCTAAATAGAGTTAACAAGTAGAGAATCATTAGATTCTATCTTCAGATATTCATATGCCAAGTCACAATAGAGTAAAATATTTATTTGCATAAAAGTATTTAAAATATTTAAAGAAACAATTAAGTGTGTAAATAACAGTTGTTTATCATGTTTAAAATAAATTCACTTCTTGATTTCACGAGTATTTGTTGTTTATTAAACATTTCAATGTTAAATTTTATTGTTAGAATTTTATGTTTTGCTATTAGATACATCTGTTTAATGCTTGGATATTTTACTTGAAAAAGACATTAATGGTAATCTAACAACCAAGGTCTATGATAAACGTGATGACTTTAACTTTTCTGTCGTTAACTCCCCTTACTTATGCAGCAATATACCTTCATCACCTGCATATGGAGTTTATATATCTCTGTTGATTCGATACGCAAGAGAATGCTTTACGTATGAACAATTTCTAAAACGAGATAAATTATTGACAAACAAGTTGATGAAACAAGAATATCAGCAGCCTTGTTTAAAGTCATCATTTCGTAAGTTCTTTGGTCTATACAATGAACTTGTCAGCAAAAGAATTTTAAGGTTCCTTAAAATACTTTATGTATATTGATAATGTATTTCTTTCTCAAATGCTGGAGTTATCGCTCTTGCGATACACTCCAGCTTAATTTAAATAGTATCTTCTTATATGGTAAGCTATGTGAGCTCTGATAGATAGAACCAATAGAATCGTTTCACGGGAAACTGAAGGTGCGTCTCTTTAGAGATAGCGTGGGTCGCCACTTTCTTTCAGGACACCGGACAATTAACTCACTGGAAATTTTTCTACGAATTTTATCCACCTCCACCCCTCCACCTTCCTTTTTTAATGAATAAATCCACATCTTATTTGTTTCTGTATTGCGGTTTCAGACCACAAGGTATAGGTTGCTTTAAAATTATGTTTAATCATTTACATCATTAATGGGAAAATTAATGGGAATTATTAATTAATATTCATTGAAATTTTATTGGGGTAAATAATCAAATATTCATAATTGTATATCAAATTTTAATTAGGTTATGATTACATAACCATTGAATGAGATTTACATCATTTTATCATTTTATGTAACTAAAATTTGGGTTATTATTAAAGTCACAGTGGTGGCAGAGTGCAACATAACTTATTGTTTCTGTGTCATGTATGAATGTATAAGATGGAGGGCTCATGAGGTTAAGAATGGTTATTTACATGAACGGAGGAAATGCATACTAATTGAATATACATGGAAGTATGCTATTTTGGAATGTTGGGATTCGAACATTGTCAATTATGGATAAATACAATTCATCATTGAGTCAAAATCTGACTGATGTTTTTCCTACTAATAGTTAGTCCATTATTTATACACTGAATTGACAACGGATTTTTCTGTTATTTCCCGATCATGACAAAGAGCACACGGCGGGTGAGACCAGTCAGAAGGGAATCCTCACTCCTCCATGGCACCTTATCCCACCTCTGATGTTTTGAAGTCCGTGTCTGCTCCTATTTTGTATTGTTCTATGGACTTTGATATTGAATAATGTTCGTTATCTCCATATCCTTCATTGAACAGTTTACCAGTTAAAGGTTTATGACTACAGGTTGTTTGAGCAATTTCAAATGGCCACATTTCATAGTAGTTATGAAGAACGTCATTAGGCAAAAATAATCAAACACTAATTGACATTGTCAAAAATATTTCAATGACTACTCTATGCTGTCCAAGTAAAATGGAGTAGTTTTGCAGATTTCTAAAAGAAACGTGTTTATTAAAGAAAGTAAAAATTGTTTTATATTCATGTGTGTTTCGCATGAAAATTGGCCGTATATATCTGCAAGTATAGTGGGTATTACTTCTATCGTCAATTCCAATCAAAGAAAAACCATGGTAAAAAGTCCATCATCTTTGCATCTCATTTTAATTTTTTTGTTTTTATATTATTTGCAAAAAAATGTTCAGGAAACAATTTCTTAACATGTCTATGTTAATTAAATTTCATCATTTATTTTTAACCGTAACATGAAAATTACCTTCAAGTCTTTTGATTTCTTTTTCCTGCTCTGCTCTTTTTTCTGTAAAAGACTTCAGACATTCAAGCAAACATTTATGTGAAAAAAATTAGCATAAAACGTAAACCCTTAATCAAATTGAGGTTTTTTGATTAAATCTAATCCTGATAACTAATTTTAGATAATAAAGTCTACATGCAAACCATAAGAAATATTTGCATTTAGTTGCAAAATGTACATGGATATGTAGCTGGTTGTGTCTGATAGAATCCATGAGTTTAGTAGAGGACTATAACAGATGGATGAGACCGCATTATTTTAGGTCCCTTGTCGCAGTAGGTGCTGACTAGAAAATTGTTCATCAATGCTCAATGGCCTTAAGTGCCGATTTTAGGTCCTTCACCGGCAATGATGTCTCAACACGAGTGAAATTTTGTCTGTATTGTATTGTAAGTTTAACCACTTTTTCTACTTAAGGTCAGACGATACTTCCCCAAATTTCTGTTTTGTATATTTTTATAATATATAAAAAATGTACAAAATTTTAATTACTTTCTGATTTCTAAACTTGTTTCTAATTGTAAAAATTTGAAACACTAAAAATGTGATTTTGGCAAACTTAATTTTTTTCCCCTAAAGGATTAAATAAGAAATGCCATCATCTGGTATCTCGCACAAATGCATGGTAAGGTACCCCAATTTTTTGTGAGTAATCATGTTAAAGTAGTATTTGATTAATGTCAAAGTCTTGGAAAAATAATATATATTATTGAGGAACGTCTAGTTTGTCCTTAAAAAGGTATATATTCAGCTTTGATCCGACCTTTACTGACATTTCTTCTACTAGATGACATCTCCATGTTACGATTGAACAGACTAAGTTTTCTATGGTGTTGCCTTTTTGCACTTTTTTGGGGAAATTTGTATTCCCTAACGAAAAATTACTACAGCTAACTTTAGTAAAAGTTGATAACATACATGTAATAATTAACTGAGGTAAACTTTATTAAACTATATTTATCATTTCTATCTATTATTCTTATCTCTCTGATTGACGCAAACTTGATCACATGATCAAAGATTTAACAGCATAATAGACTTGTGTTAATATTTATAGATTCCAAAAAGCATATAGACATGATGTTTAAAAAAGGGAAATAATCTTCACTACAATAACAAATGTGCTCGGTCGAAATTCTTTCAAGTGAAGTCGATATATCTAAGGATCGACCTCAAGGGTTATATTTATATATTGTTTATTGTATTGTTGGCTAGAGTGTTTTATGTAATTTGTCTCGGATGCTCACAAATTCGATATCCATTAAAAAAATTCAATTAAAAAAAAATACACAATGATACACAATGATACACAATTGATACACAATGATTATTTTTATTATTGACATATTTTGTCATTAAAAGTTGTAAAATTCTTAAATATTTTATTGATTTTTAAGTTATGGCTGATCATTCATTTGATTACAAAATTTCAAATGATAAATGCGCATTATTTTAAAGTTGATTTTATTAAAATTAAGAAAGCTATCAAAGATGAGATTCTTCATAATAATTGATTATGCAAGATTAATGCTAATTATGGTTGCGATGGTAAGTTATTACATGGGGGAAAATGGTATAAATTTGTATATGCATTGTAAAAGTATTTTTGTCCAAAGAAGTTGTGCATTTATAATGTTGTCAATGTTTTAATCATCTATAATACGATAATTCATCATCAAATGTAATTAGCCATACCTCTTTCTCTCTGAAGTTCTGAAAGAGATTGTGTATCTTGGCCATTTCCCATCTTCTCTTTTTTCAAACTCAACTTCTATCCACAAACCTAGGATTAAAAAAAGCCAGTGTTTGATAACTTTCGAATTGGAGTCGATTTTGAGTTCAGTTTAGAATTGCTTTGATATTTTTAGATATTGTAAAGATAGAGTAAAAAGCATGAGGATTAGGAGACCCAGGACACATCTCTATTCTACGTCCTTGGTAATAAAATATAAAACGCTAGTTACATTTATTTACGGAAAACTCATTGTTCTAAAATTATGAAGATTTATACAATGTAGCTGTCTTACATTGTATAGATTATTCCAGGATTAGTTGTACCGCGATGATGTTTAGAATATATATTTTATGAAATTAATAGGTTTGTTCTATTATATCTATCTATGTAGTAATAAAAATTTCTATTTCAATAACAACTCCACAAAACTACTAAAACAATTAACACGAGATCCTCAGTCTATACTTAACAATTAGACGTATATTTGTTATTAATCTAAGTGTTTTGCAGGTGAAACGTTCCAAGATGCTTTTGAAGTAAGAATCCACTTGATTTAAATTTATAAAAACAGTTAAGGATACATATCAAACCCGATAAATAATGGTGTCGGAAATGGATTAAAAATGTTTATCGAAATATAAAGTCAAATATAAAGTCAAATTCTGGTTGAGGTTTTCATACTAATTATTAGGCCATTATTTACTCACTGCACTCGTAGCCCGCTTGAGATAGGGGTTAGAGCGTCTGCTCTAGAATCGAGGAGTAAAGAATCGATCCTTACAATCACACGGTGGTTATATATGTACGGTCGACGAGGGAAGCTCACTCCTCTATGGCACCTCATCCCACCTATGATATTCCAGAGGTCCCTGTTTGCTCTGCTCCTGATTTGCATTGTGTATGGACTTTTTACCTTGAATACTGTTCGTAATCTCCAAATATTTACTGCCGAATTTTTCAGGAAAAATTATATTCGCCAATAAGCAAAAATTTCCCTATTTGCTTAGGCTTGTTGCTTCAGCTTGTATTCTAAACGAATATCTGAATCCTTTTTGGAACATTTTCTAATTTTCTATAGAAAAAATACGTATGCCTCAAGTCACATACGTCTCTACAGATCTGGTTGACACTAACTACAGACTAATTACAGAATAAATGGATTGTACAAAATGGTACGAATCCATGGTGTTCCGTTGGGGCCACTTGCACCGCCAAACTCTCCTCTTTAGGACGAAGATGCGAGAGTGCGAAGTTGCAAAGGCAGAAGTGCAAAGCTGCAAAGGCAAAGGACCAATGATATTGCACTTTCGCAGGGAAATATTTACCGTTTGATTGAAATTAATTAATATTTTTCAGTTTACGCCTTCACCATAGTCGGGATTGATATACTTTCGGAACTTTTCCACAGTGACTGTATTGTTAAGTCAGACTGGTGGAAAATACCTCAAGTTCTTACTCACCAATAAATCTGTTGTATTTCAGTTAGTCACGCAAGTGACTTATCAAACCAAGAATTTTAATAACAAGAGTTTGCAAATTTACAAATATTTATTATAGCAACAATTATATTTTATTAACAGCACAAAATATTTACATTTATACATTTACAAAGAAAACTGATGTACTAATGACTTATACTACTAATGGACCTCAATAGTTAGTGCCTTCCTAACAGATGTGAAAAAAATCCAGAAACCGTCCTATCCAAAGCTAAGTCCGAAGAGAAGTGTCCCACCCATGCACAAAAAGTATACTACATGTACTTGTATGGATAACCCAACCGATTTACCAAAAATAGAAATAAGGAACTGGAATTTAATACAAAAGTGGAAGTGTAAATAAAGGAAACAATAGGGCCACTTGAACGAGACAGAGACGGAGACCGGG
Source organism: Saccostrea cuccullata (assembly GCF_032062105.1). Lineage (NCBI taxonomy): Eukaryota > Metazoa > Mollusca > Bivalvia > Ostreida > Ostreidae > Saccostrea > Saccostrea cuccullata. The sequence continues at coordinate 29,115 of NW_026927632.1, read as the reverse complement.
ATCTTCCCCTTCTATAAAAAGATGCGAGCTGGCTCAAACCTTTTTGAATGTTCAAAACCAACTGAACTGATCTATATGTGAAATACTGGACTTAACAATGAGTACAATGTGTTGACACAGAAGCGAGAACATGAGATAATGGTAAATACAGTTAAAATCAATACTTAAACTTTGTCATCAATTATTAAGGCACATTTTGATAATAGTAATAAAAACTACCATATTATAAAATCTAATCCTATCACTATAGAAACAATATAAAAGGAATGCGCAATTTGACTGAATTATGAATTGTTATTTAGCTTTTGTTGTAGAATTTCATGTTCAGAATGTATTTTAACAAAATTTATTTAAAACCAAAATATGTCACAAAATAGTCAATGCATGATAAATATTACAGAAAATTGATCATTTGTTAGTCAAATTAGTGTAGAATTGCCATTTTGTTTTCGCGGTAGCCATCTTGAAAAATGACGGAAATTTTGATAGCCAAGGAGGAATGTAGAAACAAAATTAATTGACAGATAATTTTGGAAAATTTCCTACTTGTGTCTACAAAAGAAATATTTCGGTAAATTATAATGCTAAACTATATGGAAAATATTATAAATGCAAATGTAATAATGTGTGCTTTTATATATATAATATCCGACTTTTGAACCTTGCTTTAATATATAAAATTCCGACAGCACTGTACATATTTCCGTTTCTTCTTCCGCCTACAGACTTGGAGGACGGACATCTTTAAAATTCTGTGATTTACCTCATTTCACCCCGTTTCCGCCAAATTTTTGGTTGTAATTTTATATTTGTAAGCGTTTTTAGACCCATTTTTAGGATTTACCTCTCAAGCCCAAGTTTAATGACATTTGGATTAATTCCAGTTATCAACAGTCTTATTTAAAGTCATCATTTCGTAAGTTCTGTGTTGATACAATGACCCTGTCAGCAAATACAATTTATCATTAAGTAAAACGCTGACTGACGATTTTCATACAAATTGTTTGTCCATTATTTACACACTGAATTCGTAGCCCGGGTGGGGCAGTGGTTAGAGCGTCTGCTCTAGAATCGAGGAGTAAAGAATTTATACACTGAATTGACGACGGATTATTCCGTTATTTTCCAGTCAAGGAAAACACGGCGGGTCTGACCGGTCGTGAGGGCACGCTCACTTCTCCATGGCACCTGATCCCGCTTCTGATGTTTTTGAGGCCCGTGTTTGCTCTGCTCCTATTTTGAATCGTTTATGGACTTTTGATTTTGAATACTAAATGTAGTCACTGTTGTCTCCATATGTTTCATTCCCTTTACAAAATTTGATATACTTTTCGTAATTGTATCTTGTGTCTGGTACAATTATTAAACGCCACAAAGTGGGCATCATACAACAAACTGTATTCATTAAAAAGGATAAGATATTGCATTTTGAATGATAAAGGATTATTGAAAACAATACTAGTAAGCATTTAAGAGGTTACTTGGATATTAAACTCTGACCCTATTCATTATGGTAGATCAGTTTTTTTATTCCCCAGTTATAATAATTGAAAAACCCTCTGCTAATTAACAGCGTTTTCAAGAGATCACGATCGCCTCATAGTCATCAGGGTTGGTTTCCATCACAAAGAAATCCAGGGAATGGGTGCCAAAGACAGCAACAAATCTAACTGAGTGCCATGGGAAAAGGTCAACAACATGTTGGATACCTTCTTAAATGAGAAAATTAACTCTGTGTGTGCCTATTTATTTCATTACAGATCCAAAGATTTTTTGATAAAAAATCAATTAGTGGTGATTCAATCATGATGGATGTGATTGATTACGGGTTCTATAAAAAAAATTTATCCCTTTGAGGCTTTAATTACTTCATTAAATAGTTAGGTAATTGTCCACAGCAAGAACACTACAAACATAATCGAGTTAACGATGCCAAATCTAAGATCTCAAGTTCGTCATCTCTCCGCGAAGACAATTATGCCTATAGGTAACCTTTTGTCGGGGCAAATATGATGAGTTGTCTTTGGATATTAATGATGTGTTTCATATCCTTTTTCATTTATTACACAATAAACTAAAATTCATATAGGGCAACAGAAAACTCAACCAAAAAAGCAACTATCTGTTATGGTTCATTTATCTCAATTTCTAACAGGATTGTAGAAACATCTTTATTCAAATTATGTAAAACAAAATCAACAATTAATATAAATTAACGCTTTGCATTATAAACAGGATATCATTCTGGTAGAAGAGTAAGTGAAAGCGTGTCAAAGTCTAAATAATTAAAATATAGGGTATTTTAATACAAATGATACACATCTTGAGACTATTTATTTCCGCAAGGTTATCTTTCAATTTTCATAAGCTTGATATAGCCATTATAATATCATAATTTATAATGAAAGTTAACATGAAACATATGGAGTTAACGAACAGAATTCAAGAACAAATGTCTATAAAACAAAACAAAATAGGAGCAGAGCAAACATCAGAGGTGGGATCAGGTGCCATGGAGGAGTAAGCATCCCCTGCCGACCGGTCACATCCGCCTTGTACTCCTTGTCATGATCGGGAAATAACGAAAAAATCCGTCGTCAATTCAGTGTATAAATAATGGACTTACAATTAGTATGAAAAACATCAGTCAGCATTTGACTCAATGATACACTGTATTTGCTGACAAGGTCATTGTATCGACCATAGAACTTACGAAACGATGACTTCAAACGAGACTGCTGATATTCTTGTTTCATCAACTTGTTTGTCAATAATTTACCTCGTTTTAGAAATTGTTCATACGTAGAGCATGCTCTTAAGTATCGAATCGACTGAGATGAATGCACTCCGTATGCAGGTGATGAGGGTATATTGCTGCAGAAGTAAGGGATGTTGACGATTGGTACGCAATTGGTACCCATGGGAATTCCAATAGGTTGTTGGAAGACCCGGTCTCCAAAATCGACATAGATATTGTAAATCAGAAACGCAAGCATCTTTTTGTTGTGAACTTCCGAGTAATTGTGTGTTAAATCAGATTTTTTGTTTAACAAAATAATTTTGCAGAGAAAAATGACAAGGTAAGTAAATATACGACTTCCAATTTTATTGAAAAAGCAGCTGTCAATGATATCAAAAAGCCTGGACTTTAATTTTTCGTGGGGAATGGTTGTGTATACAGTTGTAAATTCGTAAGTTTTTATGCTGTTTATTTTGGTGAAATCTTGTGATTTCAAATTGTCCAAAAGCTCCCTGGAGTTTTTAAGTATCCACATCTGATTTACATCACTTCTTGAATATATTTTTGCACAGTACTCTTGAAGTTTCTCCTTCACTACATGTTAATATTTTAGTGAGGAGTAAAAAAAGAGGGTTGGTTGAACATTTACCGGAACCTGCTATGTATCTTTGTTTGTAAGGATTCGTATGAAGTTTTGGAATTCAATATATATTTAAGACTCCAAAGTGCGATGGTGACACCAAAGTCCGATGGTCTCGCCAAACCCCGATGGTCTGCGCCAAACCCCGATGGCTCGTCCGATGGTCACGCCAAAGCCCGATGGCTCGTTTCCTATGAGACACGTTGCGCTTAAGTGCGATGGTCTGACACGCCAAAGTCCGATATGAACAATATCCGATATGCGGATGAACAATCAACGTTTATGATGTCACAGTTATCCGACGTCAATCCTTGACGCCGTTGTCCTGCATTCAAAAGCCATCATTTCTGAATTCGTCCTCGAATACAATTTTATTGATTTTGCTTATTGCTCGCACTTTCCAGGGATATTAGGGTTAGTCCTAGCACAACACTCGATTGATTAGGTTTAGTCATTTTATTGCACAACCCGAGAGATTTAGGGTTAATCCTCGCACACTATAGTCGAGTGATTAGGGTTAGTCTTGCACCCACCCAAGATATTTAGGTTATTGTTAATATACACTTTTTGAGCATTTAGGGTTAATCTCGCACCTATCTGAGACATAAGGGATAGTTTTTCATTTATTTATACTTATTTTTAAGACCTTGACATGGCGGGGCATTGAGGTTTTGCGCAGTGGTACTATGACGTCATAAACATTAATTGTTTTCCTCACCATCGGATTTTGGCGTGTCGAACCATTGGGGTTTGGCGCAGACCATCGAACTTTGGCGTGATCATCGGACTTTGAAGTCCCATCGCATTTTGGAGTCCTACATATATATGGTAGCTCAAATTCATTTCATTATATTATGATTAATTCTTAATGTAATTCACTTAGGTGTACAGTAAAGATTAAATTGTATCTATTTAGAAAAAAAATACGGGTCATATTTAAAAAATGCATTGTCTATGACTAATAAGTTTCCGGTTAGTATTATGCATTTATTGACTGAGTTCGTTTTGTCGGATCCAAGAACCAAACTGTCTGCCGGAGGCATTTTGCCCGAAAACACAGTCAATAAATGTTTTTATGTACCTTTCATTTAATTTTTTTTACATAAATGTACGAGGGGTGTTAGAAAAGTTCGCAGACAAGTTCTATTTTGAGCGCGCTATTTCCACGAAACCGGTCAAACTGTCCAGATAATTACCTTAACCTATTTTCCAATAAATATACAAAAATTTGGTGCTCTAGGGTGATAATTATACAGCTTTTTTATTTTGATAAAACTTGCTTCACGGAGCATGCTAAATTTTGGCACGTTTACATCACAAAGATTCTTTATTAAAATAAAAAAAAATGCACAATTGTACCGCAAAGAGATTTATGATGTTTTACTTGTCGCTAAAGTATTCATGAAACGTCACTGGGAGAAACTTTGAGTTAAATTGGAGGGTATATGACTGCTTTATAGCCATTTATAAATGATCAACGCGTAGAAACAAAGCCAAAAATTGGAACGTCATTGAGCGTCATGGAGCACTGCACTACGTAAAAATTATGTGTGCAGACAGGAAAATGTCTATAAAGAGATTAAAATGTTCAAGATGCTGTCGGGAATTTCCTACACATATAAAGGACAAAAGTTTTCAAATGGTTGTATCTTTATAAGAATGGAAGGATTAACATTTTGAATGATTAACTCCATCGATACTTCAATACCCCCTTATCGTATGGACGTTGTGCCTATATGGATTTGCATAGTTTCCATACCTGATGGATTAACTGCATAGACATTTTTAAAGATCTCAATAATATCCGAATCAATACAATCTGAATCAGTACAAAATACATTATAGTAGAAAAGTAACATGTCTTGATATAGATATTCAATTTTACAGCAGAAAAAAGATAAGAACAATCTGAATAAACGAAAGATTTATAGAACTGCAATAAAGCTTAATGGGTTGAAATCTGGTTGTCACGTCGCCTTACGTCAAATGATTGCTCCGTGAATCCCATGACATCATAGTAAAAATCTTTGTAAATTTTCAAGATTTTAGCAAATGGACCTGATTTTTACATACGAATAAAGTAATGCTAATAATAATGTGGGAATTTATTCAGACATAGGTCATACTTCACAGTACACGATAGATTTTTCGTAATATAATGTGTCCGCAAACTTTTCTAACAACCCTCGTATTTTTTTTACTGTCTTTCGTGATGTAACATCAGGTCCGTCACTTTTGAACACCAACGAATGAAAATGAGATTAAGCTACGCCCATTCTGTGACGTAAGCGGTCCAACATCTCCTTTATGCCCGCTTACCAAAACATTACAAATGTTAGACTTTTTCCGTATAGATTTGTATAGGAACAAATTTTTAAAGGTATAACAAATATAACATATCCAGATGAGCTTGCTTATCTTGCTTAAGATATTTATTTTCAATATTTATCTTTAGACAATCTTTTATGTTTTGATATTTAAATTATTTGATGCAGAAAGTGGAAGAACACTTTAAAGCGAAAAACAAAGCCATAAACATTTATATAAGCATGTTTAAATACTATTTCTCAAAAAGTATAACAAAAACCGAAAGCTTGAGAAGCACTCTAAATTTCAATTTTTTTAAAAAATAAATAGGAAAGTTTAATAACGTAAAGCTACTAATAAGGAAGCAATCTAAGTGCAATCTGTTAGATATGACATAAATCAATTTCTTTATTCAGTTATTTTATTCACATGCTGACTTAGAATAGAAATATTTCATTTTACCTTGCAAAATGTTCGATGTGCACCTTCCACTCCTATGAAACCTTTCTTATGACATAGTCATAAACGCATGCGCATTATCATATTTGGGGACTTTACTATTACAAAGGCAATAATTTACAATGTGAAGGCCAGTGGAAGATTTCGAAAACTCGAATCCCTGGAAAATTAATTGACAATCATTTCTTCTATCCATTGGTAAGTTTCTATATAATTTGCTTTTTTCTCATTTAAAATCTAACCTATTTCCAAGAGTTTTAAGGTATAAATGAATGATACAAACAACACTATGTATGTTTTAATGGTATCGCTTGAATGATAAGATGTTTTTTCTTAGAAAAGACTGCATGCTGAATTTTATTTCTTCCTTGTTTTGACTGCATTTTCATCAATTATTGATTGAAAGTCAAGTTATTGATTCTATCACACAACTTTTCAATAGAGATTGTAACGAGTTTCAATAATTCAGAATGTAATGGTCAAAAAAAAAAGAGAAAGAGCACACTGAATAATGTTTAAAAAAACAACCATTTAATATATACTGACACGCAAAAGAAACGCAACAAGCAGTAATATGCAAATGTTTGATATTTTTATCTTATCATTTTCAAAAGCGAATAAAGTAAGGCTAAACTCACTTTTCAGAACATCACAGGTTTGATAAAAATGTTAAATGTTTACCTGTTTACTTTACTAAGTAAAATATGACTGTTAAAACACCCCTCCCAGCCATTCAAGTAAAACGAGCAAGACTGCCCTAAACAACAATTGCAGCTTAATTTCTACGATACAATAGATTCATTAACATCGAGATCTGAGCGAAGGAAATATTCTTTTGCATTTTAAGATGCCCGTTTTTCAGATGATTAGGTCGAATTTTCTCTAACTTAGAGCAGTGTAGCCACCCTTGGACTTCAGGTACGAGAGCCGTGCTTAATGCATATGATACGTAAGACCCTGTTAAGGCGCAGTGTAGTGAAATTTCGCATCAGCAACTCTCCATCACCTTTACATTGAAAATTTTCAGCTAGAACAATGGAAACATGCAATTTTTTGATTTCTGTTAAGCAGACTCAAACTTGACTTCCGGTTATGGTATGGAAATCGTTCAACCGTTAAATCACCGATGTTTACCAAATTGAAGATTTTCATAATTTTACGATACAAAATTCTTTACTTTACATAATTATTCCCCCCTAAAGTAGGGTGTTGCGTTTCTTTAGCGTGTCAGTACACTGTGTTAACTGATCCCACCTCTGACGTTTTCATGGATCCCTAGTTGCTCTGTTTCCAAACCGCATTGTCTCAATGGACTTTTGAGCATGATAAGAATTTGTTATTTCCATAATTCATTTTCTTATAAGTAATGACTGTCAAGCAGGACTATTGTAGAAAAGCATACAACATGAACACAACGAAGATTATGTCTGATACATACCACTGTATTGATTTTATTGTATTGAAAAGTCAGAATAAAAAAAAAATTGAACTTCAATTATGCTAACATGCAAGACTGGACCTTTATGAGTTTAAGAATATTATTTACATTATTGTCATCAATTCCTTTGTTAACAAAGAATAAGATCCAATTAGAACATTTTCTTTGGTTTGTATATTTATATAAAAAAAGAAAAATTTCTAACTTTAAGTTAACAGTAGATTATAGATTACTCCGACTCTTGAAGCTTGTAAATCCATTAAAATGCACGCTAGTTTGTGTATTTCGACGTCATAAAGTGTATCATTACCTAAAACCCGGAAAATTTCTTCAATAATGGCCAAAGGTTTAGGAAGTTTTCAATAACATGCATAGAGACCCAACCTCTGGTACAAAATATGCAATCATATAATGAAAAATTCTGCTTCTGAAGTTCAGACACTTTCCTATATAGATCGAGAGGTTGGCTTTTATTTTAGATCTAAAGCACATGTTTTCTGCATAAGTCAAGATGATTGCACTACACAAAACTTGGTTTTGATAACAATTCAATACGTTAGAAATTCTTCAATTATTTACCTTAAATTGATATTTGAAAGAGAATATTAGATCTTGGTCACTTAACTAAGTATAAGAACAGGACACTTTTATTAATTAGGTGAACCTAGCTCTCTAAGTTGAAAAAAAGAATTAAGGATAACTAGTAGTACATGTATAAATTGCGGCCCGTTATGAGCAGATCTATTTTTGTATTTATGTGAATCAAAATTATTTTAAGATTTTAAACATGAGATGAAGGCAAAACAAGAAAACAGCAAAACTCTTAGATAAACTTTTAAGATACTTTTAAAACAATCTTCAATTTGAATAACATATGTAGCAATTTACTCTATCACCTGAAAAGTGGGTTTAGGGCTATCAATTTATTCGAGACGCAAGAGCATGCTCTGTGTATGAACAATTTCGGAAACGAGGCAAGCTACTAACAAACAAGTCGAAAAAAAAAACAAAAATAGCAACAATCTCGTTTAAAGTCACTATTTGGTATATTCTATGGTCGAAACAATGGCATTGTACGCACATTCAATCTATCATTATTATATCAAATGCTGACGGACATTTTCAAAATAATTGTTACGTTACATTTTATACTCCGAATTTTCTCCGGATGTTTTCCGTTTTTTTTTTCCATTGAAATTTATCAAGGAGCAGACGGTGGATGTGATTGGTCGGCAATGGATGCTCACTCCTCCATGACACCATGACACCCGGTTCCAACCTCTGATGATTTGACATTCGAGTTTGCTCACTTAGATGAGCCCACTATTGATGTCAGTCTCACTTTTCTACTATTCCTTTTGGTTGGGTTGGGGTTAGGGTTAGTGCAAGGTATATGCACCCAATACTAGTTCAAGGACTAACCCTAATCTCTCAGGTGGGTGCAAGAGTAACCCTAATCAGTCGAATAGTGTGCAAGACTAGCACTTATCAGTTGAGTGACACAAATGTTACGTCATGGTCCAACGAGCGAGAGGATCTTGCGGATCTTGGGACCTGTAAAGTAACGTCTACCCGCCTGATTTTGTTTTGCTCAAATTTGAATATGAACTTGAATAATGCATATTCATCCTAAAAACCTGATAACAACTTTTAATTTTCACGGGGTCAGTGTTTAATATCCTGTTTAAAGATTGTTTGTAGATTTCTGGAGATAGTTTACTGATCATAAATTTCACCTTTTGCAATTCTTATAAACATTTCATTAAAAGATCTTTCCACTGTATTTCCTTTCTCAAGCACACTATGGATGGTGCAATGTACATTAAGAAGTGATTTTTAATTCAAACTCATTAAAAATCGTGAGTTTTGACTGATTTGGTATCATCCTCAATACATCAATATATCTTCAGTCAAATAGTCCTTTAAATTTTTCTTTATAAGTATAATGGTTAATCTTTTGTAACAGTTTTGCAGGCGTTTTCTTAATTTTTTAAATGGACGGGATTGGTGTTTAACTAAGTTTTACCAAACGGATAACCTCTTTAAATATTAACAGTTAATGAATGAATACTTATATATTGCTGTTGTCAATTGCATAAGGAGTCTACTTTACATGAAATCTTAAATTTTGTGAATTTTTGCCTTTCAAAAGGTGAATTTGACCATCTTTCTTCAAGAGATTAGATTTCTACAAGGCCATCTTCCCTTTTTTAATTTTCATATAAAATTTTCATATTTTGTTCGATGTTTAATAACTAGACTAGTATATACTGGAGAAAAATATTAAAGATAGTTTGATTAAATGTATTTAATATTAACTTTAATTTATGAAAGGAAACAAAATGTAGTTCTAATTTCAGTACAATGAACATTTTCTAAAGTACAGTACAGTATAAGTTATTGACGAACAAATTGATAAAACCAGATTTTTCAGCAGTCTCGTTCTAAGTCATCATTTGATAAGTTCTATGATCAAAGCAATGACCTTGTTAGCAAATTCAATATATCATTAAATCTAATGTTGACTGAAGATTTTTATACCACTTGTTAGACCATTATCAAAACATATTAAATTTTCGACAGAGCAGGTTTTTCTTTATTTCCCAATCACAAGGAGCATATGGCGGGTGTAGCGACCTCTAAAGATAAAACGCCGCAAAATGATACAAAAAGCATTAAGCGTTGCAATTGCAACGCCTAATGCCATAAATTATTGCATTAATAGCTGACATTCTCAACCGCTAATGCTAAATCGCCGCTTAATGATATAATTATATCATTAAGCGTCACAAATGCAGAGCAACACTGACGCTTAATGAAACAAGCAAATATCGACATATTCGACGCTTAATGATACACACTATTGTATCATTAAGCGTTGAGTTGCAACCTTTAATGATATAAAATTTATAAATGGCTTGCAATATCTCAGAGAAACACACATCCACATTTCCTGAACAATGAGATTTCACTTCCCAAAACATTTACATATGCCCTTATGCTATATAAAATGGTAATTATTGGAGTTTTACTATGTTTTCTAGCTACCCAGGGGAACTTCTTTAAGTACCGGATGTTTAAAAGACAGACAGTCAGATAGCTTAGAGAAAGAGATACAGACAGAGATAAATAAAAAGATATCCAAATCCTTTTCGAGGAACCCACTTTTTCTGAAAAATATAGGAACAAGCAAATTCCTTCTAATTTGAAGCAACGATTTGAATAGTCAACCTAAAAAATACATAATATATTTGAAAAAAAAATTTATGGAAAAATGGTATTTCAGAATTGATACAGCTTAAACATGTTACTGTTAATGTTCCAGATAAACAAATCTACAAATAAATTTATTATTTTCACTGTTGTATTTTTAATCTGCTACATTTCTTCAAATTTCGAGAAAGAGAGACATCAATATTGACAACTTATGTTTAAGGATACATAATATAAAAAATAAAATGTAATACATTGAATAACATAAATTGTTTTGAGAAAATGGATGATTTATCCTTTATTCATGATCAGTGTTACTGGAATACATTATACTGTTGCATGATTATTTTAGTATATAAATTTATGCGTATGAATATGGGTTTTTCATGTTATCAAATCTCATAAAGCCTGGGCCGAGGAGCTTCTTGTTGAAATATAATCATGCTCCAATCGTATTGTTTTTCCTTTTGAGGTCGGATACAGAGTTTTGGACTAAAATGTAACTCTAATAGACGATTTCAACCTTAGTACAAATGGTACTTATAGGAATACTTGTGACTGATTTTCAAAAGATATTTGCAAAGTATAGTTTTTAGCCCATGAAACGATTATTGATTTTTGGTTTCTTTTAGAATTTGTTGAGCTTATTGTTGAACTACTTATGACGTCATTGTGAATCACGCTAATCATTTATAATTTAACGTGGGAAACCTGTTTTTATACAATGAGATAATGTTGTGCATGAGAAATTTTTGCGAAACAATGCAAATATTGAAGAAAATTACACTTTTTCTGGGACTGTTGAATTGACTATTTGTTGAATTCGTTATAACCAATTCAAGAATTTGGTTATAACGAATTCAACAAATCTGTAATAACAGATTAAATTCGTTATAACGAATTCAATAAATCTGTAATAACACATTAAATTAGTTATAACGAATTCAATAAATCTGTAATAACAAATTAAATTCGTTATAACGAATTCAATGAATCTGTTATAACAAATTTAAATTCATTATAACGAATTCAATAAATCTGTTTTAACAAATTAAATTCGTTATAACGAATTCTAAAAATCTGTTATAACAAATTAAATTCGTCATAACGAATTCTGAAAATCGTTATAACGAATTCAAAAATATTTTTTGATAGGTCCTAAATGGGCTTCCGTAGGTATCTATGGTTAGATTAAAATGAACCTCAGTTTCTTTAAATAAGTAATTTGAGATTTGACTTTTTATACGACCTTTTGAGAAGTTCAAAGAACATTGAAGAACATTGAAACGTATAAAACGAGAATTGTTGCATCTTCCTTTTGAGACTTTTTGAATTGAATTATGAATTAAAGACTTATACTCCTGGTTGAGGATCGGAGTACCTTAAGAAAAAAAAAATCATTTTCTAGGACTCGCCTTTTGTTCAAAATTCAACTCCCAAAAAGCCTACTTATAGGCGAGTATAATAAATTATGGCATCATTTTAGCACATGTATTCAAATTTCAGTATTTATGGTATCTACACAACTGTAGCGTTCTGCTTTTTTAATTTAATCTTTAACCATGACGCTACAGATCCTCTTATGAAAATAATGCGCAATTTACGCCACAAGATTTTCTGCGCACGCTTGGGGAGAATGTCTCCACTTTCCAGCATTGGTCAAGCAAATACCTTACACTGCCTAATTCTACACCTATTTTAACCAATCTGGTTTAATCCACCTCCTACAGAGCAACAAACTCGCTCGTTTTGATCTTTACTACTATCCGAAAAAAGATATACTCTGTACTAGTATATCATGCAAATCTAAGCATGCTACATTCGAAAAGAATATGACTGTTCGATAGTTTTCTAAATGGGTTAAATTATTTCCCTTCCAAGAACAAGGTTCAGTTTCAATACAAATTAAGCTCTGTTTTTTCAGTATGAAAGTGATATAAGAAATTAAAATTCATTCTTTCTTATTTATAGAAATTCCATGCAGTAAGAATACACAAATCGTTTTTCTCATATGACCCTCTAAATGCTTATTTTGACGTCATAAACTTGTGCATTATCCCGTATTTTCTTAAAAAGTTGCAGAAGACATCAATTTTCATTGATATTTACTTTCAGAAAACATACTCTGCCACCGTCACCCACAAAGATTTTGATATAGGTATGTGATTTTTCAAAGCATTTTACATGTACATAATATATCCAAAAATTAAAGTTGGCGACGGTGGCAGGAACTATTTCCTAAAGGAAAATAAGCACAGAAATGAGTCATTCTGAGGCTTTTCTGCATTAAACTTAAATATGCACCAAATTATTGACGTCATATTTCCAGAACGGTCCTCCTTCATGCCATATTCTTTAATGATTTATCATGTTTATCTACTCAATTGGTAAAAGCCAACTTCATAACTTTTTTAAGAACATTAAATTTTTAGGGCCCAATAAAGCCCAAACTGTACCTTCTTCTTTGATAACATAAAAGAAAACATTATATGAAGGTTTTTTTTACAGATACAAAACAAATGTTTGTATTGCGAAATTTGAGAAAAATTCTAATGTTAAAGTTTGCACTAATGTCGAATGAAATTAACCCGATAAAATCAACTTAAAATTGAAACAGCAAGTTTGTCATTCTGATGCAGTTCACAAGGAGAAATTAACTTGCTTAATAAGTTAAAATTGTTTGTAAACATATTGCAACCAAATAGTCTTTTTTTATTGTGAAATTAAAATTGTTGAATGTATTTCCAGTCGGGATCATTTAATTTTCATCGGGTTAAGCTCAATTATAGCTATTTCTTTCGAATCTTCTCTGGTCTTTCCGTCAGAGGTCGGATGTATTGACATCACCATGTCAATTTATACATCTTCCTGTTTATTCTGTGGTAAATTTTAGGTAATATTTCTAATTCAATAAAGTTAAACTCCACACATACATGTAAGAAGTCTTCCAACATTTATCTAAAAGTTTGTGAAAATTGGGGTTGAGGGTTGTAATGACGTCTATTTAATTATAGGTTGCTTTTTCTGCTAGTAGTAGTAGTAATAATAATAATAATAAAACTTTATTTAAAGAAGGTAACCTGGTTAGTGCATGCACTATTCTTCCCCAGGGCCCTCTATTCATCAATTACAAAAATATACAAGATACAATTCATCATATATATAACAGTATAATAAGCTTAGGGAATGACAATAACAAACGTATCTGGAATAGAGTATCTATGTACAGACATATGATGATCACAGACATTGTAGATACAATATCAAAATCTTATTATGTTCAAATAATTGTTCGACAGCTGATGATGTAATTTTCTACATTACACTTAAATGCTCTTAGAGATTGAGAGAGTCTAATGTGTTGGGGAAGTTTATTCCATAGATGTACACCTGAGTACTGAAAAGAGGTCTTGAATAATTTTGTACGAAATTTAGGTAATTTAAGATCATAATTAGTTTCAGATCGCAGGTTATAAGAAGTTGAAGAGTGAAATTCAAATAAATTATGAAGATATTCGGGAGTCATTCCGCTGAAAATTTTGTATAATAATATGTATTTGTACAGATCAATTAGCTCATAAATAGTTAACCATCCAAGTTTCTCAAACAGTGGCTTAGAAGAAGAATCAGGACTTGCGTCAAGAATAATCCTTGCTGCCCTTTTTTGTAATTTAAATAGTCTGTCCATGTCCTGCTTGGGGGCATTACCCCAAACAGTCAAACAATAGTTAATAGATGGTAAAATATAAGCATTGTAATACAGTTTCCTGGTATGAAGAGGGAGATATTTCTTAATCCTACGAAGAGTAAATAACTTATAATTTAAGGTTTTACAAACCGAATCAATATGATTTGCATACTGTAACTTATCATCAATATGTATACCAAGAATTTTTTCAGTTTGAACCATTTCAATTGTTTTGTCTGAGGCATAAAGTTGTAAATTAGGATTTTCTAGTTTTGATTTTCTTTGCTGTGTTCCCATTAACATACATGTACATTTTGTTTTATCTACATTTAGTCGGAAAGGCCCGAGGAATTTGGGAGTACAGGTAAATATAAAATATAAAAAACGACAGCTGTTGTCATGTTGTTACTCTCACGTATCACGTTCAAGATTTAGAACATGACATCTTTATAAAATATGATTGTAAACTATTTCTTTTATATTTCATTAACTCTTTTTACACAGATTAAAAAAGTACATAGTATTAAATTATTGTTTTCATACTCATTTATTTTTTTGCTGATAGTACTTATTCTAAGCATTTTAATTAATTCATTTATCTTGGGAAACATTATCATTGGAAAAGGCATATTGTAAAGTATATGTCCATGTGCATTGTTTATGTTCATTAAAATAGGAAAAAGTACTAGTATTTTGCATACATTTTTGTTCGCCTGAGCACTGCACCGTGACCTGTCACCACTAATAGGATCGATCCCAGTAGTCATTCTTCTGTAGCGCTTTAAACATACATATTCTTGATGCAGAGTATTGATTCACTGTAATTATTTTCATTTTACGATCTTTTTTTGAGAGTACATTTTTTTAATTTAAATTCAAACTCATTTCTAAGCAGTAAATTATAATAATTATACTTTACAAAACTATACAAAGCATCATCGAAGTATTTAAACTGTAAAATTTATTTTGAAAGCATTAGATATGCCAAAGAACGGTGAAAATTACAAGAAAATTCACTGCAATTGACATGTATTAAGTCCAAAGTATCCAGTTTCATCAGAACAGGGAGGAAAAGTGATAAATTATCGCACCAGTAAAGATCTGTTAGAAATGAAAAATAAAGGGAAAATAATAATTTTAAAAAATCACATAAACGCACAAAAACAATGCATGACAAGATCCTGGATTTGATGGTTGGGGTGATTTTTTTTTTATCATTAAAGGTTGCATCTGCAACGCTTAATGATGCAATAGTGTGTATCATTAAGCGTCGAATATGTCAATATTTGTTTGTTTCATTAAGCGTTGGTGTTGCTCTGCATTTCTGAGGCTTAATGATATAATTCTATCATTAGGCGGCGATTTAGCATTAGCGGTTGAGAATGTCAGCTATTAATGCAATAATTTATGGCATTAGGCGTTGCAAATGCAACGCTTAATGCTATTTGTATCATTAAGCGGCGTTTTATCATTAGAGGTTGCTACAGCGGGTGTTACCGGTCGACATATGGATGCTCACTCCTCCATGGCACCTGATCCCACCTCTCATGTTTTAGAGGTCCGTGTCTTCTTTCTCTTAAAATTTTAATGGACTTTTAATCTTGGATACTTTTCGTTATTTTCATGAATTCCATTCTTAGGGTCACTCTTAAATTTGCCGTGTTGAGCGTAGAAATAAGAAATTTTTAGAATAGAAGAGTTAAATCATGTCAGTAAAATGACTCGCAGTATTTTGTATGTCCTTCCCAAAAGATAACAACGGCCACACAGCGCCGACCCATGTCGAATATCAGCCGTGAAAAGCTAGCCTGAGGTATAATGCTGTCAAAAGCTGCTGTCAATTTTGTGGAAGTATTGAACAAGCTGAAATGCGTTGCTGAAGAATGTATCATGCATGTATAGTTTGGTTCAGGTCTGTAGAACGACATAAGTCCATACGCTGTATTTTTTTACTTTCCATGTACTCGTTTACAATTCGGGCTCTATAAGGTCACGCATTTTTGTCCATAAAGATTAATTCCCCCAATAGTACCTGCAATAAGTAGCAATAGGATGAAGATTATCATCTCGGTATTTTTAACCTGTCTGGGATTGTTTAACGAGGCCGAGTCTAATTATTTCTACCCAAGGGATTTTGATAATTTTTTGATAATTAATTTTTACTGTTATATTTATTGTTTTAGGATTAAATAATCGAATGTTTAGCACCCCGATTTCTTAGGGGGCATCTCAAAAGTTGTCAAATTTTACTATTGGACCCTATAAGAATTTGTCGGAAAATAGCCAAATTATCACATTTTTCCCATAATTTATATTTTTTGTATTTCTGCCCTAGGGATTTCTTTTTCATTCAAATAGATGAAAGTTAATGTAAAAAGTCTAGGTATTAATTACTAAGTTTATTTTTTCGAAGCCCAATACCTCTAAAATTGCCAAATTACGGTATAAATACATATCTTTGCAAATGAATTATCGGTGCCTGCAATTTTTTTTCGTTAAAAAAAAAGCAATTTTTAGATTGCTGGTATGTTTCTTGGGAAGTTCTGTCATCAGTTTTTAGTATAATATCCATGAACGTCTTGAACATACAAGCGAGTCATGCGTCATTCTTCAGCGTCATGCATTGCTTACAAAATCCGAAAATGATGACGTTGTTAGAGCCATTTCAACGTTCTTTTTTTCAATTATTGTCGTAAAATAACATTATCAGATCAGTAGGAGTTACAGATAATGGTAATTTTATATTAAAATCAAGATATTTTTCAAAGGTGTACTGACACACAAATGACTACATGAAATTAAAAAGCAAAGTGATGCGCACTCGAATTAGACTCGGCCTCGTTAATAACGTGCAGATCAGTTTTATCTTCACGGTATTTTTGGCCTGTCTTGGAACCTTCAAAAATGGCAAATTAGTTTTGTAGAACTTATGCCTGCTCAACAATCGACATATCTTTCCCATTTTACTTTTAAAACAAGTCTGCTGCCATTATAGAAGTCAACAAAAAATTGTGACTCGTCTGTGAATAGATTAGAACGCAAATGACGTTGTTACTAGTTTCTGTGTTATCGTGAAAAGCATAGTTATTAATTTATTACGAATGTTAAATGTGTTGAAAAATAGATATAATACTACTGAATTTCGTAAAAGAAAACTTGTCTCAAATTTTCTAAATTTCTTTGAGAGGAATCACAAATCAAATTCATTTTTTTGCATGAATTTAAAATTGATTAAAACTGCTATATGATCATGAAATTATTTCTAGAAAAGGGAATTAAAGCTATAAGTTGGACATGAGTTAATATACTAAATGTTCGGCCATAATTTTCCCAAAGAAATATCTATGGATTTTTCTACGCACCCATCATGACAAGGAGTAAACGGCGGCTGTAACCCGTAGGCAGGTGATGCCAATTCTTCTTTTGCTCCTGGTACCACTATTGTTTTTAGATGTCGATGTTTGTTGTGTTCAGAATTGAAATTGTTTGAATGTCCGCTTTTGTCATCATGAATCACCGTTCTTAGGCAACTTTTCAATGACTGAATAGTGAATGATTCAGTCTTGATTTTGCTATTCCGAAAATTATGCATTGTTATGTAATTGTTTCCTTGTAAATTATGGAATATTTTGAAAGGACCTGAATGCATTCAAATGAATAATTGAGACTTTTGCAGTAAAATCGATGTGTGCACAGAATTTAAAATAAGCTTTTTTTCGAAATATTGGATATGATTCATGTAAAGGTTTAGTCCTTACAATACAGGTGTTTATTAAATGCTTTAATCGTAGACCTCCATGGAAACATGTATTCTTTGTAAACAAAACTAAGATCAAATCTGTGCAGCCATTGTGCATTTTCTGACAACATGCAGTGTTACAAGGTTACCGCGCAAGCCTTTTATGTCAATATTTGGGAATAGAATATTTTCAAAGAAATCAATCAATTTTTGTTTATCTGAATATAACACTTTGCAACCTGTTCTTCAACCTAGAGAATAATCTTCCTGAATAAATTTTATTTTTTGGATTTGATTCTATGGCTTTTCGTAAAATCTGTAATGCATATTGGCGATAGATTACTTCACGAGACATTGAGGATAATCCCCTTTTAATTTTTTTGAAAGGACTCCTTGAATTCTAAAAATCAGTAAAACTAGTTTTACAAGGGTTTATAATATAAAAGTTTTGTGAAAATTGTAGACAGATTAGATAAAATGTCATGGATCTATAACATAACAAAGAATGGAAGCATCAAGACATTTTTGCATACAATTTTTTAATGCCGGGCTTTGCTGAAAGCAAAGTCCTAGCTCTAGGCATCATGATCGACTGTCTTAATATAAATAGCACAGTAAACAAAAAACCAAACAGCGTCAAAGCAGACGCTTCCGATAAACTAAATATATAGTTCCATTGCGAGACTATATTCAAACAAATAATGATCAATATTTTTTGCTTGAGAATTAAACTGAAAGAGAAATTAGATATTTGCTTTATTGGGATAATCGTATTATAACAATTTGTACAGATACGCTGCTGAATGCATATTGTTAGCGAACTATTTTCAATAGCGCGGGCTTTTCGAAATGCTGAAATTGTGGAAGAGTTTTTCAAGTTTTATATCGTTTTCGTCGATGTTATGATAGTGGTTATATTCTGTTTTGATTTTTAGCAAATTAATAGTATAGTGAATTGAAATTTTAAGAATTAATACGCGTGAAGTCGCTTGAGATTGTACATGTATCAGTGTTTCTACACATAGTTGGCGATAAAAGTACTGTTTGTTTGAAACTAAAAGAATGTCTATATAATAAACATGTGCATTATTTTAAATATTCCAAGACTGAGAAAAACAATGCTTATTGAATAGAAAACATGCGAGAATTTCTTGGAAATATTACTTCTTAAGTTTAAAATCATAACATATCTTGGGGTCTGGACTGTTAATTTTAATTACTGGTACAAACATGGGATATTGTTTTAAATCATAATCATACAAACTCTACCTGTTGAAATTTAATGGCCAACAGGAAAAAAAAATTAAATATTAAATGTGTACAAATTTCGGGTCAGACAATAAACTCGAGCAATTAAAGCCCGGCTTTCAGTTCTTTCAATACTTTGATTTAATATAGGAAGGGACATCTTACTTTTTATTGCTTATTTTAAAAATTTTACATTTTCACCCGTTTAACTATAAAAATGCTATTTCTTCGTGGGAAACAGAAATTGATTCCTAGATGAAATTTAACAGAACAATCCTTTTTGTTTATGTAAATTTAATTTTAATCTTATTTGATTTTGAAGGAAGTGGTTTAAAAGAAGAAGCTGACTGAAAATGGGAGATAAATTCTCAAAGTTGAGTGAGTATAGATAAAAATGATGATTCTGTGTTTATTTTTCAATATAATTTAGGATAATTATCATATTATCATGATTATTTACATTTGACTAATAAATAAGAGAATATATTCTATATTATGTCTTTTTTCTTCCTTTGCTAGTGGAACTAATAATACACTGAATATGAATATCAATACATGTTAGATTTTAAAGATCCCGTTGGTATTGAAGTTCCTGAAGTTGAGTTGGATTTGATTTATTTGACACGACACGCTGAAAAATGGAGAGACAAAATCGAAAGCTTATTAGAAAAAATAGAAATCAGACATATCAAGCCGAGGCAAAGACGTATTGGAGAGAAAATTGGAAATAAATGGATTGGAGTATGTGAGGCCAAGTTCGACGGTCACATCGACGTCAAACAATCAATACCACAAAAGAACCTTCCAGAAGCAAGCGCAGAATTTCCGGGTTTGTAAAATTTACCAAATTTTACCTTAGTTTGTAATAGAACAATCATTGAAAGATTTTAAATTTGATGGGTGTCTAGTTATCGATTCTGCAATTTGAGAAAAATGCCTTTACTTGAAGATCGAATTGTTTATGGCTTGACTTTTACTGCTTTAATCTGTTATGCAATGTTAAAAAAGTCCGTGCCTTAGTGATCTTAACATTTATTTTGTTTTTAGCCTTGAAATTTTTTCTGGCGTTGGGAATACGAATGCAATTTTTTCTCTCTAGAAAATAAAAGTTTATCAGAAAATTTAAATTGTTTTTTTTTTGTTGTTGTTGTTTTCTGTGGCCATATGGCCTATGCATTCTCTAACCACAGTTGTCTTCCGCTACGCTCACTACACCTCTGTCAACGCTCGTTGTACAAGATTCGTGTACAAATTTCAAACAGCGAAGATTAGAAATTTAAATGATAATTAATTATTGTAAATATTGATAAAGATGATAATTCATCATTTATCTTAAATCTATAATCACTCAGAACGACTTATTTTCAAAGATTTTAGGGAATATTTTGCAGAGTAAAAATTAAAATCTTAATCAAAAGATCCTTTTAAGGTGTTACAAATTAAAATAAATATATTTTCCGATAAGAAATATAATTAAACACTATTATTAATACAACTTTTAATCAAAAACAATTTTTCCAAAAATCTTATATAACAAGCGTTGACAGAGGTGTATGTGGGAGAGAAGCGGGAACGACAACTCTGGATAGAGAATGATGACCTATGATAGAAATATCTCAATATACAAATTTGTTATACCCCTACTAAACAGATTCTGTATAATTCCTTACTTTAAAAAGTCCAACAATTCGACTATTTTCCCCGCCTACCGGTCCATGGAACTGTTAAAATTGACTGTTAAACAAGACTGTTGCCGGCTGACGTCATATGGCGCTAAATTGAGTTATCTTTTCCTCATTCCGCAGACCTCGGCTGATCTGGATAACCGTGAGTTAAATGTACTTAGTCGAGGAGTGCCGCGTAATTTAAACTCGTTGTTTAGCTATGACGTCACAGAGGTGAAGCGGTTTGTACTAAGGCTACCTGCCGATGTTCGCTTCACTGCGGCAAACGAGGAAGAAATATAGTCGAAACTCTGAACTAAGGACAGTAAGAATGCAAAACATGTTGTGAAAACAGCTGAAAATATTCTCAGCGAATATTGTCTCTAGACATATCTACCGCTTCTGCGTAATAAATTGTGTGAAGAATTGATAAGCAATTATATTTTGACTTGAGGAAATTCCATTGTGCTGCTTGATAGAAGGATGGGAGCATGTATGCAAAGAAAACCACGATTTCTATCCGCTATGCTTTACAGAAATCATTTGAGAAGTCCCATGGCATTGATATAATAAAGTATCCTTGATTGAAGACAGTAAATGACAATTGTTGATAAAAACACATAAATATAATAAAGTCTCTCTCTCTCCCAAAATAATTTAACTAATGTCTTTTGTTAAATATATGAATTTGATTTGGTAGGAGTATAACAAAACAGTTGTTGACAAGAGTCTCGGGAAACAGTCGACCTGTTGGACCGGAGTGCAAGCTATTGCCCAAGGCTGTAGCTTGCACTCCGGTCCAACAGATCGACTGTTTCCCTCTACCCCAGTCAACAACTGTAAAATGCCGCATACCTTGACAGGGATAACTCTTCAGCAACCATCGGAATATTTTGTTATATCCCTACTAAACAGTCTCTATAAAATTTCTTACATAAAAAGTCCAACAGTTTTAGTGTTTTCTCTGACTGTCGATACAGGAAATGTTAAAATTGACTATTTAAAAAAAGACTGTCATATGGCGCTAAACTGAGTTATCTTTTCATTCGGTAAGGGAGTATATCAAAACAATAGTTGACGAGAGTCTCGGGAAACAGACGACCTGTTGGACCGGAGTGCAAACTGTTACCTACGACCTACGGCTTTGGTTTGGCTTTCCTTGCTTATGAGAAGTTAGCATTTAGTAAACTTCATCTTAACTTCACATTGTCTTTTAGAAACGCTGGTCAAATAGTGGTCCTCCTATGGGCTGTGGTACACACTGCAAGGCCTGATCCTGATTTTTTGGACATTACATGTCTGCAAATACCTGTTCCTTAGAGAATGGATGACGCTTTTAGAAACAAGAGTTTTTAGTCATGTTTATATGCCATATTATTGTGTTTCCGCATGAATTCTATCTCCCTTAAATCAGAGTAAATTCTGCTTACTTCAAAATCCCCTTGTAACATCGCCTCTCCTTTGCAACTCATTACTTACGCACCTCTTTTCTAAAGCAACTTACTGGCAAAACTGCTTGAACAATGAACAATCGCAGTCTAGTAAACGAGAGAATGTCTTGTTAATAAAATGTTTATTAAGCTACTGTAATTTTATTGAAACACAAATTCAGTTTTTAAAAATATTTTTATTGAAGACAAAATTACGACCACTAATCCTTTTCTTTCAAGTATTACATTGCTTTATGGTATAAACTGAAAGTCACCAGTTGCAAAAGGTTTTATGTCGCCTTGTGTGTTTCTTAGACAAAAATTTAAACACAATTCAGATGTAAGTCTTAGCATATCTTTGTTTGTTTGTTTTTTTATATAGGAATGGTGATCTTGATCGGCGAACAATCAAAAAGAGAAAGTTATGGTACAAAATATGACATAAGATCATACTATCCTGACAAGCGAGTACAATACCTAACAATAGCGTACTTCCCGGATGACACATTTAGGGCTAGACGAGCGGTCATTGCATTAATTAACGGAGGTACAAATAATGCTAAATATTCATTTTGAAATATATATGTATTGTATTTATCATTAAGCTGAGTAATTAAAGACATTATTACTTTTATATCTTATCTCTTCAGATGCAATAAACGGAGATAGAAATGAGTACCGTAAGTATATAGTAAACCCCTCTTTCTCAAACGTAAGATCAAAATTCAGTACCGTATAAGCAGAATTTTTGGCGAGGATTTAATTTTGGCATTATTAGCGATGGTGCCAAGGTCGCTAAAATTTAATATCGCTAAAAATTAATTTCGGTTTATTTGTAATAACTTCTTAGTGGGCTTTTTAAAATCGCTTAAACTACATCTCGCTAAAAATAAAACACCAAATATTAAGGACGAATCGCTAAATCTGAGCCTCGCAAAAAATTCCACTTATACGGTATTTAAGCACATATTTAACTTATATTCACACAGTTTGATAATAATAATAATGTGGCTTATAGTTATAGTAGATGAAAATTCAGAAATACAGGTTGGGAAGTTCAACCAGGCTCAGGACATATGTTACAAAGGAATTAAAAATGCAGGAAAATTGACAGGTAAGTTAAAATTACTGTATGTAAAAATATTCTTTTATCATGAGTAAGCTTTTGAGTTATCATAATAAAGTAAATTAAAATCTAATTTTATTTTATTTTTTTTTATTGAGTAAAACAAATTATTTAAATCAAGAATTATATTAGTTCAGCTCTATAAATAAATGAAAATAAAGCAGTAAAAAAATATTTATTTTTTTTAGAAGACGTGAAGAAAAACAAACAGTTCAAAGATTGTGTAGGAAAACCTACATGCAGGACTACGACCTCTGATAAAACTGAGAGAGTGAAACAATCTCTTTGCAACTTTTTAGAATCCTTTTTGATGCAGAATTTTCCAGAACTTCAGTCCAGATTTATAGCAGGTTCATTGGGACAATATCTAATGGAAAATACGTGTTCTTTAACACACAAGTCTCAGTTTTCCCAAGAAGAGATGTTTCTCCTAACGATTGGTATGCTATTTTAAAAAAAATAATTTAACAATATATAGGGACTATCCCTTAAGCTTATTCTTCCTAAATAGCTTTAATAAAACAAATAATGAAACAACCTATTTTTATACAGGTGAAGACTCTATTTGTTTTGTTGTTTATGATATCAAAGAGACATCAAATCTCGTCTTACTTAACAAAAACGAAAGGCTAAATGAAAAATCACATATAATCATGGAAAAAGATGGCATAAATGAAAGCTGTGCCATCAATAATGTTGCTGTGAAAGACATACAAAATTTTGCCAAGGAATTATCTTCAGGTAAAATAATAGCTGCATGTTTAACTTCATGTTCAAAGATCAGGTACATAAATGCAAATACAATTACAAAGTATCTGATTTCAATAAAATAAAGGTCTTTCTTTTTTCGAAGCAGTAGATGTCGTCATAAAAATTCAAGATGAGATTGGGCAAACTTTCGTAAAGTCTTTCCTGGAATCAAAAGTCGAAGGAGTGCAATTTCAGTTTTTGAGACCAAGAAGCATACCAGAGCATTCTTACATTTTAGTGTGCTCTGCAAAATGCAGAGATAATATTTATGAAGATGCTAAAATCCCAAAAGGTATTTTTCTTTGGATCATGAAATCAATTTATAATCTTAAAACAAACTCTTCCAAATAAAAAAAGTTGCATTTCAGATTATAAATCCATGCTTTTGGTTGTCCATGATTTGCTTGAAGAAGAAAAATTTGAAGGGTGTGAAGAAAATTGTACTCCAACAGTCCAAATACCTGCATTGTTTGACGAATCTAGCTTTGATGATATATTTTATCTTAATCAGACAGCAAAGAATGAAATGCACAATCTGTTGACGAAGTTAAACACAGGTGAAAATCTACAATATTTTTCCTAATTAGATAGTTCATAATTCTTTAAAAATTCGTATCGTACTATTCATTTTGATACTTTTCGCACTGTCATAACAAGTGAAAGGAATGCTTTACTGTACCTTTGAATGAAAACAATGAAATAAATCAATTAAAAATGTCTACTTTAATTTGTATTTCACATTTTAATATATGTTTGGATACTGAAAGAAAAATATATTTCGTACAGTATAAAAGGAATAAAGAGCGATTTATATTAATTAATTTGCAGCAAATCAATGGAAAGGCAATTCTATTAATAAAACATAATTTATCATCACGTAAACAATTAAAAGATGGAATTTTCTCCTTTCTAAAGTATAAATTGATTTTTTTTTGGGGGGGGGGGGGGGTTGAACAATTTTTGAGTTATGAACTTTTTGATATATCCTACATGCACCAATCATTACCGGTATATTATACTAGAAGTGTTCCAACTATTGTGTGATATACATTTGTTAGCTTATATGTCGATTTTTCAATTGCGTAGAGGAATGTATAAGTAGCATAGAAGGAAGTATATACCGGATAAGCCAACTCATAACTAATTATGGAAGTTTTTTTCACATATTGTATTTAGAATTTACTTTTACATTTATAGAAATTTTCTCATATTCGAAAATAAAATTTCATTAGTTGCTGCAACAATTCAATGAGTTTGAAAAAAATATTTTAAAGTATTATCTGTGTATTTATATCTAGCAGAATTTCTTCAAAAACTTCTACATGGAAAGAAAAAAGTTCTTATGGCCTTTTACTCAGTATTCAGATTCTTGAAAACCTATAAAGATGTGTGTATTTTCATTGATTATTGCAGTTGAACACATCGAAAAGGGAAGCAAGGATATCACAGAAGAGGAATTTGAAAAAACTGATACTTCCTTCCTACCTAGAGAAAAACGAAGAGTTAATATTAAATATCTGTCAGATTTACCGCGGAAAGCTTTCTCTGATTTTATAGACAGGAACATAGCAACAATAGAACCAATCTGGAAGAAGGGAGAAGAACCCGTGGAGGAAGGTTCTCTCTGTATTGTTGTCTGCTTCACCTTGTCGCGTCTCCTTGATGATATTTCAGCTGTCGTCAATATATCTCCACAAGGTTAGAGACATAAAACTAAAGATCAATATTTACATTTCCAATTTTTTTCTCTAACATAAATCTTTGAAATTTAAGTAAAATAATAAAAATAACTGCGCCAAATGAAAGGTAAAGTGTCTAATATTCATGTCGCATTCATGTCACTCTCCTAGGCTGTCATTGTGTCTGACGATAGTAGGCGCATTTTAAATAAATACTGTATGGTTTTTTTGGGCATACCAGGGCATATACCACTACGACACTTGGGTTCGTTAGATACTTTGGATAATGGGTATTGCGCATTCTGCATAATTTGTTCCATATTTTCAACTGTCCTCGATCTCCCTGACATACCCAACAAACTAGACAATGATTCCTTGAATAACTATATTGATTTAATAATTTTATCATATACTTGCACAGTATGAAGAGAGTTTTTGAAAAATATACAGTTTTTTCTATTAAAAGTCATACACGATATCATTTACATCTGAAAATGTAAATGAGGGCTAAAAATCGTCAAAATTTAAATTATGTGTGTGCTTGTAGAGGTGGTGGTTATTGACCTTCACAGAATACGGTGAACTTTTAATTTGATAGGTTGTACCAACATGCTTGTTGTTATCCAGAACTGTCGGGAAGGAATTTCCCCAGGACCATTGCTGAAGCACAATCCAGACAATTTTTTTACAGACTTTACCAATATCTTGTACGGAGACGGAGAATGTTATGAGTGCGATATTAATTCAGAAGCTAGCGAAAAAATCCAAGCATTCATCGACAGCAACTAATGTTACTTACGGAGAGACACCACAATCATGTACTTTAATGAACCGGGCCTTCACAAGTTGACCTAAAGTGTTTTTTTAAATTTTGATATTTGTCAACATAGTTTGAAGGTGATTGCATTTATTCCTCGTTCATATGTTTTCTTTATACCCAAATAAAATCTGCCAAAGTTTTGTAGAATAGTCAGGAGAAGGATCCTTACATCGGAAAACTTTAAAAAGATCTCACTAAATTTATAGGTTTAAAGAGTTAATTGCAATTTCACTTTTTTCTGATTTCAAAAAGAAGGATAAACAGTGTTTGTTTCCCTTTGATTAAAATGTTTGAACTCAACAGTGAGGCATGTACCTAATCTTACGTTACATATATTGAAATCAGATATATTTTGATATTTAATCAGAAAATGTGTAATAACGTATTTGTTTTTTAGAATTACTTAAAAAAAGAAATGGCTTTATTAGAGAAGTTACACTAGAAAAGATAAACTAGCTTTAGAAACATGTGTAAAATCTAACTGATGATGACCTCCGAACAAAAATTTTCTACTTGTTACCTATCGGCTTCCTTGGAATTCTGAAACAAAGGAAAACACATAATATTTAAGCTATGAATCATTATTTTTTTTAAAGATATAGACTCATGATTCCAACGGTGTATGCAAACCAATTGAGTTACACGCGAAAACGTTTTAGCATTGGTTTGAAACTTTTGTCTGTCTTTGCCAATAAAGGAATGCAACAATTACATTTTTGTTCTTACTTGGGAAGAGGGTGTTTTTTTCTTGTCATAAAAAAACAGAAAAGGAATTGTTTATTTTGTGTTTTCGCTTTCTTAAAGGGTAAAAAAGTTTGGGTACAAGTAAAAGCATCCTTTGATTGAATGCTTTCAAATACACTATATGTACATATATATTCCGAATATTTCAGATATAGAATTTTTTTTAAAAGTGAGAATGAAACTTTATAAAATGCATATTTAAATATATGTAACAAATATTAGAATCTTGTGAATATCTGTAAATACTTGCAGGAGCGTCGATGGAATTTTACCGATTTACAGATGAAATATTGAATATGTATATCTACTACAAAGCCTGCTTATGAAAGATAATGAAAATTGAGTAAATCTAAAAGTTAATTTTTATTGAAAGATTTTTTGAAGTACTAGTATCTATTTCTTTTTAAAGTGAAACTGTAAATTACCATTCATTCAGTCTGTGGAAAGGCAATTTCTTGTGATCACGAGATTATTCTTCGGACTGACTCTGTATTACATACCACACTAACTGTTCTCCGAATTTATCCTGCTAAATACTCTGTCAAAATCTGTGTAAAGTTCAGTAAATATAAAGATAAAACATAAAGAAATTGCAATCTCGGTATATTTAAATTATTGCAGTAAGACGAAAACAATAAATTTGAACAAACAACCAGAAAATAAAAAACTGAATAGCCCAAACCAAGAGAAATACAGCGTATGATGATAATGAAGCTACAAAATATAATTAGTCTACTTTTCAATAAAAATTATTTAGAGCAGGTATTTTGACTTTTCTTGACTTGTCTGTGCCAATACATTGGTCAATATCACCATTCTAACTTAGATAACACTATATTGCATCTGCAAACAAACCCATCTCATCTCCTATCAATCAAGTTTCTCTTTGGAGTTTTTGAGAAACTTTTATGTACGTATATCCTTAGATAATCAATCTCTACTTTCAGTTCTATTTAACCATTTAAAACAACAACTTCAAAAGAAGTATCTTAATGAGATCTACTGAAGTTAAGTAAAGGTCTTGTTTACTAAAGTATATTATTTTACAATGTCATGAACATGTGCATATAGTATTGTAAAATGATCTACACATATTGAATGATCCTAGCTTGATTATGCCACTTGTTGGAGTTCAATATCTATCACACATGATTAATGTCACTTTTCGACGTGACTGACATTGCCATTGGCTGCAAATGGGCATTAATTTTGCGTCTCTTGTCTCCAGGGGTCTGTATTTTCATTAATTCATATTCATTCATATGGATGTTTTTTTAATATTTCCCAGTATCTCGTTTACTGCAGTAATTATATCCTAAGTTCTATGTCAGTATTTCAATGCTGTGAAACTTTATAGAATGTAGGAAAAAAACACCTTCCCTCTTTTGACGTTGTTTAAAACCCTAAATAGTTCGGGTATTCCATATAAA